>NW_017265134.1:1569359-1695288 GCF_001638985.1 Phycomyces blakesleeanus NRRL 1555(-) | reverse complement strand
ATCTTCTTCTGCCAGTACTAGCTACTGCGAAATGGTAGACTCTCTTGAGGTTGGATTCTCAATTGAGAAGCAAGTGGTGGCATCTTGCCAACAACATAGGGAACGATCAGTGCGATTCTCAGATGTAGTCACAATAAACAACTCTGCCTTTGTAATGGTTGTGAATGGGAGCAAAGGCAATCAAGACCTGTCTGCTTATCAGCAATACAACAGTTCTTCCTCTTCCTAAAATTATATATATATATATATTGGTATTTGTATATTTCATACTTTGTATATATCTACTATCCAATACAATGTATACAATTTGTTCTGCTTTATTTATATAAACACTTCTTAATAATATTTATTTTTCTCTATTTTTTAATTGTAAATTTCTACTTTCATTAAGTTGAATATATGATTTAGTACTCTTACGCTTCTTTTTTGCGTTAGATTGGAAGATGTAGTTATATATTGTAACTTCAATAAACCTATTTTAATAACACCTTTCGATTTTTTTTGAAAGCTATTGATAAACTAATTTGCTTAAATATAAAGTGGATAATACTATTTATTTACACTCAAGTGTAATATATTATAAGACGGTCACAAAAATTGTCATTTTTTTTCATTTTTTTGAAGTATTATCAATTTTTTTTTGTTAAACCTACTAAAAGCTTCAAAACAAATAAAGCAAAAGCGCAATAGGACTTCACCAGATTCTAGTACCACAAACCATAAAAGAAAGTATTAGAACTTATTCATACAATGAGGAGTTATAGGTCAATGAGAAAAGGACGCTACATATAGATATATATTCAAAGCCTTTGGTATTCCGAGAGTACTGTTGAAGATGTAGTAAAAGTCTTTCAATATAAAGCTGTTTCCACCCTCTTGGCATGTCAAGAAAGGGAACTAAAAGTTACAAAAAGAACCCAATCTGCTATAGTGCACTCATTTAGTAGAGAGACATTTGTGTTAATAGTATTCCATCATTAGAAATTAGTAGATGTGGGAATCTTAATTTGTCTGACCTAGTAATTTCTTCCTTGATGTAAGGAACTATATAGAAATAATGACAAGCAGCTTTTATTTAAAGAGGGTGGCGCACCAGGCCACAGGCGCTTATGGTACATTGTATAAGAAATAGAGGTACCTTGTAAATATTTTTGTATTTTACTTTGCTCCGAGCCGGGATCTCAACTCTATTGAGTATACTTAGGCGCATCTTATGAGGAAATTATGCAAGACTAGAGAAAAAGTAACAAAAATGGAAGAACTTGAAGCAGTAATTCAAAAGACAGAGTCGAAATACCACTTCAATTTCTGAAAAATTTAGTAGAGGTATATCAGATAAATCTAAAAAAGTAATCACAGATTGTGATAGCACAACTCACCTCTAGAACTTCATAATTTTTCTCTTCAATGTATATATATCGAACTATCTTTTCTCAAAGTTTGGCTTTATTATTAGAGCATTTTATTATTAGTATTATTGAAAAGAAAATATTGTCGATAATATGCTTGAGAAAGTATTTTGAAAATTGGAAAATCTACCCATAATATATTACACTTGAGTGTAAATAAATAGTATTATCCACTTTATATTTAAGCAAATTAGTTTATCAATAGCTTTCAAAAAAAATCGAAAGGTGTTATTAAAATAGGTTTATTGAAGTTACAATATATAACTACATCTTCCAATCTAACGCAAAAAAGAAGCGTAAGAGTACTAAATCATATATTCAACTTAATGAAAGTAGAAATTTACAATTAAAAAATAGAGAAAAATAAATATTATTAAGAAGTGTTTATATAAATAAAGCAGAACAAATTGTATACATTGTATTGGATAGTAGATATATACAAAGTATGAAATATACAAATACCAATATATATATATATATAATTTTAGGAAGAGGAAGAACTGTTGTATTGCTGATAAGCAGACAGGTCTTGATTGCCTTTGCTCCCATTCACAACCATTACAAAGGCAGAGTTGTTTATTGTGACTACATCTGAGAATCGCACTGATCGTTCCCTATGTTGTTGGCAAGATGCCACCACTTGCTTCTCAATTGAGAATCCAACCTCAAGAGAGTCTACCATTTCGCAGTAGCTAGTACTGGCAGAAGAAGATTTGCTTCTCAGGATTGATTGGGTAGACATTTGAAACAACTTAATGAAAAATAAGTGTGATAAAGATGGGGAACAAGTAATCAACGGAAAGAACGCCTTTATATAGGGATCCAAATGTACCATAGATGTGAGACTGTGGATCTGAATAAATTGACCGCCACTTTGAATAATACATATGTTCGCTTGAATACCAATTAGCAGCGCGTATTATTTATCTATTAATACCATTTTGTATCATGCAATATGAAGTATTCTTTTTGGTACTGATGCTCACAACACCATGGGTTTTTACGGGTGAAAGTAACCGCTAATAAATTTACCTGTCATGGAAGCTAGCTATTAAAATATAAGACATTTCAAAAGCCAATAATTACTAGGATATTAATGCATACAGCATTTTATGGTTAGAAATTGACCGTGTATATATGCAAGGCCACACTATAAGAAATTAACAGTAGATCATATTAAAATGTATAGACACAGCAAGTTGTATGGACATGTAATACGCTTGACATTATCAACATGTACGCTTCTTATTATATATACTATAGCGTGAAACTTTTGTCATTAATGTAAAAACAGATAAATAAATTTATTTGATGGATATATATTATATTAGAAAAACAATAAGTCTGAATTAAAGAAAATTATATGGAGATGTTTTTACTTCATAATATTTACGTCCTTCTATCAAGATAAATATTAATTGCAAGTTCCATATACCAAATGTCAACTATATGTATACTTGGCTAGAATACTGTTCATTTAGAAATTGACTTTAAACTACCAATCGAATAACTATATTTATGTTATTTGACTATAAGGGTTAAGTATTCTTCTTCTTTATCATACGTACAGTTATATAATCCAACTTAAGTGCATTACAAATTACAAATTAAATACTTCAACATCTTATCTACCTCTTTAATAGCATGGAAATCAGTTAACAAAAACCCATATGGTACAAACGAACCTTTTAAATATAAGACCTTATCTAATTAAGTCAATTATGTAAAATGTAGATAATATACAGTTTGTTGCTACGATTTTAACTTATATGAAGACAAATTTATACAACTACCAAAGCTAACAAAAAAATCAATATACTTGGTAAGGCAGAATCTAATATGTATCAATCATGGGCAGGGTTATAATTATGTGCTCAAGAAAAAGAAAAGAAAAAAATTGGCAAAGGTTGGATTTATTATTACATATTATTATGATTTTGTATTAATATTTGTGCTGGATGTAACAATTCGATTGTTCTTAAATATACGGCCTCTCCAGTTTGTTTATTTCATCAATACAAGAAGTATTTAGGAGGATAAAATATTTGTCGGCTTCCTGGAAGTTGTAAGGCATGTGTAAAATATTAATATCAAATCAAAACATTAAAGAACTTTAGTTATATTCAAGATAGATACAAATTATTTTAGAAGATTAATAACTTTATACAATCAATTAAGCCATATTATATATATATATATATATATATATATATACAGTTTATTATAGAGTAAATGAATAGAGATAGAGATAGTATATTAAGAAGTAGAAGTAGAAGAAGACGAAGGTGATGGTGATGAAGGAGGAGGAGAAGAAGCTCTGATATTCTGCTGGTATGTGGACTGAGCTTGACCAATTCCACTTCCGTTCAAGACAGTTGTATTGGCTGAATTGTTTATAGAAACAATATTTGAAAATCGCACTGATCGTGCCCTTGGCTGTTGGCTAGATGCCACTGGTTCTTTCACAGTTGCAGACCCAATCTCCAGAGAGTCTATCATCTCACAGTACCAAGTACTGGCAGAAGAAAATTCGCTTATAAGGATGGATTGGGTAGACATTGGAAAGAAACTTAATAAAAATAAGTGTCAAGATGAGGAACAAGTAATCAACGGAAAGAACGCCTTTATATAAGGATCCAAATGTACCGTCGATGTGAGACTGTGGATCTGAATAAATTGACCGCCACTTTGGATAATACATATGTTCGTTTGAATACCAATTAGTAGCGCGTATTATTTATCTATTAATACCATTTTGTATCATGCAATATGAAGTATTCTTTTTGATACTGATGCTCACAACACCATGGGTTTTAACGGGTGAAAGTAACCACTAATAAATTTACCTGTCATGGAAGCTAGCTATTAAAATATAAGACATTTCAAAAGCTAATAATTACTAGGATATTAATGCATACAGCATTTTATGGTTAGAAATTGACCGTGTATGTATGCAAGGCCACACTACAGGAAATTAACAATAGATCGTATTAAAATATACTGGTACAAGAAGTTTTATGAGCATATAATATGGTCTACATAACTAATAAGTACGCTGTTTAATTTATATACCATATCGTGAAACTTTTGTCATTAATGTAAAAACAGATTAATAAATTTATTTGATAGATATATATTATATTAAAAAAACAATAATCTTGGATTAAAGAAAATTATATGGAGATATTCGTACTTCATAATATTTACGTCCTTCTATCAAGATAAATATTAATTGCAAGTTCCATATACCAAATGTCAATTATATGTATACTTGGCTAGAATACTGTTCATTTAGAAATTGGCTTTAAACTACCAATCGAATAACTATAGTTCTTTTATTCGATGATAAACTAATTTTATGACTATAATTGTTACTGGCTATCCTTTTTTTATCATATGCGTAGCTGTATAGTGCAAGCCAAGTGAAGTATTATTTTTTTCTAAATCATTTCAATATTCAAATCCAAAATTCTGCAATTCTTTAGTATTGAAAAACCAATAAATTAAAAGCAAAGCAAGAGAAATAAATTTGATGAGAGATCAATATTTTATTATTTAATAAAAAGAGATATAGAGGGATTAATATCAAGTAATCTTTTTTTTTCTTTGAAAATAATATTATAGTTATATGATATTTCTTTTTGTAAAGTATAAATTCTGTCGCAGTAACTGCTTCACTTGATTGTAGACAGTATTACCAACACAATTGTAGGTGTATGCCTCAATGAAGTACCAAGTTATTGTTGCTGTGAGAACAGCATTACCTTTGGTAAACGGTTTATCTTTTATGGTATATTTAATTATATTACACAATACAAAAAAGACTGTTTCAGAGAGTGGTCTTAGAAAATATCATATGAATTTTTAAAAGCGTCCTCTGAATCACCCATTTTTTCTTCTCATAATGACATAGTCCAGAATAGCTGGCCTGTCAGTGCCAGTTACACCTCTTAAAACAAGAATAAAATTTGATTTCTTCAGTAGTTATGTATTCGGGATTGTTTATGGGCTAGTATCTCAATAATGGGAAAAGTAGATACTGTGAGAGTGTTATTTATTAAAGAGACAAAATAATATTGTTTATATCTGCTACTATTAAAATCCCTGTAATTAAAATCCCTGTTGTGTAATGGTTGGTTTACACTGTATGAGTGTGTAGTGTACGTGTGCCTGGTGTGTAACAGTTCCGGAGATTGTTAACTTCCCAGGTTCATTAGCAAGAAGGAACCAGTGTTTGGTTGTGGGGTCTGTTCTTCATTCAATTGTGGTGTGTATACCACAAGTAGTATTAATTTCCTAGTTGCCTTCATTTTTATTTATATATGTCAGCTATTCGTATATAGAGCCCTTCAAAAAAAGAATTGTTAGTAGTGTCTGATATATTCTATACCATAATCCCCAGATACCTTAAGGTAATCACTTATTCCCTTGGCAAATCATCTTGATACTTTCAATCATTGATATAATCTTATTTCAACAAAACTCAACCTGAAATTCAAAATCCCGTCACCTACTGTGTTGTGATTTAGATAATATACATACGTACTTTTTGCTTTATTTCCTGCCTTTTACTTATTATTTGATATAACTTTGATATTTATTTGGGTTTAATTTCTAATGATCGTTAGGTCTCTTTTGGGTCTTCTTGTACGAGCAAAATAAGAAAATAAATTAGTGTACCATCGAATAAAAAGTGCACAGACCAGCTTAGAGTAACATACAAATCGCCGTTATAGAAACTTGTACTCCACTTTGAGAGTTATTGCTACACCAATAAATACCGAACCCTTCCTTGCTTCTTTGCTTCTTTGCTTTACTTTGATTCACTTTGAAAAGTCATATTCGATAGTAATTTGAGTAAATATTATTAGTTGTTTATTCTGCTGTAGAACAGTTACACGAGCTCAGAAAAATAATATACAGCTATATCACGTTTGCTCTGACGTGGGTATCTAATACTGACAAAAAGCGCAGTCCTAAACTTTAATCGCAGATGAAAAAAATTTCTGTTACTTATAGACCCCCTCCAACGCGTGTCGTTTGTTTTCTCCTTGAGCAACAACAGTCCCGGTTTCATAGTGAGGCGTCTCTTGCGACCGTTGCAGGGAGATTCTTCCATGCTACAAGCATCGGAAAGTGAAAGTTGTTACTCGCCAGCTCAGTTAATTCTGAGAAGTCGTGGGGCATGGTCTCTTTTCATTTTTGGAAGGACTACTGTGTACATCGCATCGCCAATGTGGAATCATGATGCTGGGGGGAGGGAGGTCTAACCTGTGGTGAGATGTGCTGGCTCTTCACTGCTAACCTGACTGAACTCTTTAACGGCTGACGGTGAAGCTACTGGTAGTCGAATGAGCTGGACCTTATCACCTAGTGTTAAGTTCTCTGGCGAGTTCGCACCCACATTACTCGGTGACGAGATGTGGGGCTGGATGAACGGGTGCTTTCCGTTGGTTTGCCACCATTCCAGCACCTCCTTCGCTACCAAGTCAGGTTTACGTCCTGAAGGAGATTGAGCCGCGTAATGCGGGGACAAAGAACTTGGTGTCATGCTTTTTATTCTTTTACTCATGTAAAAGAACATTAAGTGAAATTAAATCAAATAGAATAGTTTCTTTATATATAGCTTTAAATAAATAAATAAAGTATTTCTTAGCTATTGTCAACTTTAATAAAAAAAAACACGTTTTTAAACTTTTTTTTTTTACTTGATTGATGTCAATGTTGTAATTAGGTGGACTCATTTATAAGAAGAAATTAATCTAATCGAGTAAACATAAAAATAAATAAAATACTATTCGTATATTCTAAAGTGGTATTGATAACCGTGTTTAACTATAGATGCTGTTTTTGTCTATAAAGTATATAAATTTCAGAATAATGCTTGATGATGCCGATGGCGTGAATTATATAGTATTAAATTTTGGCTAATCTGGATGGAAATTGTAAAGGGGATGTGTTGAAATCAGAGAAAGAAAAGAGAGAAAAAGAAAGATGCAAGAATCAAAAGGTAAAAGGCGAAAGAAAAACGAAGGTTAATAAAAGATGAGAAGGAATAAAGAAATATATGTTTGAAAGAGAGGCAGCAAAGACATAATGTGGATTGAATACACAGACTGTGCACAAGAAAAAAAAAAGTTAATTTGGATTGATTTATAAAACAATAATCCTTTTTTATAAACATTTTTGTACTTTGAATATTAGTAAATGCCTGGTATCCTTCATTCGTTATTACACAAACACATGCGCAATTATATTCACAGTGGAAAGTATGATTTGAATTCAAATAAGAATAGTAGACAAGTACTGATAAGCTAAAAAGCATATCCTTTAACATCATGTATGATAACAACTCGCCAAAGATGTACAGACAGCTTTTACATTGCAATCCTTAAAGGTGAGCTGACAGATATTAAGGTATATTAAATTGCCAAGACGTAAATATTATAAAGGGGGTACATTTTCATAATGAATTCCATGGAGTGGAGTGTAACTTTGATGCGTGCCGGGTATTACGGCCTATTCATTAGTATAGATTGTTCATATGTCAGTTTTCTTTTTTGTTTAGGTACTAATATTTAAAAGATACTATGCTTTTGCCATTTCAATATCGTCAATTCTCATTAAGCCACTACAAAGATGTATTTATATTTCCACCTAATTTTGAAGAGATTGGGAAACTTATATACTATCAATAAAAGACAAACCATTAATCTAGGTCGATAGAAATGACTTTTGTATATATTTTCATATATGAGTTAATGAATAAAAGTGTTTTCGAAAAGTATTTCAACCGGTTTAAAAATCTTCTCATTTCGGGAATACTTATTAAAAGTGGCACTATCAGTTATATTTGGAGCTGGTACTGCTTTCTATTTATGCTATAAGCCTTTTATTCTTTCTACGCCACATGGGATGAAATTGGTTTTTATTTGCTTTGAAGCCAAAAGCCGTTGGATTTTTGTATAAGGCTCTTATTAAATGGTTTTTTTTATCCTTGCTTCTTGTCTTGGGCATTCTCTTTATCTGAACATTGGCGTATAATATAGTTAATAGGGCTCTTTTATTTAAAAAGTAAAATGCAAAAATAAATAAACATACACACATACACAAGTATACAAATATAAAAGTATATAAGCGTATAAAGTATTATAATATCAAGAAGACTTTCTAGTCCTTGAATCGGCCAATGTAACGATCATAAACTTCCTTTATGGCACCTTGTCGTCTTTCATCCATAATAATTATAAGTGAAGACTTATTTATAGCAACAACGTTTGAAAATCGCACCGATAGTTCTCTATGGACTGGCTTGGAAACCACTGGAGAATCTCTTATTGGCTTGGCTCCCTCAAAGGATTTCAAAATTGAGCAGTAAGTAAAGCTGAGAAAGGAGAACGAGTCGGTGAGAAGAGACTGGATTGTCATGGTGTGATTGACCCAAGTATTAAGTATTAGAGAGGTTGAGAAATTGAAATATAGTAAAATCTTGCTTATATATGAAAATAAGTAAAATATTTATAATGCAGAACTTGCATATGTAAATTGAATCAGAGCATTTTATAACAGCTGGAAAAGTTGGTTTTCTTTGGGAGCCCTTCATTAACTCGCAAGAGTTTATTTCACAGCTTATAGACATCCTGTACATAAAATCTTAGTATATTTAACTGTACAACTTAAATGGATTTAGCTTCAAGGCTTTTATAGTATATCACAAGATATTAAATCTGATAGCAATATGTGTTAAACATCGTCATGTAATATAAAATGTGTTACGATATCAATTATGTATTTGTTTGTTTGTTTGCTTTTTCCAGAGGTAAGCATATATTATTGCTAGTGGGATACACGTTGTTATTAAAATTGTAGTGTCTAAAGATATTAATAGGCACACATGATTTTCGATAAATAATTGATCGACCTGTGAGATTCGACTCTTGTAGATTTTATTGCTAGAAAGGTTTCTTTCTTGCTATTCAATCGCTAAACATGTAGATGATATTTTCACATGAATTTAATGTGGCCTTTATTCTTATTGCTGATGCTATTATTAAAATATATCTTTGATGAATGTAGAATCCATAATAATCCTGTCGTATACGTGACTGCGGAGAGTTATGTATAATATATTTAGCTGTTTCTTCTTTAGATTAGTAGGATAGTGCAAAAATAAAAAATGAAGCTTATTCATGATAATTGCAAGGCAACAAATCAAAAAGATACTTTAATTAACTGATTCATTACTTCTCTATAGTAAGTAAAGAGAAATATAGAATGACATCAATAGTAATAATAAGCAGTAATAGTATGTGCGGTTAATGGATTACTATGATAAAAGTTGAGACAATAAATACAATCGATAACAGTGCTAAGCTATAATATCATATAGTAATACATATCTAACAGTGTATTTGGACTTTACCATGTTAAACCCCACAATTCCTTGTTTAAAGTTTGTTAATAAAGTCCTAAAGAAGCATTCTCTCTCTCTCCCTCTCTCTCTTCTACTTTTGAATTTTATTTTATTTTCAAATAAAAAATAGTTATTTAATAGAGATATTTGGTGATATTAGATACACTCAATGATATTTACATGACTTAAATATCTTGTAAGAACACATTACTACATGAGTAATTTATAGTAGATTGGAATATACGATGGTAAATAATTACTTATAATTTAATTTTAACCTATTTGGATCAATTTTTTTATTTTTGGAAAATCATGAGTGTGATATTGATAAGTAGTCCAAGTTAGCCCACTCTTTTGTAATAAAATATACATATTATGCACCGTAACTTTAAATAACTCGATATATTTATATAAGTAAAAATAAAATTTCTTGGAATATCCAGAATCTCTTGACTATCCCTTCAGCTACTGACCATAGAATTAGTCTTGTACTTTTAACCATGTTGGGTATTATATAAGTATGTGAGCACCATTGATAAGTACTTTCTCATTCTGGTTGGCCGCATTATCTTTCTCAGAGCAAATTTAAGACCATTGACTGTATTTTTTTCTTTGAAAATTCTTGTACTTCAAATTTTATTTTACTTTTCTTTTTCTGGAAGGAAGGATATTTTAGGGTATATTAAATTATTTAAATATAAGTTGGTATATATCATATAAGAATACAATGACTTGATATTGAGCTTTCTATTTATCTCTTTGTACATTTAATTGTATAGACTTTGCGCTTTTCTATAATAAAGTGAGATCAAGTTGACGTGGTGGACTATTGCGAGTAAAAATCAAGGATATAAAGGAGAAAAGAAGAAAAGAAACTTGGTCAAAAATGAATACACAATAATAATATCAGATAAGAAGCAGAGGACAAATAGAGATGAAAGTAGCTAAGGGTTTGTTTGTAAATATATACAATGGGACCCCACACAGAATACGGCCAAGTGTGGCTGAGATGCCAAATAGGATCATCGATATGGACCAAAAAGAAAAATTGGATATATAGAAGAATAGAAAACGCCTTTACGGTTCAATGAGGGATCGGAAAAACACTGCAGAAAAATCGAAAGAATATTTTTGAGCCCATTTAATGGACACTGTTACTATAAAATAAAATGAGAAGTTCAAATGAACACACGCACACGCACAATGACTGAAAGAAATGACATCCATATCCTTTCAAGTCCTAACTGGCACACACAGAACTGAACCCCACATCTCTAAGCAAACAGGCGATACTCATTACTGAGCAATTTCTTGTTCGGATTAGTTTTACCATTTTCAGAACCAAAATATAAGAGCAAATATTGCTTAACTTGGAAGCAACCACTCATATATTGTGTAGCATCCACATGCGCACACAGTGTAGCCGCAATTGTTTTTTAACTTTCTTTCAGGAAAAATGTTCCTTAGAATACCTCTTTCTATCCTCTTAAATAATATTTTACAATGCCTCGGCTAAGAAGATCATTTGGAACCTGCGCGCTACTATACATTTCTGTACTAGAATGCTATGGTTTACCAGAAAACACGACAGAAGATACTCGCGCAACCTACTCTAATGTAGTCGCATTTTCCGTTATCAAAGCTATTGTGTTTGCTTATCTGGCTCACAGTATGGTAATCCGACCTTCCATGAATACAATATCTTCTGGTACTTTTGGAGAACGGTTTTTATTCCTAGCCTTTCCGACATTTGCAGGTAGTCTAGTTTCCCATCACATATCAGCGGCCTGGTATGGGGATCGCTCCCTTGGAATCGAAAACTTTAAGAAACCACTTGAGGTGTACAGCAAAACAATATCGGAAGAGGCTGATGACAATATTATACACACTATCGCGGGTGAACCTTCTGGATCTTACTTTGGATCCTTTTCTGCGCAAAATGACATTGAATTGGAAAGTAATCCAATGAAAGCTAACCTCAATATGGTTCAACAAAAGACTCAACGGAAAAGCGATTGGCTTGTGGATTATGGAAATAAGACTCAAGAGTTTAACATCGAAGACCACGACAATGCAACATATCTTGCTGCTCTTCTACAGAGTCTTGGTCCCGACAAAGCAAAAAAACTAAAACACTGCCTTCTCAACTCAAGTCTTTTCGTTGGGTTTGATTTACTTGACGAAACTCTACTGGAAGATCTAAACTATATAAAGACAGACCAAATAAGGGTCATTGGTCTTGGAGTAGCCTGTAAATATCAGGCAAGTGTTGCACCCAGTGTGGTGCGTTACTTGCCGACTACCATGTTAGACCAGCTTTACGACTCCAGTTCGGTGGATAGAGTTCCTTACAAAGAAGTGTTTATTACCTTGGTACAGTTGGGATACACCGTAATCGAATGTCTAAATCCCAACAATGAAAACAAATGGATCAAGTCGGTGCTCTTGGTTTACATGATCATGTCAATGGGCCAAACTCTCTCAATCTTAGCTCTACACACTCAAGAATTCGCCTTTAGTGTTCGTTATAGACCAGGTCATCCAAAACAAAATATATCTTCTGACAACACTTGTACACCTGCTTCAGATACCCACTTGGATAAAGACTTCGGTTGTACGTCTCGTCCTCTTGAAGGACAAAACGAGACAGCAAATGAATATTGCGATGCCGTTATACACAAAGGCTCCTTTCTTTACCAGGTACTCCAGGGATTGAACATTTATACAAATACTGAAGAACCCCTGGATCCATATGAAGAAAGTGTATGGAACTTTTTTGTGGTAGTATTGTTGTTTGCCATGCCATTTCTGCTAGGAATTTGGGCAGATTACGCTTCTCACAGCACAACCGAATGGCTTGTGTTGGCATAGTCCTTGTATATTATTTTTCCTGCAATTCTGACCTATATTTTTAAACATATAGAAGAGATAGATAGTGTAGTGTGGAGTGTATTTTCATTGATCAGTATGGGCTGTCTTATTACAACCACTGTAACAGGTTTTTTTTTGACCATATGATAATGATGTTAAAGTTGGTTGTAATTTGCTTTAAAGTAAAATAAAAAACAAAGCAAGATATTTAGACTCTTTAAATACACTATTCACTTTATAGCACAAACAGGATGCACAACCAAATGCCTGTCATAGACAATGCCGATTTGTGTGAGTTCTTATTGTTTTCTCATCCAACATTTTTGATAAAAAAAATGGATTTGGTAAAATTGATTTGACTGTTTTTTTTTTCTATATTATTGTTTTCATTTATTGAACAGCCACAAGCCAAACAAAATGTTGAATCTTTTTTAATAAAAAATGATGGAGAGAATCACTTTTATTTACAAAAGGGTCTCGTAAGGGATGGCAGTGATGGTCTGGGGAACGTTCTTAGCAGTAGAGACGTAACGGGCAGTGCGAGGCTGGACGGGAGCTCTCTTCATGCTGACGATAACTGTAAAAGAAGTTAAAAAAACAATAGATATCAGGAACCTCATTCAATCAAAGCCACCCTTTTTTTTATAAAAATTTTTTTACTAAAATTTTCACAAAACTTACCACCAGCATCCTTGGCAGCCTGCTTCTTCTGGGCGTTCTCCTTGACGCGGTCCAAGAACTCCTGACGGCACTTGGAGTGCTTGATGTGCTCAACACGGATGTTGACACGCTTCTCGATGTAGCGGTTGCCAACACGCTTGTTGATGATGACACCAACAGCGGACTTGGTGACGTTGTAGACGACACCAGTGCGACCGTGGTAGAACTTGTGGGGCATACCCTTCTGGACAGCAGCGTTGGCCTTGATGTCAACGATGTCACCAGTCTTGTAGATGGTCAAGTAGGTAGACAAGGGGATAGCACCATGGTCGCGGAACTTGCGCGAGAACATGTGACGGGTGCGAGCACGGACTGTATGATGATAATAGTAATAGAAAAAGCAAAATAGAGTTAAGGAGGTGTGATTGAATATGATTTTTGTTATTATTTTCCACTTGTTCATAGTTTCTGTTTTTTTTCATGATCATGAACAGAAAGGATACTTACGACCGAAAGAGTGAGGCATGCTGTAGGCGTCATATCGATGAGAATGGAGGATAGTAGTTGTAGTAATGACAGCGGTAAATATATTGATAATATTAAACAGCAGGAGTACATAAAAAATATAAACAAAAACAATAAGTTTGATGATGAAGAGAGTTGGCGATTGATGGCGATCAGGTCGAGAAAGGATGAAGAGGAGGGGTTTCGTTTGTCGTAATCCCGGGGTGTTCTCTCCTTTTTTCTGTTTGATGTACAGAAGGACCTTGTTCGTCCGTTAATCTTACCTGACAAACTTTGCACTTGGCTGAAGGGGGGAAGCGGCAAAAAAAGAGAAGGAAGACTTCTTTGCACTTGTTGGCTATGCTTTTGTCTGGAAAAAATTTTTGTGGCAGTTAATTTTTTTCCTCTTCATTTTTTTTTACAATACACATGTGTATAAACGGGTGGCGTGTGATGTCACGTACCTGATATTTTTCTTTTTTGAAGATTTCAATCTTATTCTTTTTTAATAAATCCCACAATAGTGAATAATTAAAAAAAATCTAATGAAGTATTATTGCACTAGATAGTATTAGAGCTAGACTGAGCATCTTATCCAAGATATATGTATATATGTGGAATATATCACATAAAAAAGGTATTATAATCATCTAACAAACCGTTTGGGAGGCTTGTTATATCAGCCAATCATCAGTCTACGTTGGAACAAAGGGGGTTCAAGTTCATTTTACACTGTACTTTGGTTATTACAGTATTTCTGTACAAAGAAGCAAGCAAATCTGTATATTGATGGATATTATTATATGGCGAACAATTTGTTATTGATATTATTGAAATTATTGTTAATATTCATTAGCAGTGTTAATGTTTGCAAATAATGCGTACAAGCAATATAATCAATATTATAAAATAACTATATATCTATTATATGTATGTTTGTATGTTTGCATGTTTATTTGGTATAAATAAATTTTGAAACACAAAAATATTTTAATTATTATAGATTCAAGAGATATTTGGTGTTACTTGAGAATCAAGAAAAGTTTTTATTACGAAACAAAAAGGAGGACTTGAAAGAAGTATTATGAAATAAAGATATATATAGGATGAATATTCTTAAAAGTTAACTCCATCGAAAAATAAAATATATTTCAAGGATTCTTCTTTACTTGATTTGTTTATTTTATAAAAATGATAAATAAAGTTGACTTGTAATAAAGTTATAGTTTCAGGTTTCAATGTTCAATGTTCACTATCGTCATGCAAGAAAGCGGGATCTTCAATTCACATAGCGTTGAGCAGAGTTTTGGTGAGTAAGTAAGTAAGAAAAAACAAAAGCAAATTTGAGCATTTGTCCTGGCAACTTTTTAGAAGTGGGACATACCATTCTCGTCACCCACACGCAACCAACTTGTTGAGGTACCCATCCATTTCTTGACACGGGACGAAAATATGACAAACTCGACTACAATCATAGTGTCAATAGAGAGCTGAATGGCACCACAAATAATAAACTGAAGGGGAGAGTTTGTATAAATGAAGTAAAAAAGCTTGAATCCATCTCCCAAAAACTAAGATTGTTGGATTAGTATCATGGTACATCATATTATCATATCTATAATTTGCTGCTTGTTGTAATTGCTATGGCTAATGCTATAATTTCTTGTTCTCGTTCTCGTTCTTCTTTTTAGTTTATTTATTATCTTACCCAACTGGCAAGAACCAATTTACTGAATCCCGAAGTAGATTTTCGTCTAAAGCTCGAGATGCATTGGGGCATTGGAAGTGTACTTTCGATACCTAAACTCAAGGCACCAAGCACCTCAATGAATGCTGGATAGGAACGTAAAAAGAAATACAACAAGGCAATAATGGTCGTAAAGGCTAATAAGCAATTAACATAGTCGAGGTAATGATCCCAATGCCAGAATCGGAGTCTGTACCACGGACGACGGCTTTCATATCCTTCGGCTTCGGCCTGGAGGTCTTCGTCCAACAATGAACTAGAAGAGAAGGAAGACCGAACGTCTCCGTAAAGAGTAGACGGGCTGGAATGCTGATATTCGACTACAACCTGTAATAGGATCAACTGGGCCAGGATCATGACAATCGACTGGACTAGAAGTGTAGTATCAAACCGCTTGCCTACCCTTTTAGAAAAATTCAAGTCAATATGCATACATAATCTATACAAATACACACATAGACATACATATATATATATATACGTATTGTGTGTGTATATATGTGTATATGCGTATATGTGTATATATTACCAGAAAAATATACGTAGAATACTATATTTATATATGTATTATATGCATACATAAAATTTAATATGCATACATAATTGTGAGTTCAAGGCCATTAAATATAGACACCCAGTGATACTTTTTCTATTTCTTTTCTTTTTTTTTAAGTATATATATATGTATATATATAATCTCTTGAACATCTTTACTTTGCAAACAGTAGAATTGCACATGTGGCCGAGTTGAAACCTGCACTCGATTGTGTCTTGCGAATGATGGCATACTATAATACCAATGAGCTTCTGATGCATATTTTTTAAAAGATTCTGTTTTTTTCTTTTAAATATTCGTCTATTGAATTTACTTGGTCAACATAGCCAACGACAGGGCCAAGCACCATGGCACTTGACAGTAAGAATGAGACGTCCATAATTAAGCCACAATGAGATATGATATGTTCTTCCTTATTATTAATATTATTATTAGTAGTGGTAATAGTGGTAGTAGAATTTATCTTTTTTTTTCTGAATATGTATTTGACTATGAATAAATCTGTAGAAGCTTATTATAGCATTTCATTTCTAGATAAGATCGACGTCATTCATGCCCACACATACACACAGGTGATACGGCATCACGACGATAAACATAAACCGTCACAGAGAAACGTAATAAAGTATCCAGTAGGTGGCAAATGTTTTTGTTTTTCCTTTGTTCTTCTTCAAGGGGGAATGCTTGTTCACATGAGGTCACTACCGATGAGCAACTGCCGATCCCAACACGTAAACGTGATTTATGTACCAGTGGTTCTTTACTGAACCTGCTGGTCAATTTTTGGCATGCCCTCAAGGGTAATATTATGTATATATATATATTAATCAATCAAAAAAATGAAAATGAAAATAAAAGCGAGCAAATACCTTGTGTATAAATATTCAAATATATTTGAAAAATTATTACCAAGGTATATATGTATATTAGGTTAAGTACAGATGGAAATGATGCAGATTATTAGAGCTATTAGAGCTATTATTATTATTACTATTATTACTATTATTAACTATTAATTATTAATATATATATATTTCATTTTGATGTGCATATAAAGAAATGGATGAATGAAATAATAAATATGAGAAGAAAAGAGCATGTCGTCTATAGAAAAGAGAAATCAATAAAATGTATCGGGCTTATATGTTGAATGCAAAGTGAAGATATATAAAAAAAGAGAGTGTTTTGTAAGAAGGAATGTTCTATGTGGTTGATTGATTGGTGTTAAATAAATGCTAGTGGTTAAACAAGTGTGCAAGAGTATAAGTGTGTGCAAAAGTAAAGGAGTAAGTGAGTGTGTAAGTCAGTGCAAGTGCAAGTACAAGTGCAAGTGCAAGTTTGTGTGTTTGTCTATCGTTTTTTTTTTTTGGTTCGTAATTTTGGTTTTTGGTTTTGTATGTTGTTGTTTTGTGTGTGTGTTTCAGAGTGCTGATCCTTCTGCAAGATTAGCTCTTTCTTTGCCTTTTTTACTCTTTCGAGTATTTATTGCCTTTTTCTTCTGGTGAGTGGCCTCAGTATCTGATCGTCTACGGGTCGTCCCGCCTTCATTAGGGTCAGGCTGATTTCTACGTAATAGTGGCAATGAAATTCGATGGACAATCGGTCTATGGTCGTCGTTGGGTGGGTCTACAGGGGAATACCGCAATGGCTTTGGTGGGTATTGAGATATTACAGGTGGTTTAATCGCACCAAAGTGAGCATGCAGAGTTGCTTGCTGTGTCTGATGGTGGGTATTGTGTTGAAACTGAGGAATAGCAATTGTGGTATTGATAGCAATTTTGGCAGGTGGAGGTAAAGACGTTGATGATAATGAAAATAAGTCTTGGCGAGTAGGCTTTTTTTTCAAGTGCCTTATTCCGAGAGTTTTTGAAGGGGTGGGATCATGAATCGAGTGAACATCTCTAAGATTGTCGTGCGATCGGGACACCTTGAACGCGTCTAGCTTGGATTTAAAATAAGCAGACGATCTACGGAGGAGATCTCCTGCAGACCGACGACGGTTTGTTGGGTCAGGCGAAGTGCTAGTGGTGGACGGTGGCGGTGCTGGTGCTGGTGTTGGTGTTGGTGGGGAAGGAGAGACTGTGAGCATGGTGGGTGGAGTTGCAGAAGAATGAAGAGAAGGAGCATCGTGGCTATTCTTATGGCAAAATAGACACAGACAAAAAAGGAGAAAAAGGTGAGTATATTATTATTAAGAGTTTCTTATTTTAAAAAAAAAAACAAAAAGACAAAGAAATATTAATAATACTATTATTATTATAGAAAAACTGTCAAGTTCAGCCACACACAAACACAAATACACATGTATAAATATACATTGTCCCTTAAAAAGGGATATGTCCGAAAGTCATCTATAGGAAGATGCTCACCTCGAGCTCAACCATTTCTAATCGCAGCCGAGACCGCTTCTTGTCAAATTGGTGAATGAGGTCTCTGGAAAAGGAATCTTCATCGAGGTCTCGGGGTAAAGGTAACAAATCGCTCGAATTGGATGATGACCTTTGATGAGGAAGTGATGTGGTTGACATTGGGATTCCACCAACCAAACGAAAAAACAAACAACAGTCAATAAAATAAAGAAAGGAAAAGAAAATAGGATGTAGAAAACGGAGATTGGAATGAGAACCCAGAACAAGAGAACCATGGAGTTAGCTTCTTACTTCTTGGTAGTTTAGAAACGGACTCAACCTATCTATAGAAAAATCAATTGAAGATCGGACCCAGTTTTGCGTGTAAAGTGACACGTGTGGAGTGTCACCTAAAGTAAAGTATAAAAAAAATATAAAAATACAAAGAAAAAAAATAAGAAAGATCGACAAGGTTGTCAAAAAATGAGGGGGTGGAGGGGGAAATAGTGATAATGATAATGATAATGGTAACATAAAATAATACACAATATATTTTATATATATATATATATATTCTCTTGGAGTATTTTAAAGAAGAAGAACAAAAGATGTATACAGGTAATATTAATAATACTAATAATAATAATAAAAGAGGTTGTTTTTTTTTCTTGATATGTGTGTGTGCGCGTGCGTGCGTGTGTGCATGCATGTGTGTGTGATAGTGAGTGAGTGTATATATGTGTATATGTGAGTGTAGTGGAAAAAAGAGGTAGGTAGTGAATTAAGAAAAAAAGGAATTGGGATTATTTCATACTATCGACTCTGTAAAGAAGTGAATATTTTCAAGGAAAAAAAAGACGGTATTTTCAATCAACTTACCCGTAAGGCAAGTAGGTCTTCTTCAATATCTTTATTCGATAGTCCTGTAGCCGGAGGTGCCATAGGAAACCCAATGGTCTCCTTTATGTCTTGTAATTCACCAGACTCTTCCTTTTGATGCCTCTTTCGCAGTAAAAGTACTGCAGGGTCAGACAATGGCCGATCTACAAGGATTAATATAGAAAAGATAATCTTTTTAGATTAATAAGAATCCCACAAGAATCTTCCAAACTCAATCAAACCAAAATAAGATATAACAATTATCTACCTGGCGTAACATCGTTGAGTTTTGCCCTTTCATTCTCCATCGAAAATCTTTTCCCATTCAATGAAGCTAATATTTCCCGTCTCAAAGCGTTCTTCTTTGACTATCAAAACCATTTACTCGAATTAACTCATAAAGTACTAGCACATCATGTATAGCAAAAATCGAAACTTACAGCGAAATGCATATTAGCTTGGTAGGCAACCCCCTCAAACTGTTGCCTAAAGTTATTGTGTTGACATGCTCGCCACGCTTCGGCTTCCCGAATCCGTTTTCCCTTCTTTGCTTCAATTTCCTCCATCAAAGCCACCAGTTCGGGATGTGTGCCTAGTTTATAGCACAATAAAAAAAAAGTACAATAAGTAATTAATATATATTTGAATTATTTTCCTTGGTATTACAAACAACCATTCATTCATTTAATCTAATTTAATGTAATTATATATTACCATTGGCTATCATGGTTGCTTCTTCATTGAGTTCATTCATCTTCTCTTCATACATTCTATGCACATCATTAGTCTCAAATTCAATCCTATCTTACCAACTTACTTGTCTCTTAGTCTTGCAAATTCAACCTCAATAAATGTCAGGGCTTTCAATGCATCGTTGTGCCTCCGCTGACTATCCAAATCTTCCTCTTCCTCTTCCTCTTCTTCCATTGGTTGTTCTTTCCAGAAAATAATAATAATAATAATAATAAGAAATCGTGTGTATGTGTGTGTATGCATATGTATATGTATATATCGTATAATAAGTATTATACATACAATATGCACATCTATACAGATTTAAAGATGTACACTTTTTCACTCACCACAAAACATAGGACTCATAAAATTAAACTTGTCCTCAGTCGGAGACTGGGCTTTTGAACGTGTTGTTTTGATCGGCCTTGGTTCCGTGTCAAGCGATAGCCTTTTGCCCTTTTCCTCAGGTGTTTCTGGTACCTCTTCTTCATCTTCCTCTGGTGATTCATCCTCTCCCTGTTTCTCCAAAGGCTCGCCGCGTATCGACCGCCGTCTACTACGTGTATCAACCTCTTTGGAATCCAAGCGCTTGGCAGGCGTCACTTTGTTGTTTTGAGGTGTCTTTTCAGTTTCGTTTACATGGAGTGGATGTACAGATTCAACTTCTGTTTCCTTATCCACCTCCATTGCCACAAACTCCAAATCCAACAATGAACGTGGCTTTTTTACTGTAGGCTCGTCCTCATCCTCTTCTTCGTCGTCTTCGTCTTCTTCAGGATTCTCTATTTTTCGTTTTCGTATTGCGAGATCGTCCTCTCCAGGTTCTGGTGAAGCTGACCTTGAGAGTGGGAAATCGTCTGGGACAGATGAAAGAGGCGAGGCCGAGTATTGGCCGTCGTCGTCGTCATTTTCGTGTTCAATGTCAGTGGCTTCATTAGAAAGAGGTTCTGGGGAGTCTGCGTGGTAAGCAAATAGTTCGTCATCGTCCTCCTCTTCTTCTTCAATTCCCTGTGCAAAATGAAGCAATCCTTCACCATCCTCTGCACTCAACACTGATGGAGAAGAACCTAAGGACAACTTTGAACTCTGGCGTGTAGGTACATTATCTTCGCAACCGTCGTCTGATTTCTCAAGCAGGGAATCCATCAGTTTGAGAAAGAATAATTGCAAGAAAATTGAAAAATAAAATATAAAAAAAGAGAGAAGACTGGGTTGTCTGGCATTGGAGGGGGGGGGGCGGATTGTAGTGGGGGGGGGGGGAATCTTTCCATTTTTGTTGAATTATTTCTCCCTCCCTTTCTCTCTCTCTCCCTCTCCCTCCTTCTCTCTCTGATAATAATAATAAAAATACATCAAAATTTGATGACATCGCCAGCTCTTTCTCAGATAGTCTAAAGAAAGAAAACCAGACTGAAAACTCACATACATGCATGTGTATGTATATGTATGTGCGTTAATAGTTTGAGAGAATTAAAGAGGCTTGTAACAGCATCTATATATGTAAAGGCTTATATCTGACTGTATAAAAAGTACTGTGGACTTCATTTTTCTTTCTAAAGACACAAATATATGAATGTGACATTTAAAAATATCTGGTTGTGATTATGCTATTATATGCCTGTGCGTGTAAAAAAAATGACAGAGATGTGCGTTTCTGACTTATCACTGTGCTGTTGCCTGTGCTGTCGATGCCATATCTCTACAGGTGATATTTTGGCTATGCTATTTCGAATTTGACTGTGGGACTTTATCTCCAATGCACACACAACACACACAGATTTACCGAAAAAAAAAACCAAAAAACCAAAAACCAAAAACCAAAAATAAAAATAAAAAAAATAAAAAAATCCAAAGTTGGGAGTGGAGTACCAAAATCAGTCCAAGCCGGCACACCCATCTGAACCTTCCCTTTCTTCACGATCCTTAGATATGGTGAGTGAATGGATGGATATCAATGAATGGATATTTGCAAAGAGATGAGACAAACACACACACACAAGCGAACGAATGGATGAATGGATGAATACAAATATCAGAAACATCAAAACGAAATCTTAAAAAGATCCTATACATATTCGAAAATACGAACACTTAGATATATATATTTCAAATATACATTTTCATTTTCCAATCACAATCTGCATCACATTGTTTTTTTTAAGATATTATAAGTAATAATAATAGTTCCACTTAATAATGTGTTTATTCGTTACAGGACACTTCCAAGACTCCCGTTAAGCTCGCTAAGGTTACCAAGGTTCTTGGCCGTACTGGATCCCGTGGTGGTGTCACCCAGGTCCGCGTTGAGTTCATGGATGATACCAACCGTAGCATCATCCGTAACGTCAAGGGTCCCGTCCGTGAGAACGACATTTTGTGTCTCTTGGAATCCGAACGTGAAGCTCGTCGTCTCCGTTAAGAGCAACAAAAATAACCTACAACAACAAAAGAAAAAGAATCTCACATTTCATAAAGAAAGAAAAAAAAACTATTCGTTTGGTTGTCTGTTTGTCTTCATTTTATTTTTATAATTTCATCAATTGAACAATTGGATATTTTTTTGGATTTTTATGCAAATTCTGGGAACATGTACAATATTTATTTTATTCTGATAGAACTTAGAGAAAGCAATACTGTACATATACGTATTTGTGTATATATATGTGTGTGTATTATACATTGTAATAAATATATATATATACATATATTTTATAAAAGAAAAAGAACATGGAATTATGCGAGGAATCGCAAATGGCTTCTTTGGTTTATTTTTTGTTTTTTGGATCTTTACACAATTTGTAGTCTATATATTGAAATGCTTAAATTGGGTATTGAAAGCCATTGTACGAAGAAGGTTGAAGATGGGGGGAGTGATTGGATCCTAGTGGTCACAGAAAGTGGCTTTGACGCTTTGTTTTTGGGGGGTGGGACAAGTTGAGTTGATATGAGTCAGAATTTTGATTAGCACTTGCGCGGACCTCCCCCTTTACCCTTTTTTTTTATTCCACTCAACTTCTTTCGAATGGCATCCCTTACTCCCGAAGAGAAGTACACTCTTATTACTCGTAACCTTCAGGAGGTTCTCGGTGGTGATGAAATTAAGAAGATTCTCGCCGAGCGTGACTTGAAGATGTACTGGGGAACTGCACCCACTGGCAAACCTCATGTTGGTTACTTTGTTGCCATGTCCAAGATTGCAGACTTCTTGGCTGCTGGTGTCGAGGTAATGAAAAGAAATACAGCTAATAGATACATACATACATATGAAATAGTTTAAGAATTACCAGTGCCAGAGAAAACAACAGCAGAGTATTCAAGAAAAAGCATATGTATGTATATGATGTCGATAGGTAAAGATTCTTTTGGCCGATTTGCATGCCTTTTTGGACAACATGAAAGCTCCATTGGAACTCGTTGGTCACCGTGTAAAGTACTACGAGGCTCTCATCAAGGCTGTCTTGACTTCTCTCGGTGTCCCAATTGAAAAATTGACATTTATTGTTGGATCGAGCTTTGAGTTGTCCCGTGAATATTCTATGGATAACTTGCGTCTTGCAGCTTGTGTGACTGAGCACGATGCCAAGAAGGCTGGTGCTGAGGTTGTTAAGCAGGTTGACTCTGCCTTGTTGTCTGGTTTGTTGTATCCCGGTATGCAGGCTTTGGATGAGGAGTACCTTGGTGTGGACTGTCAGTTTGGTGGTGTTGATCAGCGCAAGATTTTTGTCTATGCCGAGAAGTACTTGCCTCAGTTGGGTTACAAGAAGCGTTCTCACTTAATGAACGCCATGGTACCTGGTTTGGCTGGCTCCAAGATGTCTTCCTCTGATCCCGACTCCAAGATTGATTTCCTTGACAGCGCCAAGGATGTCCAAAAGAAGATTAAAAAGGCATTCTGTGAAGAGGGTAACATTGCCGAAAACGGTATTCTTTCTTTTGTCAAGTCAGTCTATTTCCCTCTTAAGACCCTCCACGGTAACAAGCCTGTCTTTACCGCCATTCGTCCCGAGCAGTACGGTGGAAACATGGTATTCAATAACTATGAGTCTTTGGAAAAGGCCTTCGCCGACAAGACTGTCCATCCCGGAGATCTTAAGGCTGGTGTTATTGCTGCCATTAACGAATTGTTGGAGCCTATCCGCAAGGCCTTTGAAGACCCTGCCCTTATTGAACTCACCAAGCTTGCTTATCCTCCTATTGAGACACAGTTGAAGCAGAAGCCCAAGAAGGATAAGAAGGCTGAGAAGAAGGAGAAGAAGTTGAAGGAAGCAGCTGCCGCAGCTGCTGCAGGTGAGGCTACTCCTTCCGCTTCTGCTACTTTTGCAGCCGTTCCTGTTGTCGTCGCCAAGCAGGAAGAGATTAAGAATGAAGAGGTTAAGAAAGCATAAATTATATTTTTAAAAAAAAAAGAAAAAAGAAAGAGTATAGTCAAGGGATGCCTACATTCATCAAATAAAAACCATAAAAAATGGTAAACACGTCTAAATTTTGAACGGATTTCATCTCACCATCAAGTCAAAAAATTACTCTCGCGCGTATTATAGACAATAAGTAAATGTGTGTCCACTTGAAATAAACGGTAGAGAAGTAGGTAAAACTAGGGATCAACTTACACATCGTATAGTATTTGAGTTTATACTTGTAAGCTTATAGCTATCAAGAAAATTATAAGAATTTAAAGAAAATTTATGAACCTAAACAGACGGGTTCTTATTTCTTTGCTTAATAAGGTTATTTAACTTTCAAGATAATTTCTTAATCTCGCACAACTGTAAACTAAACACATTTGCACACCTTTTGTAATAAGCTTACTGGCATTGACTATGCAAAATTCAAGCAATAAATGTTTGCGTGCGTGTTTTTGTTTTTTATTTCTTGCAGATATATAATAACAATCAATAACCTTTTTTTTGGCTCTGACTAATATTACTAATACTGTATTCAAAACCATATAAAAATAAAGCAAGGCAATTAATAATGTATGTACCTATATAAATCTTGAAACTGTTTTTTTACCTTATGCCTTGTGCACTGTCTAAAAGAATAAAAACAAAATAAAGTCAAGTAAAGCACATGAATTAAAATGGGAAAAATTATGCATGGGTTAATAAGATAGAACATGAAAAATCCAATAATGGAACTTTCGGCTCTATTTTTTTTTCGTTATTGGCTCAACAACAATACTAATAATAAGGAGAGATAGAGAGTCTGATTTAGCGGGATATTGAGCTTATACTCTTAAAACAGCTTATGTACAGATCATGCTGATATCTTTAAATTTATTAGAAAATCAATATTTTTTCTTTTAATGAAGCGTGGTTTTCGATGATTATTTATTACTTTTATGGTAGTAACAAATCAATTGATAAAATCATTGTTGATCGGAGGGAATCGACGTTTTGTTTTTATCAGATCACATAAACATGACTTGTTATCCAAAATCTGACAATTATATCTGGTCCCTAACGAGCGATAATTATTATAATAATAAAATCCCTTTAATATAGAGGGCGTGGACTTTTAGCATTTCAGACAAAATTGCTGCAAGTTTACTCTCTCTCTCTAATACAAGGCAGGATATTGGCTTTAGCTAGGCATAAAAAGTATAATATTGAGTATACAGTCAAAGCTCGGTATAGTGATATTCGATATAGTGATAATTTTTTGGAAAATTTGGGCCCATGCCTGCTTATTATCACTATTTTTTGATATAGTGATAGTGATAAAATTTGAATCCACCAGTATCACTATATCGAGCTCTGAGTTTATTTTTGTAGTATAAAAAAATAAATATAGTATATATTTTATTTAGCATTTTAAAGCAAGCCCACTTTCCTAGACAAAATACTATGAATCCTATTAGAAAACAGTAGTCACTCACAGCGGCATTAGAAATATCACTAAATAATGCGCGGAGTAAGAAAAAAACACGCTCGATATAGTGATAGTGATAAAATTTCTGTCCACCATCCATATCACTATATCGAGCTTTAACTGTATACTTTTATACATACAGTGTCACACTACTAATATAGATATACATTTGTGTGTAATAAAATATCCATCTAACATACTACTTCAAAAATTGTATACCCTAGCAGGAAATGTTGGTTTTAATAGGGGTACTCAGCCAGATTGATCGATCAAATTCTTGTGTGAATCTTGGCCAATGGCATCAATTTGTAGTTGAGGACACCAAAAGACAAAAGTACAAAATTCGTACAAAATTCATAGATTTTTATAGCATTTATAGAATAAGCTTTTGCACATTCTGATTTCTTCTTTGAACCTATAGTCATCTAGACTCTCGAAGAAGTCAAGTGTTCTTTTCCTTTACTCAACATCTGGAAATAAATTGTCAACCTTGTGTATGTATTTATTGGCTTTAAGTGTTTGTTCAAGCTCCTTCACGGCAGCCATCTGCTCCAACTTTATATTAACTTCCTTTTTGATTACTTCTAAAATATCTTTAATAAGCTCGTCTGCACTTGCTGATAAAGACTCTACCAGTGTTTTTTTTTCACGATAAATTCACTGATTTTATGTGATTTCTTCAAGGCATCAATTGTTTGCTACTTTGTATTGTATTTTTTTATGTAAGATGGAGAGAAAGAAGTATTATAAGACTTTGACGGCAATAAATTCTATTATTTATTGAGAAAGATAAAAACAGTATCGTATTGCATATAAAAAAAGTAAGGATTAGGCCAATCAGAAAGCCGTACGTTTTTCGATCAAAATTTGATCGAAATTTGATCTTTCAAAAAGACGATCAAATTTCGATCGTCGCTATTACAATTTTAGTCCAAAAATATCGCGTTCTGAATTCAAAATTTGATCGATCAATCTGGCTGAGTACCCCCAATAGACTAGTTTAGTAGAAAATATCTAAGTCATTCTTATTATCAATCATTTATTTTTTAGAAGTATATTGGTGGTTTCTTCACTTTATTGTATTTCCTTTCATTATAATTGTTTTTTTTTCTTGTTATTTATTTAACCCATTATTTATATCTATTCATTTATTCATTTCTTAGACATCAAAACATCATTTGAATTGTTCATTTTACTTTATTTTGTTTTTACATATTGAAAATAACATACATATACATTGTTCAAGTTATAAGGATGAAAGAGTGTGCGTAATTAAAGTCGAATTTGGATGAAAGTTTCTTTTTCATTGACTGGAAATAACCATCGATAACACGATTTTGTTTTTATTTTATTTTTTAAAAAAATAAACTTGGCGCAAGAAATCTCCAAGGCTTATGAGGTTAAATGATCTATAAATATCGAGCAAATTTTTGTTTAAAGTATCCAATTGAACAAAAAAAAATATCCAGAGAACCACCGTTTGTCTACCCCCCTTTTTTTAATAATAAATAAATAAGAAAATACATACAAAATAAAGAAACAAAAGTAAAAATATTGGGATTATAAATTAAAACTAGAGCTCTAAATCATAGATAGTACAAAACAAAGTCAAAATGATTTAGTTATTTTTTTAAAAAAAAAAACACCCACCAAAGGGCAACACTATGTAAAATCCAATTATTTAATTTTCACTTGCCGACGTTTTTTTGCTACTTTTGTAGCACATAAAAAATAGATAGCTTAGTACGTTTTTTTCTAAAGTAAGCTTCTAATTCCGAAGTAATAAAATTTTGCATTTTTGATTATACGACATTGGGAGAAATAAAATATTACAACACCGCCGCATTTTTTTTTGGTGGACAAAAACTGCTATCCTCACAAAAATGCCACGCTCCCAGGTGTTTTTAAATTACTAAAAACAGTTTAAACCGTTTGAGTTACAAAAATGCCCTACAATCTACCAAAAAGACTGGGCATTTGAAATTTAAATTAATTATTTTATTTTACTTCACTTTACTTTTTTGCTTTTTTACAAGTTTTCAATTAGTCTTTAATTTTTTGTTATTATTCTATGACAAGTAATTGACCCTCTTATTCCAATTATAATTTTATTTAAGTATTATACTGCATTGCAATTAAGGTATTTATGATTGATTTTGGATTAATATCTCCATATTAGAAAAAAAATGTGAGAGTGTTATTTATTAAAGAGATAGAATAATATGTTTATATATATCAATCGATAAAGACGTTCTTTTTCTTACTATTCAATTTGCCTCTCTTAATATTTGTACCTCCGCTGTGCCACGTCTGGGGCACAAAATCTACCTACACACACAAAATCTACCCACACACACATAAATCCACCCACACACACATAAATTCATTCGAAGACACACACAAATCCTTTTTGGAAGTAGAGCGCCCCCTTCCCTTCAAGCTTTATATAACTCTCCGCTATAAAGATTTTAGTTACTACATATTACAATTAATGTGTAAAAATGAGTTGAGCAGTTTATCGAATGGATAGTAGACTTTAAGTGATGTGATTGTAAAATGGTAAGAAGATTTGCAGAGAACTTAAAGGCAGAGTCTAAGTCGCGTTCTTATATTCCAACTTCTTAAAAATATAAGAAGATTCGTGGGTTAGACTGTGTACTGTTGAAAATATTTTACCTTGGAGACAAACAGTGGTTCTCTTTTTGAATAAAAAGAAAACTAAAAAAGAAATGTCCTCGCCCAAGTACCAATTTTACTTTAAAACTCGATTGGGATAAGCTCATATCAGCTTCTTTGTTTTCAGGCTTATACTAGTTTACATATAAGCATTATTGATTATATAACTTCATTCATTGTTATTATTTTTTTGAAAGCCAAGACTTTTTTAAAAAGACTGATACATCACAAATCGAGAGAAAGAATCTCTCAGCCTATGACTAGTTCTAGAGATCAAATATCTTGGCAATCTCCATATAACATGTATAGGAGTGATTCAAATATAATTTTACCAGCCGGCCTGGCTCTATATGCTCACCAGGTAGTCGTTCTCCTATCAGGCTATATCTTGGATATATGTTAGTCTGTGTTTCTTGGACAAATTCTAATCAGATAATGCTCTAAATAATTCTGATCAGCACTATCTGTTTTTATTCAAGCAATAATAATATTCATTGCCATTTATTTCAAACAGCATTGCCTACCTTGACTCTGTTTAGCATTGTGCTGTTTGGTTTTGATCACCACTCATTTGTTTTTGTTTTTATGTTTAACTATTAGTATCGCTGACCTAAAGTGGGATTATAATTGGCTACTTATATTCTTATCGGCTATACGTAAAAGTTATTTTGGCACTGATAGGCTCTCAACTTCGAAAAAAAATATCGATTTGGTCTCGAAAAGGGGATCAATTTTTTTTTTTACTTTTTAATCGGCCAATTGTAAACTGTTCTTTAAACAAATTGACATAAAAAAAGATACTCGCCCTTTAATACCTATAAAACTACCCCTTGGAATTTAAAAAACCGCCCTTTAGCGTTTGCTTCTAATCTACGGTCTGTAATTATTGTCTGTCTGTATGTCTGACTGAATGAATGAATAAAATGGGGGGTGAATACAAAAATGAGCGGAGATTTGTGCTCGCGTCATGTCACTGTTTATTTCTTACTTGACTTGACTCGCAAGACCTGCGCCTCACGCGTCCTGGCCTTTCCTTCTACTATCAAAATGGTTGCAAACGATCAAGCCTACACTGCCCTGCAGCAGTATTTGCAAAATACATTTAACCCCGCTGCAGCTGTCCAGAAAGAAGGTTCAGATTCAAACCAATTTCTCATTCAACATTTCTTTCATTCCTTTAATCGCATCGTATTCACCTTTTATATACTACTTTGTATTTGTACTATTCAGCCGAACGCCAGTTGTTTGCTTTTGAAGTCCAGCCTGGATTTTCGATTGTCCTTTTGAGACTCATTAGCGATCAGCAAGTCGACGTTACTCTTCGTTTTGCAGCCTCACTTTATTTCAAGAACTTTGTCAAACGTCAATGGGTTCCTGTAAGAATAACATGTTTGATTTCATTCCTATATTTGCCAGCCTTCTTTTTTGGCATAAAACGAAAAAAAATAGAGAAGAAAAAAGACAGAAGAAAAAAGTTCCAAGATCTCAATGTACTCATCTTCCTGAAATCTCATAAATAACAGGAAAGCGATGATATCAATAATATTACACCTGAAGACCGAGTAGCAATCAAAACTCAAATAGTTCAGTTGATGATTAGTGTCCCAGAGAAGCTTCAGCTTCAGTTGAGTGACGCACTGAGCATTATGGCTGAAACTGATTTCCCTGAAGAGTGGACCAACCTTTTACCTGTGAGTTTATACTCTGAACAAAGGCTAATTTTGTGCTTGTGTCTGTGGAGTGCCAAACGGATCTATGGATCATATTTGTTAATTTTCGGTTGTGCCTTTGTGTCTTTGTGTGTGTATAGGAATTGATCAGTCAATTGAGCCCCACAGACTATAAAACTAACAATGGTATCCTTCATACTGCGCACTCGATCTTCAAAAGGTAATAATACTCTGCTTTTTCTTTTGGCTATTTTCTTTGGAGTTTGTGTGCAATATACAAAAGGGTAAAAAATGTATGAATAATGCGTGGTGTTGTCTTAGATGGAGATCACAGTTCAAATCCGATACTTTGTTTGCAAAGATCAAGTATGTTTTGGATGTATTCTGTGAGCCTTATATGCAGCTCTTTCAGGTATGTCTCTCTTTTATTTTTTGCTTGTGGGTTAGACTTGTGTGGATGTGGTATAACCTTAAACACATGCATTTATTCTTATTTTCTGTATCATTATCAAGATTACCGACAGGTTGATGACTGAAAATGCGAACAACGAACACGCTCTCCAGATTTTGGCACAATCGATCATTCTCCTTATCAAGATTTTTTACGATCTTAATTGTCAGGATTTGCCTGAATTCTTTGAGGATAACATAGCTACTTTCATGGCATTGTTCCAAAAGTATTTGTTATACAACAACCCCCTTCTTGTTAGTGAGGTAAGTGTCATACATATACATACATAAAGACATAAATATGTACAGCACAATTAACAATTTCTCTGTGTGTATTTTAGGATGAAGAGGAAGCAGGTCCTTTGGAAAAGATAAAGACTGGTATCTGTGAGATTGTCGAACTTTACACCCAAAAGTACAGTGAAGAATTTGAACAGCTCAAGGATTTTATTCCAATTGTGTTTGAACTATTGGCAAATACTGGACAAGAGTCCAAGTATGACACTGTAAGATTTGAATACAATAAGAAATTAATAAAAATAAAAAATAAAAAAGGACTGTCAGTCTATGTGTGGATGTGTGTGTATATATATTCATGGCTAACCAATTGCTGTTCGTTTAGATGGTTGGAAACGGATTGGCTACATTGACCTGTATTATCCGTTTAAGAAAATACTCTGATATATTTGGTCAGGAAACTACTATGCAGCAAATGTGCGAAAAGATTGCTCTTCCCAACATTTCTATGAGAAGTAAGTTATTAGGGATATATATATATAAAACTAAGGAAGTGACTGTAAATTTTAACCTCTGATTATTATTATTATTGTGTGTGAGTACAGCTTCGGACGAAGAATTATTCGAAGATAACCCTATCGAATATATCCGTAGAGATATTGAAGGCTCAGGTAAGATACTCATTTCTCACAACAAAAAATAAATAAGTAAAATAGAAAGACAATTTGCTTTATATACAACCACTAAACTAAACTGCTTATTTTTTTAACAATAATAATCAAATGGGAAAATGTAGATAGCGACACTCGTCGCCGTGCTGCCGCAGACTTTATTCGTGGCATTATGGAACTTTTCGAGCCTCAGGTCACATCAATCATGTCTAGATACATCAATAGTTATCTTGAAGTAATGATATTTTCTTCTTCTTCTTCTTCTTGCTTATTTGTGTCTACGTTTTATTTTATTTTTAATGTATTTGCTTCTTCTTCTTTTAGCGTTACGCTGCTAACCCTACTAAAAACTGGAGAGACAAGAACACTGCAATCTTTTTGTTGATTGCTATTGCCACCCGGAATGCTACCACCCAAGTCGGTGTCTTGAACACCAACTCTCATGTAGATGTGGTTGACTTCTTTACCAAGAATGTCCTTGGCGATCTTCAAACCGATGTCAACGCTGGTATTCCATTCCTCAAAGTGGATGCCATCAAGTACCTTTACACATTCAGAAACCAGCTCACAAAGGATCAGCTTTTGACTGTATTTCCTTTGTTGGTCAACCATCTCCAGTCTACTGATTATGTGGTTCACACTTATGCTGCAATTGCAATTGAACGTATTCTATTCATTCGTCAGGGAAAGACAATGTTGTAAGTCACAGTTATACCAATTATTTTTTTTAAAGAAAAAATATGAGAGGCAAGAGAAAGATAACCAAATCGAAAAATAATAGGTTTACTGCAGAGGATATCAAACTCTATGCCGAGACTTTACTATCTGAATTGTCCCGTCTGATTGAGCTTGGCCAGACTCCCGAAAAATTATCTGAGAACGATTACCTTATGAAAGGTTAGTCATGAGTATATGTATATATACGTAATGAAAAGGAAGGTTTACTAAGTATATATCATGTATGTCATGTATTCCTGTGTGCATAGCTGTGATGCGTGTGATTATTACAAGTCGACAAGACATGGTTCAGTATGTAAATGTCATTATGGGTAAATTGACTGGAATCTTGGCTGTTGTGAGCAAGAACCCCAGTAACCCCCGTTTCAACCATTACATCTTTGAAAGCATCGGTGCTCTCATTCGGTAAAGTTCTCTATATTTTTATTGGTGAATTGAGTTAGGGCTTTGTGTTAACAGAACCAAATAACTTTTCTTTTGGTGCTATTATTTTAGTTTCATTTGCCCAATTTCACCACAAGCAGTAGACGAGTTCGAAACTATGCTATTCACTCCTTTCCAAACAATTCTTACTCAAGGTGTCCAAGGTAATAACAATAATAATAATAATAATAATTAGTGGAAAAATAAACTAGAATAAAATATCTCAAAGTGGGGGAATCCAATAATCATGAAACTAATGAGTTACTGGTTCTTTATCATTAGAATTCATGCCCTATGTATTCCAGCTGTTGGCTCAACTTTTGGAAAACCATTCTGGACAAGACTTGCCTCAGCTGTACATTGACTGGCTTACACCTCTTCTCAACCCTACACTGTGGGAGCAAGGTAATAGACATAATATTTTTTTTTAAAAAAAAGGTTACACTACATTGCACTGCACTACACTGCACTACATTGCATTATACTACTTTATATTACCTTATATTACATATATTCATTTATTTATAAACGTGAATGTGTAAAGGAAATATCCCTGCCTTGGTACGTTTATTGGAGGCCTACTTGTCAAGAGGCGTGAACACTATCATTTCACAAAACAAGCTGGAACCTATTCTGGGTATCTTCCAGCAAAAATTGGTCAACTCTCGACAGAACGACCATTATGGGATCTCTTTGTTGACTGCTCTCACCAAGCATGTGCCAATGTAAGTTGAATTTGTCTTAAGGCTGTAAATTAAGCAATGACTACAAGCAAGAAGAAAGTGTGTGTGTTTGCTGTTGTATAAATTCAAACCTTTTTATTGTATTGTGAATGTAATTTTTTTTAAAAAAATATGGTAATAACAATATGTACAATACAATGTAGGTCAATCTTTGGTAAATACTTGCCTACATTGGTGGCTTCTGTCTTGAAGCGCCTTCAAATCAAAAAGACCAAGGAAGGTATGGTGTTTGATCGTTTTACACGAAACTTCACTCTTTGGTTCTGCCTTTTCTGTACTCTCGATTCTACTGGTGGACCCGATACTCTCATCAGTGTCTTTGAGAGTCTTCAACCAGGGTAAGTCTATTAAATATATATATATATATATATATACGTATATTGATTTAGAATCTTTCTTTATCTTTCAAAATCTCGGGTTGTTCTTTTTCTGTAAAAAAAAAATAGCCTGTTTGGTCAAATTATTACTATCTTTGTAATCCCTGATCTTCCTATTGTGCGTGACCCGGTTGACAAGAAGATCTGTGGTGTTGGTCTAGTTCGCTTGTTGACCCAAAGCGACGCCATGCTTCAGGAGCCTTATGTTAGCGGCTTGTGGACCAATGTGTTCCTGAACCTTGTAGATCAGCTGGAACTTGCACCTGAGATTGCTGAAGATGGTCCAGATGAGCTTTACACCCTGGATTTGGAAGAAGAAGGAGGCTATCAAACTTCGTTTACTAAATTGGCCACCTCTAACCCTGTAAGAGATGATCCCGTGGCTGGTTTTCCTGCCTGTCCAATCTTCCTAGCTCAAAAATTAGTAGCCATGACTCCCGAACGACGCGAGATCGTACGTACAAAATAATGAAATTTTAGAGACATGTCAGAGACACAAAAAAAAACTAATTCTTATTATCGAATGATTTCTATAGGTCAAGCAATTGATGGCCAAGACAGAAGAGGCAAACAAATATTTGCCAAAGTACTTTGAGAGTGCAGGTATCTCCATGGCACAATTATAAAAAAAGGCAAACAACCAAGCAAGCAGACAATAGTACATATTTTTCCTTTATCTTAAACGATTTTGTCCTCTTTACCATTCGTTTAAATATCCTCGTAAACAAAAACAATCTTCTTTCTCCCCCCCCCCCCACCCCCCCACCCCTACCCCTTCCTCCCTTTCCCTTTCCCCTCCTCCCCCCTTCACTTCACTTCCCCTTCCTTCCCTCCCCTTCCCCCCTTTTTTACATTTTTTTCTTTATACATTTTTTAGCAGACTTCTCTCTATATTTGTCTTAAAAAATCGTCGAGCCTTATTATTTTCATTATTGTCATTATTATTACTATTGGGATTCGGTGCGAATATTTATCAAATTGAAGAAGAACAAAAAAAAAGAATACAATAATAAGTTATAAAAAAAAAATCAAAGATTTTTTGTGTTTCTCTAAGTTTTAAAAATTGATAGAAAGATTAAAACAAAACAAAAAATTTAAAAAAAAAAGTTCGTAAAGTACAAAGAAAGTTTATTGATCTTTCTCTTTGGACAAAACAAAAAGATCATTAAAACATGTGGAGTATAAATAAAGGGTATTGAACAAGAACACAAATGTATATGCATATGTGCAACAAAAGAAGGGAAAAAGGGATGGAGGGAGAGGGAATGAGGGGAAGAGGAGAATTATTTGTGTAGATTTGATAAATGACAGGCATATAATTTATAAAACCTTGTGAAGAAAAAAATATATTGAAAAGGTATATTGTTCTCCTCATGACAATTGTACATTTATTTGAGATTCAAAATAACCTTGGAGAAAAGTTTAAAAGATATAGAAAGAAAGGGGCGAGAAAAAAAACTCCTTGCATTGAAGCAGGCAAAATAGTTTCTAAAAGACGATATATGACGGGATATCTGATCACTTGGTGCTGTATTAAATTGCAATAAGGGTTGTTGTTTTTGGATACACTGCCTACTTAATATGATTGTTTTGGCTCAAAATGCAAGGTGAGTCCATAGTACATATGTATACTTGTTGTTATTATTATTATCTGTGCATTATATATATAAAGCAGGATTTTAATATGCTGTGAATGTATGAAAAAAAATGCGCAGTAAGTATTTATATGTACAAGCTTGTGATTGTTCAGCAGTGCTTCTGACTGCAAGAAGTTTACTTAATAGAAACTAGAGGAACCTGCATTAAATGGCTTGGATTTTGGATTTTGGATTTTGGATTTTATTATATTCTATTCTATTTTCTTACATATTTATATATAATACATTATACTTAATGAAAACATCTAACTTTATTTTTAAGATGACATTTTACCTAGTGAACTTGCATTCTGGTTTAAATATCAGCATTTAAAATACATTTGTGATATCGCGTTGAACTAGGGTATATAATATTTTTTGCGATTTAAAATAATAATAATAATAGTAGTAGTAGTAATAATAGTAGCAGTAGCTAATTCCAACCTTTTTCTCTAAATACAAATGCAAAAAGAATGATACAGATCAAATCTCAACTTTATACTTGTGCTTGTACCTTTTGTGTTAATTTAACCCCCCCCCCCCCTCCCTCCTCTTTCTCTTTGTTTTCTTCATTGCTAAAATTACCGCAGTATTCTGTACGCTCGTAAATACGATCCCTTAATTGTGTACTTTATTGTATTTTTAAATATATGAAAAAAAAAATCCAAAAAAGAAAACAATTGAAAATGTATTATTGACACCAAGAAATATCGGCACCTAATTTTCTACTGTATTGTAGACTTTGGACGAAATATGTGATAAATATTCATATTATTCTAATAATTAATTTTATAATCAAATACCACACACACGCACACACACAAAAACATATAGACATATGTATTCATTTCAATACAAAATAACTTGTAAAGATGATGGTTGTTTTATTTTTCTATTTTTTTTTCTAGTCTTTTCAAACTGTGACGTTGCTTGAAGCTCTCTTTCTCTCACACACACGCACACACATTAAAGATACACACAGCTTGATATTATTATTATTATTTTTCTACGGCCAGTTGGGAATCTCAATTTTTTATATTTTATTTTTATTTTTCTCTCTTCCTCTTCTTTTCTTGCCTTGTTGGTCATTATAACGAGGCTAACGCGCTTATTGGATCTTTATTACCCCCATGATTGCCCAGGTACAGAGCACATGGTCCAACATTTTATTTCCCAAATCCCCTGTTTCTTTTATATATATACATCTTGAAAAAAAAAAAAAACGACCGTCAATTGTTACTCTCACTCTAACATCCGTCACAGACTCTCGAGATTAACTGGCATGACACCAAGGCCGTGTATTCTACCGATTTTTCATCGGATGGCATGCGATTTGCCACCGGAGGTGCTGACACGTCTGTCCGAGTAAGACATTTAATTATAATAATAATTAGAAGCAAAAATCAACAACAACAAAAACAAAACAAGACAAAAAAAAAGGATTATGAACTTTTTTTTTAGTTCTTCATTTTGGTTGTTTCTGGGGGTTTTTTTTGACAATGAGTATGGTAGATCTGGAATATACAACGTCGACCAGGCACGAATCAAGTGAATGAACACAAAAAATCCCACAAGTCGGGAAATGCATTACCAGTAGTAATCGACTTTTTGTGTGAACTCAAACGACATTCAGCACCAGTAAATGTTGTCAGATTCTCACCTACAGGCGAATATTTGGCATCTGCAGGCGATGGTAATTAAACACCCACACACGTATATATAAAGAAGTAGCAAACAAAGAAAGAAAGAGAAAAAAGGCAATGTGAAACATTTGTTGATTGCATGAGATTAGATACATGTATAATTCTTTGGAGATTGGCAACCAATAAGGATTCTGCATTTGGCAGTGTACACAGTGAATACGAAAAAGAAACTTGGACTGTAGTCCAGATGTTCTAGTAAGTACAAAAAAGGGAAAGAATATATATATATATATATATATATATGGGTTCTCTCTTAAAGAGAGAAAGAGAAAGATCAAGGTTGGCTTAATGTACCTTTGACAGTGGACACACTAAGGAAATTTATGATTTGTCGTGGTCACCGTGTGGACAATATTTCATGACAGCATCAATTGATAACACTGCACGTGTGTGGAGCATAGCAGAAAGTAAGTGTTTGAATGAATGCATATTTTTTTTTTAAAAAAAAAAGACCAATAAGGTAAATTTCTGTAACTGATTATTTATTTATCTACTTTTTGGAAAAAAAAACACATATTATTACTATTAGAGACAATGATCCATGTATTTTCAGACCACACCCACTATGTTCAGGGGGTAACCTGGGATCCATTGGGAGAATATGTTGCAACTCAAAGTAGTGACAGGTAAATACTATAACGTAATATAGTATAATCTTAAGTATATTACAAATATACACATACATGCGTACATGCGTACACGCGTACATGCTCACACGCGTACATACGTGCATACATAAATACACACAAGATACCCAAAAGGAAAGAGTTAGTTAAACTAAAATGGCACAAAAAAATTACAAAGATCGGTCGCTATTTACAAGTATCGCAAGGGACCCTTAGACAAACCCATCTTCGGTCCTTGTTTCCGTAAGCACTACCGACAAGAGCGGCCCAAGACACAAAAGAGCGAAGGATCCGAGGAATTAACGTCCAGTAGGCTGTACCATGATGAAAATCTGGTCTCTTTTTTTCGAAGATTGTGGTTTAGTCCAGACGGAGCACTTTTGCTTACACCTTCAGGACTATTCAAGAGCACTCCGGAAGGAACTACTGGTACCGGTGCTGGTACCGGTGCTGGTGCTGGCACTGGTAGTGAAGAAACTGTAGAAAGTGGGGCAGATGAAGTTCGCAATTGCGCTTACATTTATGGCCGAAATCTACTTCAAAAGTAAGTTTGATTTCTTGATTTCTTGATTGATTGGCAGTTTGATTGTATATTAGGACCATATATAGATATAAAGCTGTGTGTGTGTGTGTGATGTTGAACTTACGGATTGATTGATTTTTTAATGATGATATTAAATAAAGGGGTCCTGTGGCATACAATGGAAATCACCCAAAGCCATCTACAGTGGTGCGGTGGTGCTCAAAGCCTTATGAACGAAGATCCAAACATTATAGAACTACATTTGGACTAGAGTACCGAATGCTGTATGCGGTAGCGACGCAAGACACGATCTATATACACGATACACAACAGACGCGACCGATCTGTGTCCTGTCCGGAATGCACTACGCGCCCATTATGGATTTGGCCTGGTAAGACCTTCAAAACAAAATACAAAACCGAAGAAAAAAATATCCGGGTGTTTCTATTATTACTATCACTATTATTGCTACTGCTACTGCTACTGCTATTATTACTATAATTATAATAATAGTATAAATTGACTGATAAAAGTATTATTATTATTATTATTATTTTACGCGCAGGTCTCCAGATGGTACAATTTTAATGTTTGCTTCGTCTGATGGCTATCTGTCTGCAGTGGTTTTTGCAGATGGTGAATTGGGCGAGTTATATACAGCTCCACCAGCTCCACCACCAACTCCACTAGCTTCACTTGCACCTTCGCCATCATCGATATTACCATCGCCACAGAAACAAATTGTGACTCCTCCTGCTGTTGCTCAGATTGTGAAAGATGTTGAGATGACCGAGGGTGTCCGTACAAGTAATAGTGTCCAGACAACGATTGGCGATCTTTTAGGTATCACAGTGCGAACGGAGACTACTGAACGAAAGCGAACCAGTGAGGTGCAAACTGCTGGTCCCAAAAAGAGACGAATTGCTCCTACCCTGATCAGTGCACCCCGCAAGCTGTAAAAGATATCGTGTAATGTAACATCAACTGCACACACACACATACACACACGCACACACACACGTACACACACACACACACATATATATATATACGGGTACAAAAACACACGTACACAAAAAAAATCCATATACGCATTGACGACCTGCTTGCTTTATTCTATTTTATTTTACTTTATTTTATTTTACTTGTGGATGAACTTATACGCGCACATATAATACGCTCCAACTACATTCGTAACTAAAACTACAACTAAATTACAACAATTATTTCAACAATAAACATCCTATTCATCTGTAACAAATATATATATATACATATGTATGTATGTGTGTGTGTGTATGTGTGTATGTGTATATAAACGCATATATATATATAAAAGTAAAATAGCACATGTGTTTGATTTAACATGCTCTACGCAAGGGCAAGATTGGAAAGAGGAACAAAAACGGCTCGTAAATTTTTGGTCTGGAAGTACCTGATTCCTTCTAGACAACCATCGCAATCACCTACTATAAAATTCGCCATGTGAATAGATAAGCTAACAAAAATACAATAAAATAATATATATATATATATATATATATATATATATAATATTAATCAAATTTACCACCATCTGTAAGTTCTACGCCAACCAGTCGCTCAGGATGGTTTGGGATGGAGTGTGGTTCCATGTAGCGCACACGGCCGAGGGTGAGCACAGGCCGTAGTACGAGGCGTACATCAGAACCAACCGTAATGTCGGATGCTTTGTCCTTCTCCTTAGTCCCGCTATTGATCCGCAAGACAAGGTTGGAATTCCGTTGACTGAAATGTCGGGATGTGTGTTCCGGAGGGTTTTGCTGTTGATGCTGATGCTGATGCAGATGTTGATTTTGATTTTGATTTTGATTTTGATTTTGATTTTGATTTTGATTTCGATGTTGATGGTTATAGTTAAGATTATTCTGTTTTTGTTGTTGTAGGTGCTGCTTTAGTTGTTGTTGTTGCTCACTTGATTCTTGATCAACATAATTAGAGCCAGGAATAGGCCTTAGAGGACGCTTTGGTAAATTGAAAGTGACTTTTGTAGGTCGGAAGGAGCCTGGATGACTTGCTCTGCGGTATTGATCCTCTACCCTGATCTGTGTCTCTATAGCAAGTAACCCATCCATATTATCTGCTGTCGCTCGACTGAGCTTTTCTCCTAATGTTGTTTCTGGCGGAGTTGTAGGGGTAGAGTTCGGTAAAAGAGCCGGCCCACGAATAAGACTGTGCCTTCTGTCACTGTTACTGTTGCTGTTACTGTAATTATTACTGTTGCTGCCTCTGTTACTGTTACTGTTGCTGTTACTGTTACTATTTCTGTTACTCCTACTCCTACTGCTACTGCCGTTTCCGTTGCCGTTGCCGTTGCCGTTCTCGTTGCCGTTTTCGTTTTCGTTGCCGATGTTGTTGTGGTTTGATCTTCCTCTACGTTGATGTCTGTCGCCATCAGAGTTGGATCTACGCAACCCAAGGGCTTGCAAAGATGCCTGTGAAAGTCGTCTGACTGTTGCAAATGGCATTAAGAAAAAAGAGAATGGGCAAAGTATCAAGTTGTCTTCATTCCAGTTAGCTTTTCTACCAACAAACACGTGAACAATTACTCTAATTCAGTATCGAATATATATATATATATATATTATGGTGATTAATATTTTCCCATCTTTCAATATTGCCTATATTTTTTTTAAAATTTTCTTTTTGGGATATTATGCATATCTCAGTCACGTGTTTGCGCTATTTATGAGGTGCAAATTTGGTTGAAGGATTTTGGTTATATGAAGATTGACTGATTTGACCAACTTGACCAACTTGACCAACTTATTTTATTTGTTTATTTTGGTTACTTTCCCTTTCTTTTTTTGTACATAAATATACATTACATACTTTATGTATTTATTGTTATATATACATATACATATACATATACATATATATATATATTTGCTTTTGCTTTTGCTTTTGCTTTTATTTTTGTTTTTTTTTTCATTCTTATTGTTATTATCTTTATTTGACTCGTACATTGGCCTGCTGAGCTGAAGAAGGCTGAGCAGCCTCGCGACGAGCAGCATCCTGCAAAAGAGCAGTGTCGACGGCTTGCTGGGGAAGCTGTACGTACCGTACGACCGACCCACGAATAAAGCAGTTCTTCACAGAAATCTAACCAAAACCAAAACAAAAATACATATATATATATATAGATATAAATGTGTGTGTATGTGTGTGTGTATATATGTACACATTTGTGGGATTTACGATGACAAAGTTATTACGAATACTCAAACATACCATATGGGGATATCTGTCTTCATCAATAACCTGAATGTCATCGAGTTTGATGTTCAAGAACTGATCGACAGACTTGAGAGTTCCTGTGATCACAAGATCATTCTTCAACTCAACAGTCACTTGTTCATTCACCAGTGTCTTGAAAAAGGAATAAAAGAGCTACACAATTAGACAATGTTGATTGGATTCATTGCTTTTACCATCGTCAACTCTTTAATTTTTTTTGGGGGGTTATATGCGAGTGTGTGTGTATGTGTTGGATAAATAAGACGCGCACGCCAATTGGACTGGCAAAAAAGGGAGAAAGAAACGAACACTCCGGCAATCACATGACTTTGCCAAGTCACATAGTTGGACATGGATTTTGCTCGGATCGGTCCGTTGGTCAATTTTTCTCTTTATTTTATTTATTTTGTGACGATAAAACTTATGCCAATAAATGGGTAAAAGCTATTAAGCGAGGACCAAAACACAAAAAAAAAAAGACAAGATATGTAGCTATCCAATAGCTTTTTTCCATTCTGCTCACAGACACACACAAAAGAAAAAAAAAAGAAAACCCTGGGCGTCATTAGAATGGGGAATTATCTGTGTGACATATGTAGGCCAATAGTGTTTGACAGTGCACCTGGTCTTCTTCCTAGCCCGCCACCCCACTGATGTGTGTGACAAGCGCAACACAGACCAATGTTTAAGCAATTAACAAAAGGCTATAACCAAAAGAAAAAAAAAAGTAAAAAAAAAAACCTATCAATAATTTTTCTTTCTTTATTTATTTTTGACACGGTGTAGTTGCCATGGTAATTGCGTACCTGAACTGTTTCCATGGATACAAATTAAATATAAATAAATAAGTAAAGAGAAAATAGAGGGAAAAAAAATTCGATTGGACATTTCTTGTATTAGAAATGATTTGTAATTTATTGAGGTTAATTTGAATTGATATTCAACGCAAAAAGTTAAGTACAAGATAATTTATTTTATTTTTGTTTGCCATAAGTGACACTCTATTTTTATTACCAATATTCCAACTGAGGGTTTTACTATTGCTACGACAGTGAGACAAATTATCTTGGCCCGCCATTCTTTACTTCCACCGATACGCAACATTTTCCCTTCTTAGGCCCGTTATTCCCCTTTTGAGGACCAAGGCCAGATGACACGCGTCAATTCTGTGCTAGCAGAATCCAAAAAAAACCCCTTTTTTGGATCTTTTATATTTTTTTCCATTAGATATGTTTAGATATAGATGTAGCCAAGGATGAACGAAAGAGTCTTGTTTGTATTCTAATCAAACCAAGGAACAACAAAAAAAACGGCAAAAAATTAACTAAGAAAAAAAAAGAAAAAAAAAGAAGGTTCGATGATACCGAAATCAAGAGGCATTAATAAGATTGTCTCATTCATTTATTTATTTATTTTACTCTATAAAATGTATAGACAGATAGACAGATAGATAGATAGATAGACGTATATATATATATATTGGTCAATCACAAGCTGTAAAACACAGGGTACAAAAACACAGATCTCCTCGTGGCAGCACTACAAGAAGTAGTTCATCGCATTTTGTATTTTGTATTTTTTTTTTATGTTTTATTTTTACCAGCCTGTGCTCATCGAGTTGTGTTACGCCTCAGTTTTAACAAGACTTAAATAGGCCGCGCACGGGGCTCCGATGAAAACTGGAGATCATACAGAAGGGACCTTGAGTATCGGCCACACCTCGATTTTTTTTGTTTTTTTTTGCGTTTGCATAACATCCACTGCAAGGGGGGTGAATACGGGAGATGTGTTGAGAGTAAGACAGCTACCGAAATAATATAAATAAATAAAACCTTAGTCGAATATATTCAAGCAAATTCAGGCAAATCTTAGGTAATTCAAGGCAAGGCAAGGCAAGGCAAGGTGAGGTGAAGCAAAGTAAGGCAGGTCAAGAAAAGAAAAGTCAAGTCAAGCCAAGTCAATCGCCTTTAACCTCCCTCTCCCCCCAACTCTCTCTCTCTCTCTCTCTCTCTCTCTCTCTCTCTCTCTCTCTCTCTCTCTCCTCTTCTTTGTCCTCTTCTCCTCCACTCTTCCCTCTCCTCCCCCCTCTTTTTTTTTATTTTGCTTTTTCTCAGATTTACGCTCGTTGACTTCTCCTGAGGTGACGCAAATCACACCGTTATTTTTTTTTTCTTTTTTTTTGTTAAGTTCGAACATAAAATAAACCCTTTTTCTCGACCACCCTCTCCCTTCTTTCTTTCTTCTTCAGATCGACTTTTTTTTTATATTTTATATTATTATTATTTTTTCTTTTACACACATAAAAAAAAAGTACGCACACAAAAATATCTATTTGCCATTAACGCATTTGGAATATATACCTATTTACCTATAGATATATATATATATATATAAAAGATATATGCATACACACATATATTTTATATATAGAAAAATATTTTGTGTGTATATACCATCTTTATAAATCCACACACAAACACACACACTCCTACAAAAACAAACCCAAAAAAAAAGGAAGAATATTATTATTATTATTATTATTATTATTTATTATTATTATTATTATTATTATTATTATTATTTATCATGGACCATCCCCTCAACTATCGATCACACCATCCTCAATCGCATTTTTCGATGCACGCCTTCTCAGCCGTCGGTATGCCACCTCCGCACCCCGAAGACCCTGACAATTCAATGCATACTTCTCCTACCACAACCTCTTCCCTTTCCAATCCCTTCCCAATGGCTGACGCCCCTCAAGAAGACTATTCAACCATAGACCCTAATATGTCAAGGTCGATGTCTCTTGTAATGAGACGTCCATTGTCACAAGATCACTGGGACATGCCAGGCCACCCCATGAGTCATTCATTTACCGCGCAAGATCTCGACACCATGGACATCAATCATTCTGAGCGGGGTGTTGCTGGCTTTGTATCAAAACTCTATCAGTAAGTCGCCAAAAAACCAGCATTTTTATTTTATATATATATCTATATACTTAATACACATAGAATAAATGAAAATAATAATAAAAAATAATGATAAATTTTTATAACCAAAAAAAAAACAAAAACAACAACAACAACCATTCTTTATTTTATTTTTTTTAAAAAAAGGGCAATTAATCAACAACTCATGTTCAATTAAAGCATTGCTTATTAATTCCTTTGTATTGTTTGCAGGAGCCTTCAAGAGCCGGAAAACGAGCATAAATACGTACGTTGGTGCACTCATGATGGCAAAGATATGTTTATTATTGATTGCATACCCAGTAAGTCATCGTCTTCTATTTTTGCAATATTTACCATGTCTCACCAGTCCCATCTAGAATTCACGCAAATTGTTCTTCCGCGCCTTTTCAAGCACTGTAAGTTTGCATCGTTTGTCCGTCAATTGAATGTAAGAAAGCAAAATAGACATATATATATTTTAATTTTTTTTGGGGGGAGGTTCAAGTTTTATTGACATTATTACTATTATTTTTATTACGATGGCTATTGACACTTTTGTGCTGCTATTCTTATATTATATAAATAAATATATATATATATATATATATAGATCTACGGATTTCAACGCGACACAGACGCACGCAAGTCAAAGGATACAAAAGTCAAAGAAAAATGTCGGTGGCACCACCCTTACTTTCGGCCCGGGAGAAGCGATCTATTCCACCTCATCAGACGCAAACCAACACGATATTCTCGTCGAAAGAGAGTCAAGCCTGAAGACCCAGAGACGATTGTCAATGTCGGGTCTGGAGGAGAAGAAGAGTCCGACAATGATGAGATCGCCAGTCAGAGTAACGACGATGGTTGTCAATCGTCCTCGGTGTCTTCTTCTTCTGTTTCCGCACGTCAAGTCAAACAAGAGTACGCAGCGACCCAGTCTCAGTTGGATATGATATACGAATCGGATTCTCAAGAATTGCCTTTGTCGCCTACTCAGATATGCAACACACAGCAGCAGTACAACAGCGACAACAGTAACTGCAGCCTCGGCAGCCACAACAGTAGTGGTAACGCTAGTGCTAGCGGTAGGCTGATGACAGGCGGCATAATGTCTTATTCAAACATGTCCGGTCACAATAAGGCCGATGACCAGCTGAGTATATCTGGTCTGAGGCATGAGGGGAACTGCAGTCAGCCAGATTTGGCCACACTTCAACAACAACAACAAGCGCAAGCACAATTGCAAGCACAACAACATGCCCAGCAGCTAGCTCAACAACTAGCACAACAACAAGCACATGCTCAGGCACAGGTACATGCTCAGGTACAAGCTCAGGTACAAGCTCAGGCGCAAGCACAAGCACAAGCTCAGGCTCAGGCTCAGGCTCAGGCTCAGGCTCAGGCTCAGGCTCAGGCTCAGGCTCAGGCTCAGGCTCAGGCTCAGGCTCAGGCTCAGGCTCAGGCTCAGGCTCAGGCTCAGGCTCATGCTCATGCTCAGGCTCAGGCTCAGGCTCAGGCTCAGGCTCAGGCTCACGCCCAGGCTCAAGCTCAACATCATCACCAAGCTATGCTTCATAATCATCAACAGTCAAGACAGGCACTACACCAGTCAAACACACACCCAATAAATCCTCAGCAAACTACACTGCGTGAGAATGAGCTATATATGCAATTGATACAAATGAAGCAAGAATGTGCCAAGATGCAGCACTTTTACAACGATCATATGCGAAAAGCTAATATTCAGCTAGAAGAGCAACGCCATCGTATCCAAGAATTGGAGTCTATGTATAATCAGCGAATCGAGCTTGATGCTCCTCAGTCCGTATTTCAGTTTGGAGGTCAGACTTATGCCCAGGTGGCACCAACACTTGCTGCACCTTATGATGGTGGTGTCAGCGGTAGCAATGGTGGCCTTATGCAACGTTCCAAAGAGGAGTTTGATGGTCGGCTGAAGAAGGACTTTTATGATGGAAGTGGAGGAAGCAGTACAAGTACAAATGCAAATGCAAATGCAAGTGGAGGTGGAGGTGGAAATGATAGTGGAGATTTGGCCGACCCGTCCTTTGTTCCCAATAACCCCTCTCCTCCGCGTAATAGTGTGTTTGACTCTACCCCAAATACTCCCACTCGTCCCGATCTCTTCACTCCTTCTTATCCGACCACCACCCAGCCCCTGTCTCCTCAAACCTCGCTTCAATACGACTTTTTATTTCCTCCTGTCCCTATTAATCGCGCGTTACAAGCCACCGATCGAAGCTGCCAGCCCCTTTCTGACCGACCACCCACAGAAGGATCTAACGAAGCTTGGATGGCAGCCGCAACACATTATCGACAGGACTCCCTCCCTCGCCCTAACGCTACTTGTCCCACGCCTCCAGACCTTCACGCAACCTACGATTCAACCTTCCCTGTATGCATCACATGATCCCCTTTGATTTTACCTTTTTTATAATACGCAAGCAACCCGCCCACCTAAATCTACACCTACACCTACACACAAGCACACGCACAAGCACACGCACACACACACACACACATATATATATATATATCTATATACTTACTTACTTACTTACTTACATACAAACAAACACATACACCCGCACTCCCACTTTTAATCTCCCACTCATACTCTCACACTCACTCTCATACTTACTTATATATATATACACACACACAAACACAAACTTGCAATGGCACTCGCACGTACTCAACTACATGCCCGCACACACATTCAAACTTTCAATTACACGCACAAACACACAGTACAGTTCATGCTCTTTTATATTTCTATCTTTTATATCCCCCCTTCATATTAGAACTCTCTAACAAAAATACCATGTCTTCATTTTTCTTTTTTATTTATTTATTTATTTATTAGTTTATTTATTTATTATTATTATTATTATTATTATTATTATATATTTTTTTATATATTTTTTTTTACGGTCTGTGAGTCAATCGTAACTTGGTTTTGGCTTTTTAAGAAAGGAAAAGGAAGATTCTCTTCAAAAAAAATATTGTTACAAGAAGAAGGAAAAAGAAAAAGTTTTGAGTGTACTACCTCATCGGTATTTTCTTGTTATTTTATATTTTTTATGATATATTTTACGTACATATAATAGAGTTTAATGGGAGGACAAAAAGCACGAGCTACACAGAGAAAAGAGAAAAACACCAAAAAATGAAGGTCTATACACACACTTACACACTTACACACTTACACATGTACACACTTACACACGTATACCCATACGCACTAATTATGTGTATATATTTATATAGCGGTGATCAGAATTTACACTTACATTTTTTAAGGTTTTTACTGAGCTTGGAAGTTGAGATATAACCTAAAAGACATTATATGTGTACGTGCGTATGTGTGTATATGTATGTTGATACATAGATAGATAGATAGATAGATAGATAGATAGATAGATAGATAAATACACATGTATACGAATTCATGTGTGTATGTGTTATATATACATGTACATGTACATAATTAATCATTAATCACATAACTGTAATAGTTGTAATAATTGTATTAAATCATGTAATTATGTGACATGGAACCTTCTTTTAATATACACATATATACACATACTTGTATAGGCTACTTGGTCTCTGTAAAGTCTTGCCAATAATTAACAGCCAACCACTTGCAAGAATATCAGCATACAAAGAATAGACAGTTGATAATAAGGACACTAATAGAGGCTTGTTTGAGAAAAGTTTGATTTGACATTATTCAAGACAAATTTCCCGAACACCATCAGTCCATTTACTCCCCCAAATCACACTTTTTCTATTTCTCTTTCTCTGCACACAAACAGACACATAAATCAACCACCCCCTTTTACTACGTCAGGATCTGTTGAGGAATGTAGGCCAGGCTTTTGATACACACAAGTTCAATTATATATATATATATAGGTCTCACTTTTATACACCCCCCAATATATATATATATATAACCAAGAGAGAGAAAAAGCCTAAACACCAATAGCCTGTTGTGTCTAGTATCGAAACAATTTATTACTATACAGCTTTCTTTTTTTTTTAAAAAAAAAAGCTTAAAGGCCTTTACATTGTATTAAACTATCAGAATGTGTATACACACATACATATATATTATGAATTTGGTTTACAAAAATATGTACTTTATCCTTTTTGTTCTAAAAGCATTTATAAGCCCTCGCTAACAAAAGAGGAGGTTATTAATACTCCACTTTTGTCCATTCATCTGTAATATTATAGATTAATGTACCATTTCGTTTGTAGAGCAAAAAAGAAAATAATAAATAAAATAAATGGTACGGATCTAAATTCCAAATATATAGCATATAACATAAAGATCGAGAAATATATATATATATTTATAAAGGGCTTTACAAATAACATAATTAAAGAAAGGAAAGCGAACAATATATATATATATATATACCGAAATATCCACTGATAAACCGCTTTTTATATATTATATTTCAAATAGATGCTTTGAAAAAGTCAATTCTATCAAGTATGTTTTAGCTAACAAAAAAAAAGGCACTTTCCTCACTCCCCCCCTTTTCTTTCTTCCTTTCTTTCTTTCGTTTTTTATATAGAAAATCCAGAGACCAATGAACCCTTTGAGGGAGCATTTCTTTGAATTTGATCTTTTTCAATCCGACCACCTGTAATTTACCACTTGGAAGATCCTTTTATTTTTATTGTCATTTACAAAAAAAAAGTCTTTTTTTTTGTTTATTGACTTTTATATATAAAAATCGAAAGAATAGCAAACAGAATATAGATTTTGTTTGTTCAATTATTTTACTCTTGTCTTTCTCTTGTTTCTCGAATTATTCACAATTAAGGTCTCTCTTTATTTCTCCACTCCAGACCATAAGAAAACAACAATAGAAACAAGAGCAATCATTACTATCAATAATAGCAGTAATTTTTGATTTTCTTCCTTTCCTTGATCTTTTAATTACCATTCTGTAACATCTTTTCAAAAACCACAAAAGCCATAAAAAGGTAAAGATACAATACATAATTCATTTCAGTTGAACTAGTGATATAGATAGATATTTATTTATCCACAAAACTTATTAACAAGAAACCCCAATAGCCATGACTGTAACTAAAATCAAGCTGATTACCCCTCCAGCTGTCGGAATCCAAACCTCTCGCTCAACTCACAAAGACACATCTATGTGTAAGTTCTCGGTCATTTATCTCTACAGGCACTTTACCGTTTTTACTAGCTCATATATTTATATCTATCTATTAGATATGGACTATGAAACCCTAAACCTGGACAAAAAGCAAACCTTTGCATTCACAAATCTGTATAGCACATCAAATATATACCAACCTCGCTGCTCAACATTCGCCGATAATCCTCGTATAATCCAATGGAGTCCTTCAAAGGGAGCCGAAGGAGAAACACTCTCGATTATTCTGGAACAGCCGCTACCTTCAATGATACACTCTACCGCAACACCAGTTGATAATCCACCCATGAAAGTGCTTTTTGGAAATATATTTCTTGACACTATACAGCAACAACACATCATTCCACCTGCTGATCCAAGACAAGACTCTACACAAATGCTGTGGACAACCTTGATTGCACGCATCCCATATATTCCAGAATCTCAAAATTTCGAGCAGAATAAAGTACCCATCATAATATGCACCTTTGCAGACGAAATGATGACACTAGAAACAAACCATTGGCCGGTAGGAGACTTTGTACTCTTGAGAAAAACAAAAGGTATTTGGGACTTGCTTTTTGTTTAATACAACAAACGTTTGAAAGTAAAATAAATTTCCGTATTACCAAACTCAAGACCACAAAGATACAAAGATATACATAGAGAGCAAAATATGGTTTATTAAAGTAGTACAATAAAGAGATATACGACAAACCACCCCCCAAAAAAAAGACATACACATACAAATCCAATAAAACCTGAACAATTCTTGTGATCACACTAGAATTCATTCGCAAACGATCATTTGAAACCACTGATGAGCCAAAAAGCCCTTGCCATAAACGTTATGATTCGTCTACTCAAGATGGTAATGCACAAAAGATATATATGAAAGAACAGAAATTAGAATTATTAGGGGTATTCCCTAAAAACAAAAACAAAAAAAAAAGGTATTCGAAAAGAGGTATTAACCAAAAACGATAAAATGCATATTTTTTCCCCCGTTAGCAATGATTCGTGCATTCGATTTGAATGATCTGGAAATTATCTTGCTTCTTGCTCCTGCTATTGTAGCCAACGAAAAGCCTGCAGAACTACACTCGACCCAAATAGCATCTCAGCACAACTTACTAACATCATCTTTGACTGATACCCCATATTCTCAGATAGCCTTTAAAGAAAGTGATCTTACACTGTATTCTCAGCCGTCGTCAACATTCTCTTACTCTTCGTCTTCTTCATCTACTCCTAATGATCCCGGCACATTCCTAGACCAGAGTCCTAAAAACCCGTCAATATCCTCAGAATATAATATTTCGACAGCTATATCTAACTCGTTCTCAACTCCACAACCAAAAGACACTTGCCATTCTCCCTTCTCGGAAACTAACTACAGCTACAGCAATGTTTTTAATTTGCTGAAGTCGGCTGATGTGGACAGCAACAGTCCCAAGAATATATACAGTTTGACCTCAAATATTCATCTCAATACCTACACCTCTACCTACACCGATACTGATACTCACACCAACACTGATACCAATACTAATACTAATACTAATACATACAATGACCACGAGAATACACACTCACAGAAAACGTCTGCTGATAGACTCAAACAATTCAGGCAGCTGCAGTCCACTCAAACATCAGATTCATTTTCCTCATCGACGTGTGCTCAAACAAGAATCGATCAGATCTCAAACAGCTCAAACGACGAAACAAACATGAATCGGATGTCACATTGCTCATACCCATCTCTGGAGCGAATAGCTTCTTCCGTAGATGCACACAAGCTCTGCGCCATGTTGACCAAACCCTTTGTTAACAAATCCATCAATAATGATACTGATAACGCAAATAACAATAGTAGTCTGGTAAATTCAGATAGTCGAGTAATAAAGAAAGAGTTGAGTATGGTAACATTACCGACAAATCAAGATTTCGATGCGCAGCAAAAGAACCAAACACAAATGCACCACCACCACCACCAGCATCAACAAAATCAACAGCATAAAACGCATGATGTGCACCATTCATTACTACACCAACAACCAGCTGTAACGCACAAAGGTCGTTCTACTCATATCCTTGCTACTCAGCAAACCCAAATGAGTAAACAGCAAAATCGGCCACAACCCAAACCAAAGATATCTCGTAACAGCCAAATTTGCCAATATCTGAAGCGCCCTATGCTACAAACAATGCATCAACAGCCTCTTCCACACAATAATGCAAGCCAGCAGGACCTTGATTTTCAATCTCAGCAAACTGGGAGCAATTATGTTGCGCATAGTGCTCGAAATCCTTATTTCTCTTGTACCCAATCACCAGATCTCTCGTTCTCTAACAGTCTGTTTCCTCGAAGCTATTTTCAAAGCTGTTCCAATGAAAGTATCCACACCAATCTTCTTTTCGAAGATCAAAGTATAAAAAAGCTGATGGAAATACCGGAATATCCGACCCACCAACACAACAGTTTGTGCACTTCTGGGATATATGCTCTGCAAAACCCCTTTGCGCAGAATCCGCGTTTAATTCAATACCCGAGAGCTTCTATGAATTCATCAATAGCCCCCACAGCATTTGACAGCCAGACATCATCACAACGCGTCTCTAGTCAATGCAGTCAAACAGAGCTCCCTCAAGGTGAATCTTTATCCTTTGTGCGTGAGCCTCATCACCGCCGCCTCCATGATTCCCACCAAGTCCAGTCTCTTCAGCAAAACCAGCGCCAATTCAAAAACAGTCCAACCATAGCTACCAATGACCGAGTGAATAGACAACAGCAAGACAAGATATCGATGTACTATCCGTTCATAAACGTATTATGTAAGGCCGACCTAGACTTTACACCGGACTTTATGGACATGACTCGAGATTGGACTGTCGAGGAGATACAGAATTCGCGCCGGATTGTGAGGTTCTGGAGAGCTCTGAATATTGAGACCAATCCAGATGGAACTGTTGGCCATGCCCAGTGTTTCTTTGAACCTGTGTCTGTACAAGATTATAAGGATATTCAAGCTAGCAATGCTTCTGCTGCCGCTGTGGCTACTGCTATGGGTAATAACACACTACCTAAAGCCAGTACATCTACTACTACTACTACTACAACAACAACAACAAGAATAAAAGCTATGACTACTGATATTACCAACAATCTTCTTGCAGGTCAACTGGATATCTCACCTTCAAGACTAACTGATGTTAGACTACGTAACTTGGTTGTTTCTTGTATATATTCTGCAGAAATCAATGACTTTATCATCACATCTGTGGACTGTATCCATCTGATGGAAGGTCTGGTGGGCGTCGAGTTTACTGTAGAAGAAAAGAATCGGATCCGACGCAACCTCGAAGGACTGCGGCCAATCACGGTAGGAAAAGGCCGTCCTGAATATGCTGCCTTTTTCCGCTTGATAATGAATTTCCCCGAACCACGGCCTCGTAATATCGAAAAGGATCTAAAGGTGTTTTTGTGGTCTGATCTAGAAGAAGCCTTGCGAAAAATCATCAAAAAGTACACACCAAGTTACAGCAGTGCGGCAATTATCTACTCGGACTCAATTTAATACCTTTACCTACGTACCTACGTACCTATATATTTATGTATCTATGTATCTATGTATTTGTCTAATTATCTAACTATTTAACTATTTATCTCTTTAACAAAACAAAACAAAAAACCAAAAACAGGCCGAGATTTGGTAAATTTCTCTGGCCTAGAGGCCCTAATCTGTTCTTGTGAATTTTATGTATTTTCTTACATTCTTGTCTATATTTTTCCTTTATTTTTTTCACACTATTGCATTGCTATTTTTTACTTTCTTTCTTTTAATTAAAATTATTTCTAATATATTTTCTGTTCAAAGTGTTTAATAAAGCCTTATTTACTCATGACCACACAAAATCATATCATTCACAATTAATTGCACGCCATAAAATAAATATAACCAATAAAAGTAAAATACTTCTTTTGATAACTCGATCAAGCTGATAACACACAAGATTTTTATTATTATTCTTTTAAATAAAAATATAAGTAATATGTTCTGCTTTATATATACGTGTATATATCGAAGTTAAAAGAAAGCAATGGTGTTATTTAGTTTCTAGGTCAATAGTTTTACTGGTCTGACAAGTAAAAGCCGTATACTTTATAATTATAGATACTAATGGTTAACTAAGATTTATAGTATTGTAAATCGATTCATCTCATAAAAATGTTCTTATAGCCGAGAACCCCGGGCACATACAGAAAAAAAATCAATACTACAGCTAATTATTACAAAATAGATACCATGTCAAGGTATCTATTCACATTGTCTGCAATTAGAAATGAAATAATACACCATCAGACTTCTTTATTTTTTCTCTGCTATTAAATTGAAACAGTCCGGAAGGGGTCTTTTACTTATTTATTTATTTAAAATATAAGAATAAATAAATAGTTGTCAAAGATGGCAAGACTAAATACCTGATTGTTGAATTTACTAAATACCATTTTCTCTACATATTTAAAGAAGCCATTCTAGGATTTTACTTTATTTCTTTTCCAAAAAACCTTAATAACCTTTGAAATGAAGGAAGAAAAATAGCTGGAGTAAAACTGTCTTTTGATGTCTATAAAAGAAAATATACGATATAATATTCTAGAAATGTAATATGACATAATATTGATAAAAACTATCTGCAATAGCCTGTTCAAATATTTATATTTATATATAGCGGTTGTAGGTATAGTAAACATCAAATTAAAGCTTTAGCGATAGATCTAAACAAAATAATTACAATATAATTAAAAAAAGTTATTGCCATGATGATTATAGACAGCGTCAAATGAAGCCTTTCGTTAAGAGTTTCTTCGGAAACAGGTATATATCTTGTTATATTGTCTTTAGTTATAGGCATTAGTCGAGGAGATGTTATCGAAATAGTAAACCGAAGGCTTGTCAATGGAATTTTCCAGCTAATATGGTTGGCTCTATTTGCAAGGTCGGCTGGGTAGATGAACTTTTCGTCGTCGTCGTCATCTTCGCTTTCATATATGTGATCTGCATAGTTGAAAATGTATTCTTTATATGAATCTTTTGTACTTTCGTAAAAATACTCTTTATCTTCTATAAAAGTTCTGATGGAACTGGACCAGGGTTCAGATGTGGCAACTGGTAAGGATACACGATCTATGTTGTCAGCCAAATATTCGCCTTTGTGTTTCGGCATACTGTTTCCAAAGCTGTCCGGGTTAGATATGGCTGGTTTCTGTGTATCGATGAGCATCGTGGGGTATTCTTGTGAACGGGTAAAGTAGATGGCGGCATTTGTTCCAGTAGAAGTACCCAGCTCTAGCCGATCTTTTGTAATGGTAAAGTGTCTGTATGAGATAGGTCGGCTACCGTGGGTTCCCTTGAAAAATATTGAGCGAAACGAGGAGAATCTGTAATCTGAGGATACTGCATCACCAGGACACAGCACGTAGGAGGTGTAAATAAATGCAAGTAGTGAAATGAAAGGTAGTAGGATACCAGAGTGATACATTTTGCGTCTATAATAGAATATAAGAATAAAAGATAATAAAGGTCCAACAAAAGCACAACCAGTATTTCTTAAAAACAAACAAGCAAACAAGCAACAACTGAATTGAGATTTATATATACATTCAGCATTATTACTTTGCTTCTTTGTTAAAAAGTTACTCTTAGGAGGACTGTTTGTAGGGACTGTCGTATTTAATACTATGAAAGGATAGTTTGAATGATCTCAATATCTTGTAGTTGGTTACGGCTTGTACATTTGCCTAGAAGATTAAATTATGTCTACCACATATTTCTTCAGTGTTGGTGGTTAAATATGCTTCACTATTTAACGATTTTTTTTTTCTTTTTTTTCTTTTTTTTCTTTTTTTTTTTTTGATGTTTAAACTTACAAGTATTTTGGATTTTGCAAATACCTAGTTTATTAAAGTCAAACATCAAGTACTTTGTTGGTGTTGGGAAAGGGTTATAATAGTAAGATTATAGCCATCTATATTCCATTGCATACCAAAAGGTTTAAATACATATTACGATATCATGAATACTGTATCTACTCGTGGTCAAGTACCAAGATATTGAAATCAATCTGCTGCATTCTTATATATTTCAATTAAAGAGCCTGTAGTTAGAATAAAGCAAGGTCTGCTAACCTTCATGTGTCTACATTATCTATTAATTTACTAAAAAAACATACATTTATGACAGAAGTATTGCCAGAAAGAAAGGATATCATTCATGCCAATTAACTATTGATCCATTTTTTGACACCTCCGTTTCAAAGTAACCATACTGATACGGTATTAAAGAAAAATGAAGAAAAGAAGAAGAAAACAAGGGAAAGAAAGTGCGTTATTAAATTTTTTATTTTTATTTCTTCACTTCTTCTTCTTGGGGCTAGGGACAGAAATGGCGTAAATATCCTTTCCCTGTCTGTATTGCTCCAACCATCCCAAAATGTACCTATGAAAGAAATATGTTAAATAAAATATGTATATAGATTTATTTCCTCATTCTTATACAAATATCTAACTTACTTTCTCTGCTTGACACTGATACCATCGTTCTTCATGGTACGGCTATCGGCAGTGAAGAGCTTTTCCCAGGACTATACGTTCACAAACACACACAGACAATCATATGAAATTAAACACAAATAGCCACACAATATACCCTCATTTTTTTTTAAATATTATACCTCAAATTTTCCAGCATTTTCTTCACAACCGCGACCAATGGCCTTTAGGAACCCCTCGACATCAGAGACATTGCCTAAATTTTCAAGAAAATATTTTAATTTTTTTTAAATTTTTAATAAACGGCTCTAATTTTTAAGAAAATAATATGTTGCTACCTCTGGGTTGGGGGACAGTAGCAGCACGACCAGTAGCAGTGTGCAATGAGCGTACGTTTCTAATGAAGGGGGTTCTGACAATGGAAAACATGGTGCCTTAACCTTGACTATCCCTGCATTTGCGTCGAGGTCTTCTAAATGATAGTCGCCAAGCCACTCTTGTGACCGTCACACAAAGAAGAGTGAATGAAAAGGAGATTGCATAACGTTTATTCCTTCAATCCTTCATTCATTAATTTATTCGTTTTATAATTCCTTCAAAATAAATACCCGTATTTTGGCTGTCAAAAATACGAGCAAGTCGAAAGACTATATAAACTGGAAAAATAAGCGTTTTAATACGTACAAAGTTTACATTTATTCTACTCAATTTTACCGCACAAAAATAAACTTGCAATATTAGAGATAATCCAAGACGTGTCTTTTAATCAAAGCATAATAAGGTTCTCCGAATTTCACCTTATTTCGTTTTTGGGGGAGCCACATAAATTGTTCAAATACTAAATATGCTATATTTACAATCTACTATGAAGAGTTAATGGAAAAATTAATAAATGTATATACAAAAAAAGAGCTATTTTCCCATTAAGAGTATATATATATATATACTTGTATATGTAAAGTTAATTCATCAGTCTAAAAAAATACATTGCAAGCTGGGATTTCTCCTTCATAGATGACTATTGAATAATTGGTATCCGAAAGTTGAAATAGGGTTCATTGCGTGTGAATACTGAATTACGTGCATACTCTGAGCGACAGATGACAAAATGTGTATTCTTTTTTTCAACCTTTGTGTTTATTTATCGTTGTCACTGTCACTCTCGCTACCACTGCTTCTGCTTCTGATTTTTTCTCTATTACTTCTTCTTTTATCGCCTCTGTCTCTGCTGTCTCTTCTTCTGCTGTCTCTTTCTCTGCTGCCTCTTTCTCTGCCGCTTCTTTCTCTGCCGCCTCTTTCTCTGCTGCCTCTTTCTCTGCCGCCTCTTTCTCTGCCGCCTCTTTCTCTGTCGCCTCTTTCTCTGTCGCCTCTTTCTCTGTCGCCTCTTTCTCTGCTGTCTCTGCGTGCAGGTCTTCTGCTTCTGCTTCTGCTTCTGCTTCTGCTTCTGCTTCGACTGCTGCTACTGCTGTCGCTGCCGCTGTCACTGTCGCTTCCACTGTCACTGTCGCTGCTGCTTCCGCTGCTGCTTCCGCTGCTGCTTCCACTACTGCTTCCACTGCTGCTATCACTATCAGTATCACTACCGCTGCTTTCTTCTGGGCGACTTCTCTTCATGATTGTTTGAGGAGCGGTGCGCAACCATTCACGCAATTCCTGGGTAAGGGCACCAAGACCAATACTGGTCCAGTAATTGATAGCAAAACGGGTGTTCTTTGGATTGTCTTTGGGGAACATTCCTTGGAAGTAATCGGCCATGTAGGGGTCGTCGATACGCTCTTTCAGCTTCTTAAGACCAAGGAACTCGCTGATTTCCTGAAAAAGGATCTTTGTGAAAATACGCGATGCAGATGTCGTTTCATCCTCTGTAAGGCGAATAATAGAGAAACATGTCCAAGCAAGAGAATCAGTGTAGAACAAATGGGCAAAAAGCTTAGCAATATTTCGAAGTCTGTTGGTTTCATAACGATGGACGGTCTCATAAACTTCTGTGAAAGCTGAGGTAAAGTTCTCACACCATACTCGGTTCATTTTACAGAATCTTTCGGCAATAAGACCATAAAACTTGAGGAAAGTACGTTCTTGGGAGCAACACTCAATAATCATATTACACAATTCGATCTAAAAGACATTGGGTATACATGTAAGAAATTCTGTTTACAAATATTACAATACCGTTTTCGAATACCATACCTCTTGTCCTTCACGAATATCAAGCTTCATAAGTTTGTGACAGCACTCCTCAAAGTCAACACTGGACATGACAGTCAAGTAAATTCTTCTTCGTAGTGCGATAATCTCGGCATTTGTCTCGTCCTGTATCTCCATTTTCTTTTGTTCTGCCTCTTCGTCACTCTCATCGTCCTCTTCTTCTTCTCCACTCTCGTCATCGCTATCAGATTCATCATCCGAACCTTCTCCTAAAATTTCGGCTTTGATTTCGCTATATTTCTTTTCATTTTCTTCATAATTTGGGTCGAACTTGAAAACGTTTAAGTCATCCTCAACCTCGAGATCTTCGTCGTCAAGTCCAATATAATGTGTAATTTGATCTTCTTCTTCTACCAAATCCAATTCCTGGAGTATCGGCTGGTTATCTTTGTATTTGTCTTTGCGAACTTGGAAAAGAACTTCAATCATATATTGGATACGCTTATCAATCTGACCCTCGTGCAGAATTGCTCTAAAGCGTTCATAGATAGCATTGTTGGGTTTTGGAGACACATTGGCAAGATGTGCGCCTACTTCGCGCATAAATCCAACTGCAATCTCAACTGAATCGTCTGTAGGTCGTTCTAGTAAAAGAGCTAGGATTTGGAGAGCAAGAATCTCGTGGGCAATCAGCTGATTTGTAAGGTGTGCAATAAATGTCGAAACTGCCAAGCACACAGTCTATATATATACAAAAAATAAAGTAAAATAAAGATAAAAAAATAAGTATATTAGTGAGTTTATCCAAAAAGAAACGCATGTTGTAAGGGCTACCTTGTCATTACGACGAAATGCACGTCTGAACTGTACAACCAATCGTGTCAGTAAAAGTGCACCAACAGCAGGAAGTTTTGTGTTGATCACCGAGGCTACGGCCGCGTAAACAGGTGTAAAAGGTAAACTTGCACTTTGGGCTTTCATCATACTACGGCAAAACAAACCACGGCCACGAACCAAGTTTTCACCAAACAGTTCGGGTATAAGCATCTTAACATTGGACTTGTTGACTTTGTTGATAAGACCATTAATTGATTTCTTTAATGCCTCCCAGGTAATGCGTTGGTATTGTTCACTAGATCGGTCGGTAACGTTCTGTTGCATCTGTCGCAGACGATGGGGTGGGATATACGCACCACCAGCACGCGTCGTCAGCTTCATCGTCTCCATTTCCTGAACAGGATCGAGTCTTGGTTTCTTTGCCACTTGTTCTTCATGTCTTGCCATGTCGGGGTTCGTTACGTATGCGTCGATGAGATGTGTGTGATTGTAAGAGGAGATCTTTTTTTTTTTAGGATTTTTAGGATTTTTTTTTTAATTGGATGGGAGCGCCTGGGCCAGTCGTATTCCCTCAAAACGGAGCGCAGTTGGTCAAACAAAAAATTAGTGCTGACATCATCGATAGAAACTGCCATTTTTGGAGGGTTTGAATACTAAATTATATATTATGTGTATATATAAAAAGTAAAGGAAAAGAAATATCGGATAAAAATTACCTATATCTTTAAGAAAACCAACTTAACATGTCTAATTCATCAGACAGTGAGAATTCCAAAAAAAAGGAAAAAAATATATACCAAGAAAACAACAAGCAATTTGATGATTTTCGTCAATCGTCTGATGAAGATAGTCGAGAGATCTTCGATGATTCATTGAATAGTCCTGTAGAGCGTGGATCTTTATTGATTAAAACTGGAGTAAAGAGACAAAGAGATCCTAAGGATGTCTCGGGAAATCATAAATCTCGTCATACAATGGAGACAGATCATGCCCATGTGGAAGAAGATAGTCCGCATTCATTTACTTTGGCGCATAACATTGCTGAAGATAATCCAAGCAATCCTGGATCGCCCATTAGATCAAATTCAACAAATGAACTACGCTACCGGGAAGAGGATCTTAACTCTCCATTTGAGCTATTACGTGCATTTAGTAGATGTAGGTAGAAGTTTCTTTTTCTCGTCTTCTTCTTTCTCTTCTTCTTTTAGTCTCAAAGAGCAATTATGTTGGATGTAGTGCGTGAATAATAATGTGGCTTTATTCATACGCAAATAAAAACATATGATATAGTGTATCAATTAAGAAGAACCGAAGAACGTTTCTCGGATGAAAGTGAACAATTACCAACTACCATAAATACTATATCAAAAAGCTCGGAAAAAGGAAAAGAGAAAGCTACCGATATTGTAGACAAATCACACATTAAGCAAACACACCCAAGACAAGAATCAGTTCCATCCAGTCAAGCTAAAGGTCTTGAACAACCACATTCTAGACAGGATTTTGTACAATCCAGTCTAGATAAATCCTTTTATAAGCCAGCATCACGGAGTAGAATTTCGGGTAGACCAAAGAAGCAAGAGCCTATTGATAAAAGTCTTCCTCGTCCTCTCTTTCTTTTACGCAGAAAAAATCGTCATCTTGCTCCGGATGAGCCAGAAGAAACTTTATCATCAATAAGCTACCATTCTGACACAGACTTCAGCCGACTAGACCACAGATTTTACAGCTATGGTTCTTCAGAGTCTGATCGACCACCTGATGCTTCTCTTGATGGTCAAAGTATACTTGGGGAGCTTGGAGATCTTCCTCATGGTTGGCAGTCGCCATTTCAAGAAGACCAGGAGAGGTCAGAAACCTCTCAACTTCCACCACAGCCTTCATTGGTTGACATCTCTTTAGATGCCGAGAGTCAGGATATAATTGAGCCACGATCACAAGAAGATTATGGATACGATGGTAAGAGATCTAAAAATGTAGCGTGCTTGTATAAATTTATCTAAATATTTTATAAGAAATGCAAGATCCAAACATTCATGAAGAGATCGATTTCCCTGGATTCGATGATGTGATAACAGGCCGAGAAGAATCTCATGAGTATGCGTTTTCTACTACAGTGTTTATTTTAATTAACGAGCATTTATTTTAGGCAAATTCATGATAAATTATCACCAGAAGATTTGGATATTTTTCAGAATTACGAACAGTAAAGCATTTATCTTGAATCACACACATTTACTAGCATATCTAATTGGTATCTCTGGTAGACCACGCCATTACGATCGAGTTCTTCCTAGCCAACGCTTTACTGAACGCAAGATAGAAGAACGTGTGCAAGCAAATCTTGACGGAGTAAAGTACGGAGCTACATGTGAAATAATCCACAATACTTATCCATGCTTTACTGAATTTTGATAGAATACCCCCTGTGATGGCAATTGGGAATTTAATGCAAAGGCGAATCTTCTCTAGGTTTACTGACAAAAAGATTGAACCGGGTGCTGTTCAAAAGATCATTGAGGCGTAATTATAAAAGTCTGGATACCAAAAAGATCCTGCTTCTAATGTACCCTTTTTATTGTGTAGGAGTGAGCTATTTTTTGAGCAAATGGCAGACGATCTAAAAGCTTATACAAAGCATGCCTCACGTAAAAAATTGACATGCGAAGATATGAAACTATTGATGAAAAGGTAACAAATTATACGAAAGCATTTATAAAAGTAGTATCCTAAAAAAAAATCCGTAAATAATTTTGTAGGCAACGACTACTAACAGGAAAACGAACCTTAGAAGTTGTAGCTCACGAGTATCTCCCAAGGGAACTATATGATTTAGTGTGTATATCTGCTACAGCAGATAATGAGCTCTACCCTGAAAGTGTAGAGTAATGTAAAGCCACATACATTCATACACATACACACACACATGTATATATACTAGCAAAAAAATGTTTTTGAATACCAAACATTAATTTTAGATATATTTCATCGCTCATACACAATAGCATCTTGCTTTTGGATGAAACGCATAAAACCATTATTATTGCAAACTGTTAAAAAAACTGTGTAAGGTACGGTGATGACAACTACGAATTTACATAGAAGTAGACATTTTTCTACTTTAATACCCCGGAACTCCAGCCGGCGCACCCAAGCTTAATACCCACTCAGTACGCATATGAAGACGCTCTTCTTTCTTCTTTGTCAAGACAAGTATCTTATTATAAACTGTCTCGGTATTTTCATTTCAAAGAAAAACTATAATTACTTATACATAATACAATATTTTTTAAAGCTAGACTAGATGGTACAAATCCATTTCAATAATTACGTACGTGCATATATCGTGATTAAATCCTTAAGGCTATGTTATTGTTCTTTTTGAATAGTTCTGTTTATTTGATTTTTTTTTTGAATTTTGCTATCACTGAGATGTTCGTTTTTCTATTTAGAAACTCTCTACAGTGAAACTTTTTCTACTTTTCTGCAAACAAAAATGAGACAAAATATATACTGTACCTTATCTGAACGTGATATTCTAGACCTTTACGGTGAACAGTTCAAGAGATATTCATTAAAAGATATGGCGCGTATAATATAAGCTTACTAGCTGGTGTGAAAGTAACTAATTTCATTATTCATGTGCTATCTAGTTAAAGAATTATTTTAGTTTTTGAAATTTACTTTCGAACTTTTTAGAAATACCTGAATAGAAGGATCCTTTGGAATAGTAATGTTGATGCATAGCAGACAAGCCAAATCTCCTGAGCACTGATTAACAAAGTTAAAGGGTAATTGTCAGCCCTGGGAAGGGATCAAGTCGTAGGAGAATTGTCAGACCAGAGACGTTATCTTTATAATTCCCTCAATAACGTAGTCCTATTGTCGAGTAAGCAAGATGCTTACGCCAAGTCTGTTCGTTAAAGTATATCAACTTGAGTCCACTGATTTATTTGCTATACAATCGAGTGACAAAAGTTCCTGCCATTTAAAATCCCGATTTTATAGAAAACACTTCTATCTATAAGCACATAATCAGACTTATATAAGACTTATAGAGCTCTAATTCTTACAGATTCTCTATTAAGATAGAGCGTTATTGCTTTGAAGTGTAGATATAATGGTGAAAATCGTTATTGAATTTGAGAGAAAGAGAAAAGAAAAAAAGGTATTCATACTTATAGCAATATACAGGCTGGAATTTAAATAGCAGGAACTTTTGTCACTCGATTGTATAACGCCAAAAAGGTGTACCCTAGATGTGTTGGCTACAAATATCATCTGTTTTCCTTGGAATTAAATACTTGAAACACTTCTGCCGTTTGACAGTTTCTCACGGGGATTAAATATCTAGCTAAATTGGAGAAGCCTAGAGGAAAAAGAGGGGTTTTCTTCTTCTTTTGGACAGTTGCATTTGTGCCCTATTGTGACAGCGACATACTCGCAAATAACAAAGATTAACGTCTGCAACCTTCAAAAGCTTTGTTCTTCTTTGTCACGTATCAATCTCAAATGGGGAATTTTGAATTAATTTGCGAGGTTCCTACAGATTTTGGAGCTACTTACACAAAGTACAAAAGTACCAAGTCTGGTCTCACTGTCGTTCTCTCTGACATTGAAGGTCTGTTGGTGTAGAATAACGCGCCTGATTGCACTGGTGACGCACCTTATTTCTCGTCCCTTTAAGCATGCAATGTCTCATCTCTTGTATGCCCACATTTAGCCCCTCTTGTAAACGGTTACTTTGTCTTGGCCACCGAGAGTATGTTTTGAGAGGGTTTACCCTTTGTATTCATATAAAGTTTTTTTTTCTTTTAAGAAAAACTTTTTATATCATAATTATATTTATTTTGCTTGTGTATAGGTTTTGATGATTTTGGTTGCCCTCACACTTTGGAGCAGTATGTGGCATTATATATAGGCTTAATATTATCGTAAAATTAAGCTAATTATTTTCGGTTATTTCTCTTCTTTATTTATTTCTAAGTCTGGTATTCCTTGGAAGTGAACAATTCCCTTACAAGGTACACATTTTAGAATATATTCTGCTGAGTTTTTTTTATTCTTCTCTTTGCAAGAAAAAATGATGTTAACAAAATCATAAAGGGTGTGCTGGATTCACTAGCAAACCGTGCAATTGCCCAAGGAACCAATGCATGGACAGATGTAGACCACACTTGCTACAGTAAGCTAATATAATAAGCTTTGATCTAATGAATCATTTAAAAAATATATTTACGTATAAGTGTATTAATTTGGATATAATTCCCTTTATAGCTATTACAACTGCCGGTAGCCAGGGTTTCCTCAAGTTACTTCCTATTTATGTAGATCATGTTTTGTATCCTACTCTCACAGAGAGTGGTTATTATACCGAAGTTCATCATATTAACGGGGAAGGCGAAGATGCAGGTAAATTTGTGTATATGTGGGATTAAAAAAATTAATTCATAATTCATGCAATATGTGTGTATTAATCAAACTTGAAACCTAATATTAGGAGTAAGAATCTAGAGCTATCATAAAAAACGAGTATACACTCTAAACGAACAGTATCATAAAGAATAATATTAGAAACTTGTGTAATTAAATATTATTGTATATATTTTATAGGTTGTATACAGTGAAATGCAGGTAAATTATTGTAGGCCATTTAAAAATTACAAGAATAAATCCCACTAAATCAATATGCAAAATTAGGGTTGCCAAAACTCAAGCAGTGATAGACTTCATCTTCGTATGAAAAGAATTCTCTACCCTGAAACATGTGGCTATCGCTCAGAGACTGGTGGATTAATGGAGCGCCTTAGAGAGCTATCTGTAGAAAAAAGTGAGTGATTTATATTCCTAATATTTTTTATAACATATGATTGTATGTTATTTTTTAATGATAATACTAATATTATTAACCATATGAATCAAGTTCGCGATTACCATAAGGCTTATTACCGCCCTGATAACCTGTGCTTGATTATTACCGGAAAGGTTGATCCTGCAGACCTTATGAAGGCTCTTGAGCCTGTCGAAGAAAATATTCTTTCTAAAGGTCCTCTTCCACCTATGCAAAGACCTTGGGTGAGCACAGGCGACTTTCCCAATCTGACGAAGAATATCGAGGAAACCGTATTGTTTGCCGATGAAGATGAATCCATGGGAACAGTTCTTATTGCATGGAACGGACCAAAATGCCATGTATGTATCACCAAAAAAATAGACTACCTTCAATGCTAAATGTTCATATGTACATATACATATAATATGAGTAGGAATACTTCACTATGAAAGCTTTAGAAGTCTTGAATCTTTACCTTACAGACTCACCTGTGTCCGTTTTGCAAAAAGAATTTGTTGAAATCGAAGACCCCCTTTGCACAGGTATTTCTGTTTTCTTTCATTAAATAGTAACAACGATAAGAATATTCTGTGTGGAGCTAACATGAAAACAGAAATTGAGTTTGATAGCACTGATCATCTCAAGACAACATTGATGTTGACTGCTTCCAATGTACCCATTGAAGAGATTGATGAATTTCCTGCTCAACTCTTCGAGACACTCCAACGATTGGTCGAAGCCAATGATATTGATATGGAGCGTATGAAGATGGTTATAGAGAAAGAAATTCTCAAGGTATGTCGTACTGTTGTAGTATATATTTAGATTGAAATGTTGTATCTTGGTTAAATTGACTTTATATACACTGTATTAGGTCAATGACAGTGCAGAGACAGATGCTCATGAGACTGCTGCTGCTATTTGCATTTCAGGTATGTATGTTTGTAAAGTATATTTGCAGAGCCATCTAACTCAGGTATATGTATAGACTTCTTATACGGATCTGAAGATGGAGAGGACCTTAAGAAGGCTGTTAAGGATAAAGAATACCTTGCACAGCTTATTGATCTTACTGTGTCTGATTGGATTAACCTTTTAAAAACGTAAAATACTTAGTATAATTTCCTTGTAAGATATGAAGATACTTATTTTAGAATTGACGTAGATGGTACCTTGACCAGTTTCACGTTGTTCTTCTCGGAAAACCTTCCGCAGAGTTTGCAGAGCAGATGACGGAGGAAGAAAACCAGCGTATCGAGAAGCAGCGCGAGGATCTTGGAGAAAAGAAGCTCGAGGAGTTACATGATGCTTTAGAAAAGGCTATGGCTGCTAATGATGTCCCTGTACCTAATGAAATCTTGGATAATTTTGTTATTCCTTCTGTTTCGACTATCAAGTTTATTGATGTTCAATCGGCTCAAAATAACTCAAAGAGTATAAAGTGAGTCTTATCTTTGTAAAACATGTATACTTTACTAAACATTTGTGATCAATGATAGAAATGCCGTCCAAGAACATATCAACCGCGATAATTCAGCCGATATTCCATTTTTCATTCAATTTGATCGTAAGCTAAGCCTTTTGCATTATCAAGAAAGAAAGCATATATTTATGTGTTTTATTTTAGATATCAAGTCGGCCTTTATTAAGCTGACTGCTCATATCAGTGCATCGTCTATTCCATCGCACCTGTTGCCATACACCCGTATTTTCTTAAAGTCGATATTTTCACTACCAGTAGAGAGAGATGGTATGACACTCACATATGAAGAAGTTGTGAAAGGGTTGAGTGAGGATACACTTGAGTATGACTCTGGCCTTGGAACAAGCAGTGGATTTAGAGAACTTGCCGTATTCTCTATTAAAGTTGAGGTAAATGAAAATACGCCTAAAAATCACGAGTTAAATGTATAATTACTTTATATCCAATAGGCATCGAAATATAAAAAAGCTATCAAGTGGCTCCAGGATATCCTCTGGCACACCCAATTTACTGCAGAACGGTAATATATAAAGCTGACAGTGGTTAAAGTAGCGAATATTAATTTATTTTATTTAAAAAACAAAACTAGTCTCAAGATCGTAGCCAACCAGATTCTAAATGATATTCCTCAGTCCAAGAGAGATGGTCACAGTGTAAGAGTTATGGCTTTTCTATGACGATCAAGTTTGACTCAGTAATTTGATATACACTATTTAGATGACAATTGCTTGTATGCGAATTATTCAATACGATGCAACCAAATCTGTCAGTGCTTCTCGCAATGTTCTTTTCCAGACCGCTTTCCTTACAAATCTACTCCAAACTCTTGAAAATGACCCTAACTCTGTCGTCAAGGAATTAAACATTTACCGCGATGCATGTAAGTATATACATAATATAAAAAAAACAACAAGAGCCTAAATTTGATGGTGTTATTTTTTCTCTCTCTTTTAGTATGCAACCCTGCAAACATCCGCCTTCACGTTGCAGGCGATATTTTGAAATTAGAAGAGCCTCGTACATCCTTTAAAGACTTCTCTGTGTACAAGGTTAAAAAAAACATCGGCTATTAACATTTAATTCAAAATGTATTAACATTTATTAACATTTTCTATGAATTTGTTTAGAATAACGGACCTTTGGCCCCAATCACACTGGCTCAGGATGTTCTTAGTGCTGCTGGTATCTCTCCCGGAGAAACGGTAAGTTGTAAATTGGAGTATATCTGTACTTTTTGTGATGCCTTACGTGTTTTTTAGGGTGTTATTATCAACCTGCCTTCAATTGAAAACTCATTCTCAATGCACTCAACCAAAGGTAATTATTTTCATGGCTTCTTTCTTCTTTTTCTAATTTTTCTTTTTCGTAGGCCCTAGCAAGTTTGATGATCCAGACATTGCCCCTCTATTGATTATGATTGAGCTCTTGGATACCATGGAAGGAATTTTCTGGAAACTTATCCGTGGTCAAGGTCTTGCCTACTCTTGCTTCTTGGATTCTGATGTGGAAGCAGGTGAAATTAGTTTTAGTATATACAAGTCCCCTGATGCTTCCAAGGCATTCGAACAGGCAAAGTTTGTGATTGATCAATTGACAACCAAAAAGGTAAATGCTTTAAAGTATGGTTTTATGAGTTTGATATTCTGACTATGTTAAATTAGATGGAGATCGAACTCTCTGCGGTAGATGGCGCCAAGAGTGCTGTGATTTATAGTATGGTGTCAAGAGAGAACACTATGGATCGTGCAGCTCTCCAATCATTTGCCAACCAAGTTCTCAAGCATATGCCTGCTTCGTATAACAGAAGCCTCCTTACAGCTATTCAGGTATGACGGGCATAATGCGACCTACACCATCTAGATAAGCTAAATGGAGATATTTTGCTGATAGGCTACCAAAGTTGAGGACCTTTACCGTGTACTAGACAAGTACTTTGTTAGCTTGTTTGATCCAAAAACTTCCAACCATGTAGTTGTCAGTACATCTGCAAAGGTTCCAGAGATCCAGAAGAGCTTCTCTTCGCTTGGCTTTAACCTTAAATCGACGACACTTAATGATATTGCTGGAGACGCTTCGTCTTAAAAAAACAGTTTATATTTCTTAATGGATTATGATAGGACAATAAACAATTTACTACACATCTTGGCTCGTGTATTCTTGCTTTTACTACTTCAAAGCAACTGGGGCATGTCACATATAAACATACACATGTATGTATATACACGCATATGTTTATAGTTATGTATACGTATTGTAAATAGGGGTATTCTAAACGCTCAAACCAAACACATTGACAATGGCATACAAAGACTTGGTCTCATATCTGTGACTTGCACTTCCTAAATGATCCCAAAACAAGGTCTGGTTAACAAAAGTACTTTTGTTTGATTGCAATCTAAGTTGCTTGTAAAGTGATAATATGACTTGCCATCGTGGAGGTTATCCCAGTAGACGGAGCTTCCGGCATAGAATCCTGCGCCATTCTTTTGCATAATTACACAGGTCACTGTGGAATAGAGTTATGTTATTTGGGGGGTCTGCATTGATAAAGTACTGCTAACTCAAAAATGTGTTTTCTTCTCTTTGGCACGTACCAACATATTTGTAGTTCTTGTTCATATCCTTGAGCTTCTTCAAACAGTTATCGATAATTGTTGAGTTCCAAGAAGGAACCTTTCCATGTGCATAATCAACGTCGAGTAGAACACTTTCCATTGTCTAATAATAAGAGGTATGAGTCTCAACCGTGTTCAAAATGACAGGCGAATAAGTATAGGACCTGAACCTGTTCTTTGGATTGATACTACACCTCTTTAATAATAGCTGTCACTTCTTCAGAATTGAATTTGTTTTTTTCCTATGGGAAGATTGAGCATTGAGATGAATAAGTGAATGATGACCTTACAACGAGGACAGGGGAATTGCTGGCTTCCTTAGCGGGTGAAACAGAACGATTTTCCATTACGAATATTGAAATGAGTAAACAAAAACAGGGAAATAAGCTGAGTTTTCAGGTAGTAAAGTTAGTTTGTCTTTATATATTATAAAGTAAAACAAGGGGAGTTATGAGAGGAGTAGAATGAAGAGGAGGAGGAGAGGAGAACAAGAAAAAAAAAAGAGAGAGGGGGGGATGAACACCAAGTTATCGAGCAAAAGAAGCTCCCAAATCTCGACATGTCACGTGTATGGGATTCTTTTTTTTTTTCGTTTGCCTTGAGCTACTTTGAGATCCCGCTCAAATGATGGACGGGTTATGCGTATCGGTTGAAGGTTCCCATGGTAAGGTAATTACCCTTGATACCCTTGTCTGCATATATACTCTTGACAGCATCAGATACAGGTTTCTTTTTCTCTCTTTCAGCTAACTCCTGGGCGACCTTGTTCATAACCGCAGTGGTGGTTGAAGAGCCAGAAAGAATCTTTTTGGGTAAAGGCGCCTTGATTGGCGAATGGTCTCGCTTTCTCTTCTTTTGTACTACTTCTCCTTCAGGCATATTTGCTAATCTAGCAGCCTTTTTAGCTTTCTACAACAGCCAAAAAAAATAATATTAAATGTTGAGTATCATAGATTCGATCTAACCCATTCGTAATTTTCACCCTTACTCTTTCGGCTTTTTGCTTGAGTTTATTGGCTTCCATTGCCTTCTTAATTGGCTCGAGTTCCTCTTTGGTAGGATTGAGCAAAACAATATCGGAAGAAGTATAGGGCTTTCCACACTAGGGATCCCCATGAATTAATTAACCTAATATTGTTACAAGTATAACTTATTTAATAAAAATTACTTACCGAAACACATTCTTTAGTCTGGATCTCCTTTAGTGCCTGTTCAGCAAATGCGCAGCCACAGGTAGACAAATAAACAAATCGGTGCTTGCCATTCATTTCCTTCATTGACACAGGGCAGATAAAACGGCCCTTAATATCACGTTCGAGATTACCCATAGTTGTGGCATCAGCAGAAACCAGCTTTTCATCATATCCAGGATTAGGAGCGAGATTTAACTTGACAATGTCTTTTGTTGACGTGATGTGCGAGCAAATCTTGTCACCATCGCCATAGGCTGTCTTGTCTAGTATATACTCGATGACTGAATCCTGGTTATATAATTTTCCAAGTGCATCCGAAACAACGGGCTGTTCTAATGGTAGCTATTGATTTAATTTAAGAAAGAAAGAAAAACAAAGAAATAGGTAAATTAGGGAAATGATCTATTGTATACCGACATTTTGGTAAGATTTACCTTTGAAAGAGCACAATGAAGCCATGTTGCTGAACGTTCGATATCAGGATTTTGCTTGACATCCTTTTGCTTTTCTTTGACAAGTTCAATGCGTCTTGGAATCGATCCTCCGTCGTTTCCCATAGCAAGGTTTTTAAAATAAAAGAATAAATAAAACAAATAAAAAGAAGAAGAGGGCGAAGTTTTGCTGGATTGAAAGCTTGAAAAGGCAATAGACGGTTTTGAAGAGTCACGCCGGAACAAAATTGACAAGTGATCCGATGTTTCAAATGTCTTGAATTTCTTTTATATAAGACATCATTTTTTTAAAGCAAGTGTGTTAATTAGGTCTAAGCTTGGTACTAAGAGTATCGATAATTAGGATAAAAATTACTAGATGTATATAAGCCCTTACTAGGTTTAAAAAATCACAGTTAATGATTTTTTCCCTAAGCTGAATAAAGAAACTTTGGGCTTTATTAACAGTATATTTATTACGTATAATTGAGAATAGTTCCAAGGATGCATTTCTTTTTGGTATAAGAATAATTAATAGTTATAATTAATATGAATATATAGTCCTTAATAGGATTTTTCTTTACCTAATCTTGTACAAAAGGGGATCAATACAACAAGGAGAAGACTATAATTATAGATTTCAAATATAGTTTTATGTATCTATTTTTTTTATTACAATATGCTACCAATTATATTCTACAAGTGTACATACAAGTTTGGTAAATTTAATTCGAGGTAATAAAGAGTTATTATTGAAATATATATATATGTCTATATATGCATGTGCAAGCACAATAGAATTGATGATTGTATAAGTAAATTCGGTTGGGCATGTGTACTAATAACAAGATATATAAATATATAAATACAAGGGGCATTCAGGGAGGTGTTAATAAAATGAACATAAAATACATAGCCTAACCATCGCAAGATACCGTAACCAAAGTTCTCTTCTTCTCCATTATGTTGGTATCAGAATTACCATTCGAAATCCTGGCTAATATTGCGGCCTTTTCTTCTCAAGAAACCAAGCTACAATGCACAGTTATTTGCAAGGCCTGGCAGATACCCTTCCAGGATTCACTCTGGGATACCGTTAAGATTACTGACAACAAAGACGACGGAAATTCAGTTCTAGATAGAATAACAGACCTTTCGAAGCTATATAAGAAGAATGGCCATCGGGTTAGATCCTTGATTCTATATATGGACTCGTATATATGTGGTTCCCAGCTTCAGACAGCCCAAGAGTATTTCCAAAGAATAAAGCATCTTTCAATTCAACAAAAAACACTTCACTGGCGTGTGTCAGGCAATTTTACTAACTGGAGGGCATGGAGATCATTGACACATCTAGAAATCGAAATATCGAAATTAAACCATGGTCGCAAGATGGATAAGACGTTCGAAATCCTTTCATTTCTACCACAGCTTACATCACTACATATCATCGACAGTGGACAGACCTCACAATACAGATTTACATGGAGAACTATGGATTTCCTTCATGGATGTTTACCTCGATTACAGACTCTTCAGACAAAAATCCCGCTTATTGATATACCAATACATCAAATAAAGCAAATGACCAATATAGTACCAGCAGAGACAATAACCAAAGTGAACCTCTCATTAAAATATTCAAGCTTTGGTTGGGTGTATTATTCAAATCTCAAATATCCCAATATACACACACTGGGACTACTTACAAGAAGGCAAATGGATGATTACGAAGAGGATTCTATGTCGACTTCCAGATTATCAAATGACGAAGATATGTCTGATGATGATAATGACATGATATACAGCGATGACGATGGAGACCAAGATACATCAGAAGACGACATAGAAGACGAAAATATTTCCGATGATGAAATCTCAGACTATACATTAGAAGATGTGACCAAGATGTTTTCAACTCTTCCATATTTCTTCCCAAGTCTAAAGAAACTAGAGATGAACAAGAACCTAATGTCAAAAGGAGAGCATGATCTCTTTTGGAAATTGATTCGGAAATTTGGCGTATCACTCAAATACCTGAATCACAAATGCTGCTCTATACTCATGGACATGCACAACCCCGAGACAACTGTGATCGATTATGTTGAAGCGTTTTCTCTTAATATCGAAACCTTGTACTATCAAGTAGATCCAAATCCAATGATGCAGCAACCCAATATGACGGCACACCCCATGTTGATCCATTACTATCTATATTTGACTGAGTTAAATATCCGGCTTTACACAGAAGATATGGCGTTGGACGTTCTGCTAAATCATTGTTATTCATTGAAAAGACTGTTCTTGTCCGTCAATGAGCTCACTATATGCGAAGATGCGGCCTACAGACTGGATCCACATAACTTGGAGAGATTGGAGCTTTACGGGGTCAAGGCCAGAACATCGCTATTCAACTATCTTTCTGTCCGCTGCGAGAATTTGACCCACATGGTTTTTTGTAATGTTCGGATATTTGGACCTATCTCTCAAGAAACAGGAAACATCTGTCTTGACATGCGATACACGCGTTTCAAAGTCTTGAGACTAGGAAACGTACGATTTTATTCCGAAAGGGATTTAGGTCTCGCTGAATACGAGTACAAAGATAGGATGATCCACCTCATCACGATTGAGCAAATCGAATCTATGCATAACAAGACCAGTCCATCTAATAGCCTTTTGCAGGTACCAAAGGCTCCAACGATAGAGCAGCTGTGGTTTCTTTACTTTAAGGACAAGAAACGTAGAGAAGGATGCTTTATTGCACAAAAACTGAACAGATCGCAGGCCAGACTTATTCAAGACTACTTTAGAATGTTTGAACGTATCAACAAGCGTCCATGTGATCACAAGGGAAATAAGTACAGTAAAGATGAGCCCGAAGAAAATTGTTATTGGGCAGATCACCCTCCTCGAGGTTATGTTACCCTGCGTTGTGGATATGTCGCTAACTATTCTGGAAAATCGATTTTTGAAAGCAAATTTGTTACTTGTAATTGAATATTCGCTTGATAATTTCTAATATATTTATTATAATTCACAGCCAAAAAGGAACTTATTCTGCTATCAATATAATCTAAAAAGGTGTAATCAAAGGGTGTTCATTTTTTTAAAAAGAAATTTTGGGATTAATCTCATGACACACACACGTATATATATGCATGTATATGTATATATATATATATATATATATACTTCATCTCCTATATTGTGCATACTATATAAATTTGGCTCTACAGAATTATGATTTTCATATGTCTTAATTTAGCGAAGAGTTTCCTTATACTATCAAGCCAAGGGATCAATGTGTGCGTGTGCGTAGGGTTCTTTGAATGCACACAATCCCCTGAATACTATTGACAGCTCGCGTGGCAAAATAAGACCCTTAATAGAAGATGCTCAGAGCACGACAACATGCACCTATGGTGTAAGTGTGTATGGGTAGGTAATGATTTGCTAAAAACATAACCCTAAAGCATAAGTCTTAAAATATATTCATCATATATAATAATTTGTAAAATATGCAAATAAATATACGCCAGCAATAGAACTTGCTGAAAAATTAAAAGTGAATAGCCATATAAACAAAATGCGCCAAGAAGCTAAGTTTTGCGAGTTCCTTGGGATAAAGAAGAATTGATTTGCATATAGTGTATCAAACCAAGGGGTCTTAAAAGGGAGTCTACAAAAGCAGCTATTAATAACACGATTATGTGTGCTTATACGTTGGTCTCCTCTTTGCCTGCTTAATAAAAGGTGCTATGTAAGATCTCCTTGGTCACCTTAAAAAAGCCGATTTCTTCTTTACCAAATTCCTTGGAAAACTAATGTGTCGAGAATAGAACGATTAAGTTTGTTCTTGTGCAGATTTTATACATAAAGCTTAAATTGGATCATCCTAAAGTTTCTCAATAGTATTATAAGCAGAAATATGCTGCAAATTAAATACTACAATAGGCATATATTTAGCACTGAAGAGAATTGTAGGGTCATTAATGAGTACTTTAGAAGCGTGGTTCTATATACCTATATATTATAACTTGATTCCCATGTATTTCATTCTTTATCAAAAAATGAAATTAATATGCAAATCAATAGTAATTACAAGCAATATTGTTTTTTTTTAATATAAAATCTATATTTCTTTTAAAGGTCTTTGGATATTGAACAGAAGAGAACATAATGGTTCGGATACGTTGGTAGTTTATCTTATCTTCTTTCGTACTATACCTGGTTTATTCAATATTCCTTTTATATGCCTTTAAGAAACCGGAAACCTGGGATCATTCAGATTTGAGTGTATCAAATTTGCTTATATATATATATATTTTATATCATTAAATGTATATATGAACGCCGGATTGTTTGATACCACAAAAGAGAAAAAGTAAAGATATATAAGTGTAAAATAAAATGCAAGTAAAACATATAAAGTAAAGAAATAAACCAGAGTAAAGGAAATATAGGTAGGTGGCGTTGTGTAGCTCTCATAAAAATAAAAAGGAATATTGAAATACACTTCTTTTTTTTTCGGTAGGGTCTTTACATATATATATATATATATTACCCCCCCTCTCTCTCTCTTATGCACCATAGAGCTAATAACATAATTTAAGTTAGCACACGAAACCTACAGTATATTTTGGAAATATATATATAGATTTTTATCTTACCGTAATATAACCATCATCGCCGCCTGTAGCCAGAACCATAAGATTAGGATGGAACGCAAGTGAGCGTGTGACACATCTTTGGCCAAGGAAGCCAGAAGACGAACGTAAAGAAGAAAGTTGTGTGCCATCCATATTCCATAGCTTAATGATCTGATCGTCACCAGCGCTATTCATAATAAATTTGTGAATATCCAGAACCCTTCATTCATTCAACTAGTTACTCATGTTTCCCCCCTTTTTTTAATACCTGGCAATTACTTGGCTGTGATCATGTACAGCCAAGGCATTCATATCCACATTGGAATGGGCATCGATAGTTCTCAAAGAATGAGTCTGGCGAATATCCCAGATTTTGATATCTCCTCCCAGACCACCAGATACTAATTCACGATTGCCATCTCGCTGAAGGTGAACATCTGCTATCCATGCCTTATGCTCATCCCATCGTTGAACCATACTGTATGGACATAAACAATAATCAGCACTCAGTTCATCCTCAAGCTTTATCATTATCATTATCATTATCATTGTCATTATTGACTTACGACTCATTTCCCTTCAAACGACGATCATATACACCCATCAGACCATCACCAAAACCAGCAATAATTATATTGCCATTAACTTGATCACTTGTAATGCATGTAACGCATGCAGTGGATTGTGTAGGAATATCCTATTGTAATAAAAGTATATTAATATTATATGCTGTGGATATACGACCAAATTTTGATAATGATATTATATTATATTTGAACTTTGAATTTTTTATATATTGCACTTACCATGATTGGCATTTCCTGATTAGCATCCCATACTTTAATAACACGCGCATCACCACCTGTAAAAAGTATGCCTCTACTTTGGTGCCACTCGCACACAAGCCCACTCTGTCTTAGGCTGCTTCTTTCCATATCCTTTAGAGCACGCCATGAGCTAACTAAAACAGCGTCTTCCTGATCACTGCCATCATAGTTTTTATAGAGGCGAACTACACCATCATCTAAAGGTATGCACAGTTAAATTAAATAATTAACGAAATGATTTCCGACAAGGTTCTGGATCCAACTAAACCCATTTGTTACGCACCTGATCCAGTCAGCAAAAGAGCCACATCGTCTTCATTAATGAACTTTATGTCGGTAATACGGCTGCTCAATGGGTTATGATTGTCGATGACACTCAACGGAGTACCTGTTTTCCAGTCCCACACACTAATAAAATAATACAATGGTATTATAAGTTTTTCTCTCTCTCTCTCAAAAAAAAAAGGTTGACTATCACTGCAGTCTCGAGACTTTTTGCTTACACCATGCAGTTGTAGGCATCTGCTGCTACCAGATGTGACTCATATTGATGGAACAAGAGTAGTTTTGCCTCAGTCTCATTATATACAGATATAATCTGCTCTTCCCAACGGCTAGTCCCTGAAATAAATTAAAATCATGTTCCTTGTTGAGTTTAACGATACCATTTTAAGCCCTCATAAAGCTTTAAATCATACCAGCCCTGCCCTTGGTTGCATTCGACTCTGCCAGAATCATTTCGTTCCGAGATCTACGCCATTTACGTTGATTATACACAACACTTCCAGGCTCGTCTGATTCAGCAGCCTATTTGGAGCACCCCGTATTATTAAATATGAATCTTATTTTGTACAAACTTCTTCACCATCATATAGCTAGACTATAATTACTTACACGCATTTGTGGTTCTGTAAAATATTCACAGCTCCAATCATAGAAAGTTGAGGATAAAGGCAGGCCATGCTCTATTTCTGTAGCTTTTTTATCTGAGCCAGTTTGACGAACAGATCCCTGAGCTTTAGAATTGGCACCGAGCAAAGTACTGGCATGTTGAGCAAGCGGACTACTGCCTCTCAGGGTATCGCGTGAACCGGATGGATTATTGTCGTGAAGACCACCCGTACTCAAATTACCAAAGTTGTATATTGTACGTAAGGTGGATGCAAAAGACACTGAGCGTGTAAGCTTGACAGGTCTACGATGGGGAGATATACTGGATGATTTTTCGTCATGATGGAATGATTGAGAGCGATCAAGAGAACCATGTTCTGCACTACGTTCTATACTTTCTCGCACAACCAAGGAAGCATACTCACCCAAAGGAGTGGTTTTTAGCAGAGTAGCATTAATATGGTCAACAACAATAGAGGCTGCTTTGGAAACACTTGGGTGTGGATCAACCGAAAGGTTGAGAAGTGCTTTCCACATCACGGCATAGACTGAGTCATAGCTTGTGGTGCCAAAGTGATTTTCCGATCCGTTAGGGCGCCAGTCTCCAGGTCTCGTGCGTACCTTGGCTCGTTCATCAAGATGAAGGCCTCGTTGGTTTTGATCTTCTTCGATAGTTTGGGTAGCTGCTGCCAAGAACTTGGCGGGTCCTGCTTGGTGAACAATATGAGAAAGTGCAACGACAAATTCTTTGCGAACGATCGGTGAGCCATCAGACATAGCAGAAAGGGCAGATATGGCAATGTTGTGTTCAATGTTTACAATTTGCTCCGTCTTATTCGGATCGCCAAGGAAGGTACCGAGTGCATACATGGCCGAAGCACGTACTTCAGGTACACTGTCTGACAACAAGGCACACAGCTTTTCGTGGCTGTTTTCAGCTACTGCCGCTGCCTTGGCTTCGCTGTTGTTCATCCAAACCTGTGCCAAGCACAGGCAAATCCATTGTCTCAGAAGTGAGTCTGGATCTCGCACGTGGGCCAAACATGCTGCGATAACATTGCTGCGAAGACATGCCTGTTGTCCCATTTTGAAATTCGTACAAAATACAGATAAAATAAATGCACTCATTGCTCGATGCTCAGATACATGGGGAATACTCAGCATTGCGTTATTAGGGGTCAAGATGTTAATGAAGTAAGCATATCCATGGTCTTTCAAGAGGTCATTTTGGCATGAACGATCCACTGCAAGAATGCGAGCCCAGATAAACACCAGAACTGGCTTCAATTCAGCGGCCGGACTCTGGAGTAGTTTGAGCACATAAGGAAATATACCAACCGACAGAGCGGCATTAACGGCCCAAGGACCAAGATCGAGAAATCGACTAAGAAGAATAAGGGCACGTAGACGATGTACTTGACTGAGCAAGACTTGGAGTACAATAGGTAATTGCTCTGGGATCTTTGGGTTAACGGCCCCTTCAGATAGCCAGACTTCAAACGCAGTGAGCTGTTCGGCAAAAAAGGTGCTAGAGTTGTATGTATATGCTGGTCCTCCAGCCTCTTCTGCAAGAAGAGCAGGGAGTTGGAAGAGACACATGTCAACTGCAAGATCCCACGATTGCCACATTGGGTGGTCATGGGTTTCTGGTAGTCCTGGTGTGGACATGGGTGTGCACTGATATGAGCGCATAATACGCTCTGCCAATAGAAAGTTTCTGAACATAGATGCGACCGTAAGATCCTGTCTGAATAGCCTTTTGAATAGTTCTGGGTTGTCTTGGAGTACGCACCACGCAATTGTATCCGTAACTGCTGTGAAAATCCAATTAAGTTCACCAAGCGGTGTGCGTCTCTCGGTTGCTCTTCCGGGTAACCGTAGTACCATATCCATTGTAATATTTGAGGTTAGAAGAGGGTTACGCATAACTACCCAGCGTAAGGACATTTCGATTGGTGTTGTTAAACATGCTGTAAAGACGTCAGCTGGAAGGTCTGGGTTCATTGGTAAGGTTTCTGTGGGACCACAGGCTGCAAGCTGAATACAATCTCTCCAGGCAGAAAGAGGAAGACTGCCTTGGTTGTGTTCGGCCAGACGCATGGCTTCTGTATCACGCTGTTCGGCAAAGCGATTAAAAGCGTTGATGATATTGCCTGCGGATGAACAATCCCAGACATAGATTACTGGTGACCCCAGCCACAGTTGAAGATCCAACAATGACACGGGAATGTACTGGGTATAATTGCGGTTAAATACCCAGATTTCACCACTGGCTGTTGGTTTTGGTACTCCATGGCCGTTGTAATGGAAGAGAATGCGCTCTTCTTTTGCATTTCGCCGCATTTGGCAGCATACTTTCTTAGTTTCCTCTACAGATGGGTCCAGCGACAGCTTGAACCGAGTTCGACCGTTGATATTCTCGTATTGGGTATGTAGGTTCTTTCCGATTGCCTCGAGTGACTTTAGTGGGACGAGTAGAGTTGGGTCAATCCAACACTCAAACTTTGCGCAAGGGTTTGTCTTGACTACGTCCGGAGGATCCGTTCCTATATTTAAGCACACCACCAATAGACCTATTTATGGAGGTTTAGTCTTATCTTTTCTTTTATTTCTCTCTGTTGTTGAGGTGATTGTTCAGCATCGTAAATTGATTGGTCTTGCCTGAGACAGTCTTGATCCTCTCTCTCAGACGCTAAAATAAATCCACAGTATTTGTCAGCTTCTAAGGTCTACCCACGCCTTTGATTTTCTTCATTTTACCCAGTCAAGAAGTGCACTTTGTGTAGTAGTTGTAGTTGTAGCTGCTGTACTTGATGCGGGAGTGGCATTGGTATCATGACGTTTCTCTGAAAAATATAAGAAGCGCATAAGGTCTTCTTCGTATATCTCCTGATCGAAGCCGTGGCGAACAGGTGAAACAAACTCCAGAGATTCCTGTTGTTCTCCTGTAGCGTCTGGGCCAGCATCGATGTCGTTTCTTGGGTTGGCTTCTCTGCTCACGAGTGTGCTGCTCGTACTTCGTGCGTCCTCATTATTGTTAAGCTCATGGTGATTCGGGAGCTGTATAGCAGTTGGCATGACTTGCATTCCAATCCAATGCCTTTGTTAAGAATATTTGTACAAAAACCAAAAAAAAAGGTAGGGGCAGGGGCAAGAGAAGAAAGGTAGGTTTGATGGCTTTTATTGTATTGTATTGTATTGTATTGTATTGTATTTTATTTTTTATTTTATTTTGGAATTTGGGGATGGAAGTCGTGCTTACCGAAAGCTGCAACTCGAATTCTTTCTGTTGATGAAATTTACAAAATAAAAATAAATATAAAAATATAAAGCGAAATATATATGTATATACTTACTATATTATATATATTTATATATGTGTGTGTATGTATGTGTATGTATATAAAAAAGATATTGAAGATGGAATAGCTGGGTTGACCAAGGCAAGCTTAGATTGCTAAAGACACCTCTTAACCAAAAACCTTATGTGTGACGTGGCCTTTTTTTGGGTTAAAATGTGGAATATGTTGTAATTGAGTTGATTGAATCTTATTGCCTAGAAGTAAAATTGTTGTTGCTGTATTACTCTTACTAGTAGCAGCAACAAAATATCTTAAAATCAAATATGTGCATATATTTAGATATTTACCTATCTAAATAATTGAATTTATTTGAACCTATTACAGGGTTTAAACCCAAGTGATTATTGGATTTTGTAACAAATTAAACAACTTTCTACACGATGATATTCTTTTTAAGGAACCAATCTACGGATTTGGAGCCTGGTCTACCTTTGGTAGGCTTATTGTATTTTATTTTGCATAAGTCCGCCCATTGATGAATTCCCCCCGCTCGCTGTTTCTACACTGTATTTTATTTTATCTTATTTTTAGTGTCTAGTACTTTTTGACCACAAAGCTACAAAGCCAAAACCTTTTTTCTCGCCTATATTGACTGTGTAATAATATCTATTATTAAACATCAATCTACCAATGAGATCATATTGCTATCTGGCCATTGTGTTGAACTATGGGCGAATGAATCATTCAATTGGTCTCCAAGATACTGTTTCTGTAAAATATATTCTCCCGGTAGTCAGGATGAGATCAATAAAGAAATCAATACTTTATACTGTTATAATGTATCATCAACTACCATTTTGACGGCATACTCTAATATACACATTGGTTCGGAAGTTGTCATGGTTTTATGTTTGCATAAAGTCAATCTCTTTGTCTTGAAGCTTATGTTGCCATATAGTCCACATAATCATATCCGCAGAATTAAATAGATATAAAAAAGACCAATCGACCAACCAACCTTGATATCTCTCTATCTTTCTATTTATCAACCTTAAAATGTGTATATTTATCTGCGGTGCCGGTGGTAATAAGATGATAAATTATTATTCATATATCATACTGATTGAACAATTTACAGGCAAGAAAGTTAAGCAACCTAAGCCGTACAGACCTTATAAGGGAGAACGCAAGTCGCTTGGGTGCTGCGATATAATCTACTATCGCAAATCTGATCTACCTCCATACGAAGCCAAACAACAAGAGCAGACTAAACAGAATATAATTCCTTGAACACGAAAAAAGAAACCCCTATTGAATTCCTGCTGTGTGACCAATATCCAAAGAATATTATCCTATGCATGCAATTGTATTTTTTCTTCTTGTATAAACTGCATCTGTTTGGTGCAGTAGAAAACTCTTATTAGAATAGTCTTTGTTTCAACACATATATACATTATTATTCTTTTTGGATATCGTTTTTTTGTTTTGTTTAAAATTAGATACCGCTTCATTTGACCTTTATTTGCTAAACACCAATACATATACTGTATTCACTTTCTGTGCTTTGTTTGACACTGTATTCTATTCTATCATGGTAGCAAAGTAACTCAAAAAATATTCACGTCACAGACAATACAAAAAAAGTATTTTATACACATATAAAAAAATAAAGGAACGAGTGCAGGAAACTACAACGTCATTTTTTTTTACCTCCTCTCGCCTTTAACTTTACACTATTTACAATGAGCGACGATGACTTTATGCTCGAAGATGACGATCAGGCAAGTCTAGTTATCTAATGTTCTTATTTGAATGAACCTAACTGTAATTTAATTTCTACAATGTATAGGACTACGATTTTGACTACGAAGATGGAAGCGATGACGAAGAGCCCGATGTAGACTTGGAAAACAAGTACTATAATGCAAAAGGTTTTTATTGAACAAACCTAAGCATTAAGCTTTTAAAATAACTCATCCTTCAATCCCACTTCATACAGCACGAAAGGAAGACGATCCAGAGGGTGCGATCTCTGAGTTCCAAAGCGTAGTAGACACAGAAGAAGAAAAGGGTGATTGGTATGTTGGACCCGCGAGTCGTATATTCAAAGGAGACGATAAGAAAGAAAAGAAAAGGATGTTTGGGTTGACAACTTTGTATCTGTCTCTTACTTTAAAGGGGATTCAAAGCATTGAAACAAATGATCAAAATATCTTTTCAACTGGGAAAACACGAAGAAGTAAGCCCTACAACATCTTTCTCTCTTTCCTTGTGTATGTGTGTGTATTTGATAAACCGAGATTGACTGGAATATGGCTGCAATAGACACTGAAATACTACCATGAACTATTGACTTATGTCAAATCAGCTGTCACTCGCAACTACAGCGAGAAAAGTATCAATAATATCCTGGACTATGTATCAACCGCAGATAATATGTCGTTTATGGAAAAGTTCTACCAGACTACACTTGATTCCCTTTTAGAGACAAAGAATGAAGTAGGCAATGAATCAGAGGAGGCTTTAGTACATATATGTATATAAAAATCTAACAAGAATTATTAGCGTTTGTGGGTCAAGACAAATCTTAAGCTAGCTAAGCTTTGGTTGGATCGCAAGGAATATGGTCGACTCAACAAGGTTAGAAATGAATAAATTCGATCAAGCATATATAGTCAAAGCTGAGATTGGGTACATGGGCTATAGATTCTTCGACAACTTCACTCTGCCTGTCAAAAAGATGATGGAACTGATGATCAACGCAAGGGAACTCATCTCTTGGAAGTACTGGCACTTGAAATCCAAATGTATACCGAAACAAAGAACAATAAAAAGTTAAAGGTAAGCAAAGTTAAAGTTTAATAAGACACTTATTTACACCTATATCTGGTTCTTGCTATTAGGAACTCTATCAGCAATGCTTACATGTTAAATCTGCCATACCTCATCCTCGTATTATGGGTGTTATCCGCGAGTGTGGTGGTAAAATGCACATGGGAGAAAGTGAGTTTTTAGATATCAAATTGGAAAAGAAAAATAAGGTTCAATCATAGGCTGAAAACTAATGGTATGCCTTGATCAGAACAATGGGATGATGCCCAGACAGACTTTTTTGAATCTTTTAAAAACTATGATGAGGCAGGAAGTCCACAACGTATCCAAGTTTTAAAGTGTGTAATATTCTCTCTCTTTGTGTGTGTGTGTGTGGTGTGGCGAATGAAATGTGTACTAATTGCAAAAAAAAAATAAGGTATCTGGTACTAGCAACTATGTTGACTGAATCTCAGATCAATCCCTTTGATTCACAAGAAACAAAACCGTAAGTTGTTTAATGTGTGTTTATTATACTTTTAATGCTAAAGTCTTTTTAACGATCCATAGATACAAAAATGATAAAGAGATTGCTGCAATGACTAGTTTAGTAAGCGCTTATCAAAAGAAAGAAATCCGTGAATTCGAAAAAATCTTGAAGAGTAAGACATTATACACTTGAGAAATAGAAATGTTACTAATCATAACGAATTATAGCAAATCACAATTCAATTATGGGTGATCCGTTTATTCGAACTTACATTGATGATGTGCTCAAAAACATCCGTACTCAAGTGCTTATTAAACTCATTAAGCCTTATACCCGGATAGAACTTGGCTTTATCTCCAAAGTAAGCTTTGTTTTAATGTGTATTTGACGGTATACTGACTTTGTCGAATTTAATTAGCAACTTAATATTCCTGTGGAAGAAGTAGAGGAGCTATTGGTGGGACTTATTCTAAATGAGAAGATTGCAGGAAGGATTGATCAAGTTAACGCTAGACTTGAGCTTGATCGAAGGTAAAACATAAAAAAACACGCAACTGCGCAATTGCTGTGCACCGATTAACAAAATCCAATCTTAAATAGACTGACAGATGCCCTTCGGTACGAGGCTATCGACAAGTGGTCCAACAATGTTTCTTGTCTAGGAAAAACAGTGATTGGGAAGGCAACATAAATCAACTCTTCTGGATTTACACACTTAGTTTATACACATCTTTATAAAGATAATAAAACACGAAAACAAAAAAAATAGTCTTTTAAGCGATTCCACAAATATGAAGCATAATATTTTCGTTTTTATTTCATTTCATTTTTATTTGCATTTATGTATTTATGTATACAAGTATATGAAGCTATACTACAAAGATTTTCTCACAGACACTATCAATTCGTGCATGACTTTTGTCTAGAACCCAAAATTGTTGTTGCGGTTGAAACCAATCTGTTCCAATGCAGACAGAAGTTGGGTTCTTGCAGCCGGGATATCTTCATAATTAAGTGCGCTGATGGCCCACTTGGCATTCTTCTGGGCAGCAGTCATTGCAGCAGGACTAATGGTAGTAGGAGGAGGAGCATAATTAACTGTCGGGGGAGGAGCAGAGACAGGTACAGAAGTAGGAGCTGGGGCTGGGGTTGGGGTTTGTTGATGATAAACTGGTGCTGAATAGTTGGCGCTGCCATTGTTTGGAGGGGCGGTATTCACGGGTGCAACAGGAAACTGGGGTAAACTAGAGGGTGTGGGTGGCAAGTCTCCAAGTGTGTTGGATTGATCGCTGGGTGAAGGTAGAGGGGCAGTAAAGTTTGAAGGGGGGCTAGGGAATTCCGAGATCGAAGGGGTTGTTTGAAAGGGTACGATATCAGGATCTGTTACTGCCGCTGTAGTTGGTGCAGCAGGTGCTGTCGCTACAGCAGGAAGATCTCCAACCTCTTCATTTTCCTCTATAATCCCACCAGGTGGTCCAGGAACAGGTGTGCGCCCTTCACGCAGGGCCTTCATAATATCAGCCGCCTTCCATTTGGCATACTTGATCTTGGCTTCCACTTCGGGATCTAAATCTCCAAACGACTTTAAAAGCTCCAAGAATATCGAAGCAGCTAAAAAGTTCTTTGCTGTCTTTCTATATACATATAAAAACATTAAATGAAAATGAAAAACACATACGATTCTGAAATATTTTACTAAAACGTATTATTTGGAAACGTACTTGCTTGCATTGCCGCTGCGATCTTCGTTGTCTGCATTCAGAAAAACTTTAAGAGCAAAGTTTTCAACGTGTGCATAGCCAACAATATCATCTACGATAGCTTCGTTGTCTGTTCCAAGAGCAGCCTTGAGCTATTAAAGTTGTGATAAGATTAGAAAATACTTTTTATTTGTAATCTGCAATTAGATTACCTTCTCTAATGAGTCGAGAAGATGCGACAGATAAGCGTTGGTGTCTTTGTTGTTGGGACCCCTCGCGATGGCAAGCTTCACAGCATAGTATTGCGCTATTTATTTTATGTGAATATATGATATTATAATAACAAACGAGGCGTTACCATAGTAAGATACTATAGGATCTCTCTCAGCCAGCTCTTGGCTCCGTTGTACATATGGTGTAATGTACTTTAGTTCTTCAGGAATGCTCATTATACAAAATTTAACTATGAGGACTAAAGAGAGTTTCTTATTTTAAATGCGCTTTTATGTGCAGCTTCCTCAACCCTGAGTAACCATCTCTCAAACACTCTTTCCATTGCCACTGTTATTGAATACCCGACACTTCCCTTAGCCCATTGTTGCGTCATAGCACTATTGAACCATGAACCTCTTTACACACCCATACTCTAGTTCCATGCTTTTAAAAGCAAAAAAAATGGCCAAAACCAAAAAACAAATAAAGGCGCAAAATCTTTCTTGAATTTTTAATGATTAAGAAAGTTATACGATGCTGTGTCGGTGAAACCAAGAACAAAATGCTACAGTAAAAGTGAATGCAGGCAAATTGTCTTTTTGTTTGATAGTTTCTCCAATGCCGTTTTCATCATTGAATAAAAAAGAATTTAATGACGACGGGACTCGGCAATGACAGCAGAGAGCTCCTCAATCTTCTTCTTGGCACGGAGGAAGGTACCGAGTCTCTTCTTGGTGAGCTTCTTGGCGCGCTTGTCCTTGGAGTTCTTGATCAATTCCATGACACGACGCTCGTAGGGGGCGAAACCGACAACCTCACGGACGATGCTGCGGACAAAGGTAGTACGCTTGGAAGCGGCCTAGATATTAAAAGAAAAGAATAGCAGAATGAGAAAATGATTCTTTTGTTTGACATTATGGATGGTAAAGATGTTGGTAGTTTGCTTGCTTTTTTTTAACATGATCTTATCAATGAAGTAAGCATTTATGGATTGAGATTCTCTTGGATATCTTCCATCCAAAATAATCTTTATCCATTAAATACATCCAAATGATGTCAATATGTCCAAAAGTCAATACATCCATCCATCCATCTACCCATCCATCCATATAATAAGGAGGAATGTATACGTACACCCTTGGTGTAGGAGGGGGTGATCTTCAATTCACGGCGGGTGACGATGTGACCCTTGTTGAGGCCGACGGCAAGACCAGACTTCTGCTGAGGAGCCATTGTGTATTGATGCGAAACGGAAGGAAGGACCCACCCCTTGCGCCTGCTCGACAGACCTCTTTGACCGAGCGCCACGCCGATCTCTAAGATTCCTGCACGTGACTGTCAACTCGGTAACTTTATTTTTGACGTATCGTGCAGACCACAGCGAGCATTGGCCACAAAAACTGTATATAATATGTTCTATTTAATTCTTATAATTGCTTAAAGTATTAGTAGCTTGTACATTTTTACAAGGGTTATATTAAAGAAGTAGTCAGACACTCTCTTTTACTGCTATTTCTAAATATTATACTGATCTTTTTTTTTCTGCAAAAAATAAATAAATAAAATAAAATAAAAATATATAAACTACCTATTATGTTAACATTTGATAATAATACAGTTTTATTTCAATTATATTCATTATTAATTAATCATAATATTTTTTTGTTACTAAGATTATATACAATCATTATAAGAGCATCGATTGAACATCAAAATACATCATTATTGAATTTTTATTACTTTTTGTTAAAATATTTTCTCTTTACTTGAGCCTACAAAAAAACATACTGAAAAGAGTATACATACAGTCTATTAGTTTTACTCAAGACCTTACAACAGATCATCAAATCTGCCAAAATCAAGGAAATGATCATCTTGTTTGCTTTCTTTGTTCTTCTTGTGACTGTTGTTACATTAGCGAGTAGAGCAACAAGGAACCAAACTTGTGTGTTAGTCTTTATCTAAGCAATGGCTACCTCGATTCTTGGACGTCAGACTCTTCGAGCTTGTGCTCGGTAATTATTAAAGGAAACCGCATTCGATTCATAAAACCACCCTAATTACCTTTTTCTACAGTGTAAGTCCTTTGATTACTCGACCCCTGGCCCAGCGTCCTGGTACCTGTCGCAGCTTGTATATTAGTGGACTTCATGTCTCATCGCCTAGTTTGAGGTATAGATAAAACTGAATAAGTTTTTCTTTATTAAAGCAAAGTCTTTTTGTCAAAAAGGTTAAAATAATATATATATAAAGGAATTATATTTTGTTCAGGCAGTAAAGTTTATTTATTAAATATCTCTGTTGTTGTTGTTTTTTAACAGAGCTAGCCCAGCAAGTTTGATCAAATATCGTGCTTCCTCTACATCTACCAACAAACAACAAACACCCGTTACCCCTGCTGAACCCAATACAAATGAACCCACCTCTCGTATCGGTAAATTTATCAAGTTCTCCAAGGATCTTATTTCCTTTTACAAGAACGGTTTGAAGCTCCTCTGGGCCAACGGCAAGACTGCCAAAGCTTTGAAACAAAGAGTACAAAATGAAGGCTACAACTTGAACAGAGCAGAATTCCAGCTTGTATGTCTCTATTATTATTATTGCTAAAAGAAACCATACTTATAATATCCACTTTTTAATAGGTACACAACTCGCACAAGGATATGCTCAAGCTTATTCCTTTTGGCTTTGTTTTTATGATCCTTCCTGAATCTGTAAGTGTTTTATTTTGTTCTTTCATCTACTTACTAAGCTGCGGATAAATGGCTAATTATAATTGAGAAAAGATTCCATTGTTAGTTATGTATGTCCCTGGAGCTGTTCCCAGCACCTGTTTGAAAGAGAGCCAAGTGGTAATAATTATATTAAGTTAAAATCACCTATATATAGGATCAAAGCTTAACTAATACATATATGTAATATTATTATAACTTTTTTTAAAAAAAATAGATTAAGCAGCGCGAGAAGTTGGATAAGATCCGTCAAAACATGTCAAAGAATGTCATTATGTCTGCCGATAGCATTGAAGGCGTAAGTTATACAATATTTATTTATACAAACGCATGCACGTCTTTTTGTTTCTTTGGAAAATGATTGGTACATTGGATAAATCGTGGATTGGATGGAACTACTTTAATAATGTACGAATTTCATTATGTTTGTAGATCTCTCCTGAAGACTTTTTGAACCCTAGAACCTTTGCAAAGACAGCAAAGGCTTACAACTATGATTTTGAACTCACTCGCATTGATCGGGCACACTTGTCCTCATACTGCTGGTAAGACTTCTCGATATTTGACAATAGCTTTATTAACTTTGCTATTTTTTTGGGGGTATTAACTAGCTTCATGGGCCTTTCTGGATGGGGAACACAGGGTATTCTCAAGAAGCGTTTGAACAAGCATTTAGACTATCTTTTTGAAGATGACAAGGTAAACAATAAAATATATAGTATACCCTTCTTACCAACAACTGAATAAATTAATTTATTTTGTTTTGTTTTCCTGGAAAAAGCTGATCGTAAAGGAAGGTATTGAAACTCTTCCTCTTCCTGAGCTCCAACAGGCTGCTGAAGAACGTGGCATGTGAGTAACAGACCAATTAATATATATATATATTGCATGTGTAGCTTATCATTTATTGTTGTAGTCGTTCTATCAATGCCAACGGGGATTCCCTTCGTCGTGCTATCAAGTACTGGATTGCGGTGACCGCTATGGATCCCCCAGTATCGCGTGGTTTGCTTGTCTTTAGCCGCATGTTCTTGCTCAATGCAAACTATAAGTAGAATTAGACCGTAAAAGCCATTATATAATTATTGAATTAGATCAATAGATACAAATAAGACATATTTCTTATCATAAAGCTGCTCGAAAACGTCAGTGTGTTACCTAAAAATGCTAGAATCAGATCAATCGGCAAATACAAAAATGTTCGCTATTTATACGATAGTCATGTAACAATGTTATACAATGTCTCATACTAAGTTGACTTTATTATTTTTATATTTGAAATGATTATAAAAAGATATATATGAATTTAAAAATAATAAAGCATTTTTTTTCTGATATATATTTTTCTGGTTAATTACATGGCTTATTACAGCTTTCTTTCATGTAAAGATCACCGGGACTTCTTTAACGAATGGTTTCAATTTTCTTGGTGTGTTTGGGATTTTAATGGTTGTATCTTTTTTTTTTCGGTACGTTCCATGATTGAACTTAATGAGTCTTTCGAAAGAGATGTAATGGTATATTGCAGAAGAAGATGGTTTAACTTAAAATGATTAGAATTAAATAAGACATATTATTACTAAAGCATCAAAGGTAAAACATGTGATTGGATTTGGTATCAACCATAACTTTTATTAAATTACGAAAAAGCTTTTTGATGTTGCCTCAATATTTGCGTAGGAAAGTTCTATCGTTTAGGCCTCCAGAAAATTCAATAAGTGATAGACTTGTTTTATTGCCAACTTTAAATAGAATTCTATAAAATTCAGGCCGGTTTGTTAAGTAAAACACTCTTTAAAACCACACAAGTTCTATTATGCCGTTGTTTGCTATAGATCTGATAGCGTGCGGCTGTTATTTCGAGCATGCCTTTTATTCAGGAATTTTTTGGAGGTCTTATCAAGTCCAAACTACGGATTTGTGGAATAACGATATACTAAATATTCCTTTTTCTGCTACTTACAAATATGTTGCGGCCACTTACATAAATCTGGTATCTTCATGAGCTATCAAAGTATTTTTGATATACGGCACGATTCAAATTTTCACGGAGTTTTTGAATCAATAAAATGTTTGTTAATCCTGAGGGGACGGCGTTTTCTGGTGGGAGGCGACATTTTGGTTCTATCAAACCACAAATTGAGACTTTTTTGCTGACATGGAGTAATCATATCTGGTACCTAAGACTCCATTCTTATTATAATAGTTAATACAAGCTTGGATACAGAATTGTCGTATCAAGATTATCTTTTGTGCTTTGAAAAAAAACAGAAATAAAAGGATAAGCGGGGATTATTCACTAGCTGATGCGTTAAAACTGGTTCTGTCTTTTTTCAATGATAAATTTTGGGCTACTTTACGGTAATATAGATACAATAGATGAAATCAAGAGAAATATATAGTACGCGTAAGAAGACCAATAAATAGTAAAATATTCAACAATAATTAAAATTTCTCCTTGTAGTATTTGTATAATTGGATATTGATATAGTGTGTTTTTTATGATAAAATCTAAATTTAGGATGCAAACAATTATTTTGATGTCAATATATTGTATGAACTTCAAGATACACCATTTTGCCTTAAAGGATTAGAGAAGGGCACTAAGCCCTAGAGAGATAAACACAATTAATCAGTCTGGTGAAATAAAAACGTCGTGCCTCACCAGAAAAATTCGGCCCTGTAGGATCACTCTTTGTGTGTCTATGATAAACAAGCTCTGTCAAATCGTGGATGTCTATAGCGAAATAACACAAATCGTGATGAGTCGCCTAGCATTTGATCTTAATGAATATATATTAATTGTTTTATTTTTATTTAGTTTGACTTATTGATCAAAAACTTATCTTGCCCTTGGCTATATTTATATGATCAACTGATAATAAAGTTAACATGATGTCTGAATAAGATATATTCTCAAAATAACCATCACTTAGTATGCACCCCAGGAAAAAAAAACGAGAAAATACTATCACAGCAAAAATATCATTTTGTTATTATGTACCTTGGATACAAAGTCATTGTTTATGGCAATAGCATTCCACATTTACAATTAATTGTTGCCAGATTGGTAGACCAATTTTTTTTATTGTGAGTTACAAACCATCGTACTACATTACGAATAAGTATTTTTTGGCTAATTACATTAAGTTTTGGGCTTCAATTCAAGGCAATCGATTGATCTGTGGAGAAGTAATATGTACCTATTTCTGTACACACATATTCCTGATTTTCTTGGGACCCAATAAAAAATTATCAGATATGTTGGCGCTTTGTCGTGTATTTTTAATAGTCAAATAGTAAATAAAAATGGTTAGAAACATTGTTACCATAGCACCAAAACTAACGCTTTTTTTAAAAAAAGAAAAGCGTAAGGTACCCTTGATATACCGATTATAGCTTTAGGCATATGAAAACAGTTTCTGGGTACCCACCAATGCTGTTGTGCTGTATATCCAATTTCTTGGTAGCCATATCAACACATCTTATAAAATTTTAGGTGCAAATAATTCGTTTATAAGGTGATCAAAACTTTTGTCCTCTCTCCCTCAAGTATTAAATTTGGCATATAGAGATATACATTTTAACATTACGCTTCAAAGTGACTGTAGCCAATGTATCTCAGAAATTTCAGAAAATAAAGCTTGATAATATTCTTTAATGCAGCTCTAAATGAAAACTTTTGGGCCATACTTGGCTTGTTTAACCACGTGTAAAAGCATGTATGTGTTTGAATCGCTGAAGACCATGTGCAAAACTAAACGAAGCTGTACATTTATTCTAATCCTCGAAATAAACGCCAATGTTATATAAATTGATTATCTGGTAGTGTGCATTTATTATGCGTATTCTCTTTATTACAACTGCCTTTATATTATGGTCAAAAGAAATAAAAAACAATTCATTTTCATATTATTATTCCTTTGTGTACAACAATGTTACGCACCACCGTTACAGCAAGGAAGAACTCCAACATACCAAGAAACAAGAATATTTTCAATTATAAAAACCGTTGTTCTGGCATATCTACTACACACACTGACCATCAGACCTAGTTCTAGTGCAAAAAAACCCCTAACAGCCATAACACGAATACTTTTTCTTGCATACCCAACGCTAGGAATTGGGATGGCCTCTGAATCCATCAGCTCAGCATACCATGCAGACGCATACCTTGGGATAGATACTTTTAAAAAATCCCTGGAGGAATACGAAAGGTTAAAAGCCATAAATAAATCGAGTCTCTATGAAGAAAGCCTTGCGTCATCATCGATAGAGAAGGATGACACGTCAGAGACCAAACTATTAATATCAGATTATGACAATCTACGGCAAAGAATAAGACATTTAAGAGACTGGCTTGTGGAGTACACCAAAACGAACCAGCAACTCGAAATAAAAGAATACGATAATGCTCCATACCTCGCCGCACTCCTTCACACCATGGGTCCCGATAAAGGCAGGAAGATAAAGCATTGTATTGTTAATACCAGCTTGTACATTGGATTTGATCTATTATTCGACACAGCCTTGGTAGAAATCAATTCAAACGAATCTGAAAATATGAAAATCGCTGGTTCAGGAGCAATGTGCAGATATCAAAAGATTGTTTTTCCAAAGGTCGTTCGTTATTTATCCACCGACATGCTTGATGAACTTATGGCAACTTACCGTTTAGACGAGACTTCCTATACAGAAAGATGTGTTACTGTAATGCAGATCATGTATATTATTTACGAGTGCATAGGTGGTCGAGGAGACAGATGGTCAAAGCTTATCATGATAATATACACAATCATGTCCATACTTCAAACAGGCTCCCTAATTGCATTGCATACCCAAAAAACGGCTTTTAGTATCCATTACAAGTCGGATATCACTTACACAAAGTTAAATAACACAAGTGGCTTCAACGAATCTAGCTCTAATGGAACAATAAAATCAACAAAGCGCGAATCTAAAAGTCATCCAGAAAGCAAGGTCCGTGATCATCGAAATATTCTCTACCAAGGAAGTTTTCTTCACCAATTTGTTCGAGAAATGATTCCGTACGGAAATAAAGAAGCTATAGAGTCTGCAAATGATATGGACCCTACAGTCCTAGCATCTATTATTGGAGGAACTGGTCTTTCTCTACTTCTTGGGATATGGGCTGATTACACGATTCATACCAGTACAGAATGGATTGTATTATCTTGGATACTGAGCTCATTTCTTTTCGGAATAATCACATATTTCTCTATGAATGGTAATATAACGAGCATAATACCACTATTTCTCCCTATCATTGCAGTCCCGGGTGGATTAACGTGCGTTTTAGCGGCTACAATTGAAGGATATCCAAAAGAGCATCCTATATAAATTATCAGAAGAAGAAGAAAACAAAATAATGTATTATGAGAGCTTACTTTCCTATAAGAATAATTAATAAAATTGGTCCTATTTATTTCCGATTCAATAAATATAAGTATTTTCCTTACTGAATCATAAACTAATTAATCTTGTTAATCTTTTAGAAATTTCATAAACATAAGTTGATCCTTTCAAATAGTTTAATGCTAGTATAAGTCAACTTCCCCAGTATAATAAGTAAAGCAAATACTTTTTCTTTTGTAATTTTCAATGGTTCAATAATGGTTTAGTACTAGTGCAAATCTACACGACGTCACTCATATCATCCCTAGAAAAAAGCGCATTTCGTGTTTGCAGACTTATATTCATATTTATACCTTGTTTGTGATTTAAAGTAAAGTTTATTTTACTGAAGCTCTTGGATTGTTCTTTCTTTTGTGTAACTAACATTTCAGCTTTTTCTTTTGTATCTCCAAGTTGAATTTTACGTACAATTGTTCGGGGTACACAATATTGATCACAAATGGCTTATAGATCTTGTTCAGCATTAGAGAACATTGAGCATGATCCTTAGTTAATCTGGAGCATTTTTCAGCTTTTTGGTGACATTAACGATGTTTATTAAATGCAAAGTCAAAAGCGATCTATGAATAGTTGTAAATGAGGAAATAAGTCAAGGGCTTTATATATATTGAAAAATAAAATCATGGGATTTAAACACGGTGGTATCACCTAATCTACTGATGAGTTTGCCTGTGGGCTTGAATATTTTTAATGGTACCGTCGCCGCCTTTTTAAACTTCGTTTCTGTTAGAAACGCCCAAAACCCTACAAAGCTTTAGTGAAACAAAAGAAAAGAAACAAGAAACTAGACGAAAAAAAATATTAGTTTGAGAACTAATATAAAAGACGATGGCCAAATGTTGATTTAGAGAATTAAGATTATATTACTATAGCTTTTTTCTTTAGTTGAACCTTTCACATATATTAAGCTGTGTCCCAAGCAACTATTCTGGGCGTGATAATGGATCAGATCGTATATTGCGGTATAAAGCTAAAAGGCTATTGTGCAAAAGATGGTGATTTGAAGTACAAGCCGCATGAAAAAGCTTGTGCATCCAAGCTGTTCATAAATTTTGAGCAACCCTTCATATGATGAGTACTCAATCGATGGAATCCAATGTCTAATACATTCTTTGCAAGTGTTGCTAATAAGCAGCGCTCATCGCATATAAGTTGCTCGACAGCTAAATTTCTGGCACTATTGTTTATAAACTTATATCAGAAACTACTCCATGTACATTTACGGTGTGAATACGTCTGAAATAAAGAAACATCAGTGACTCAGAAATGTAAAAATATACAATCTGTTGTACTCAATGCTCCACAAAGCTACAACAGCAGCAATAGTATATGTACAGACTTTTTGTGTTCACTACAAGCTATTTTTTAGTCGGTTTTACAAATATCCGCACATGTATTAAATACTTGACCTAAAATAATACTTTTGTTTTCTTTTGGCTCACCTCTTTTCACTTTAACAATATGTCTTTTCGTGAATTTATTTTCCTTTGTGCTCTCTTATACATAATTGTACCAGAATGTTTTGCTGCACCAATAGAAATCCAAGAAGCAATAGAAGGCCAATCATCGAATCAAATCAACAAAACGAAGACATACACGATTCTAAAGACCATCGTACTGGGATATTTTACACACATTATGACTATTCGACCAAGTCCGGACACTGATCAGAAGAATACTCTATTTTGGCGTATAGCTTTTTTTGTATACCCCACTATGGGTATCGGAACTGCAACCACAGCTATACTATCAGCATGCGAATCTGACAAAATCCTTGGAATCGACATTTTTCAAGATTTCTTTGCTAAAAGGAAAGAAGATGCTTTGAAGAAGCGAGGAAAAGGAGGAATGTCGTGGATTGCGGTTTTTCTAAGCGATATTTGGGATTCCATAAAATGTGTCTTTCTTCAGTTGCTAGGCGCACTCTCCATAAGAACTTACACCCCCAATGAAAAAGAACCTGATAAAGATCCCGCCGAATTTCAAAAAGAGGTCGATAACCTGACAGAAGAAATCATAGAATTTGAACAAGCCAATGGCAGAACCCTCCCTAGAGAGCCTGACAATGTTGCTTGTTTGGCCGCGGTGCTCTTGGTATTAAAGCCGAGACAAGCTAGAAGAGTCAAGCACTGTATTCTTAATAGTAGTTTATACCTTGGGTTTGATTTGAAAGACGAGGAAATCGAAACTGACAAAGACAAGCTAATATGTACTGAGGATATGACAATCACTGGGTCGGGATCGATTCATAAATACCAAGCAGGTGTTAAGCCACACTCTGCTCGTTACCTGACTCCTACTATGTTGAAGCAGCTTCAATCAGCGCATTATTTGGACAACACTTCGTATATGGGAATGTGTATCACGTTTGGTCAGCTGGCTTATACAATTATCGAATGCGTTGATGCTGATGGCGATAAATGGGCCAAGGTTATTATGATAATATACATGATCATGTCTGTTCTCCAAACAACCTCCCTATGGATTTTACATAAGCAAATCGCAGCATTTAGTATCTACTATGATAAGCCTATCAACTATGAAGGGTCGGAAAACTACGACAAGCCAATCAACTATAGAGGGTCGGAAGACTATGATAAGCAAAAGGATGAAGACGACATTATAATTAATCCCATGGGCGATAGCTCGAGTCTATTTGAACAAATAATGCCAAGACTGAACGATATCTTATACGAAAACAGCTTTCTTGATAAAATTGTTAAGCAAGAAGCACTCTATCCCGATAATGGCTACAAAACATTTACTGAGCACAAGTACTGGGCTTATATGCTTTCTGGCTTTGGAGGATTAACGGTTTCACTACTGGTTGGTATCTGGGCAGACTACAAAGCTCACAGTACAACACAATGGATCGTATTGGCCTGGATTCTTAGCCCGCTTTTATTGATTATACTGACTATTTTACAGAAAGTTACTATCACGGAGAAAGGCATTTTGTATAGCTTATCCGTTTACTTCATTTATTTAATCGGAATCGCTGGTGCAGCATGTGTACTTGCTGCAACCGTTGAAGGATATAGCATAAAAACAGAGTAGTTACTAGTTAATCATTTTGTATATTATAATAAAATAGAAAGTATTCTCTATAGTAATCTCATCCATATTTATTGGATAGGTTTAAAATATATTATCAATAAAGTTGTCAAGCTTTAATTAATAGGTCTATGTCTACCCCAGCCTTGTATTCTACACAGTTTACAGCTATACTTTTATATCAATACTAGACGGCATTTAAACTTTTGCACGGGTAACAACAGTTCAAGAGATTGTTAACTTGACACGTTCATTAGCAAGTAGGAACCAGTGTTTGGTTGTGGAGTCTGATCTTCAATCAATTGTGGTGGGTATCCCATAGGCTACTTTGGCAAAAAAAAAACACTCAAAATATTTATTAAATATTAATTTATTACCGCTGATAATTATAAATAAAAACAAAGTAGTAAATACCATATCATTTTTTTTTACTTTTATTAAATTATTAACTAGCTCTCTACATTATATATAAAGCAAAAATAAATAAATTGATACAGGTATTTTTTTATTTTTTATTTATTTAAAAAAACACACACATATCAAAGTGCAATATTGTATGTGAAATCCAATTATTTAATTTTCACTTGCCGACCTTTTTTTGCTACTTTATTTGTAGCACATAAAAAATAGACAGTTTAGTAAGTTTTTTTCTAAAGTAAGCTTCTAATTCCGAAGTGATAAAATATTGTTTTTTTGATTATACGACATTAGGAGAAGCAAAATATTAAAACACCACCGCATTTTTTTTGGTGGACAAAAACTGTTAGCCTCACAAAAATGCTACGCTCCCAGGCGTTTTTAAATTACTAAAAACAGCTTAGACCTGTTGAGTTCCAAAAATGCCCTACAATCTACCAAAAAGACTGGGCATTTGAAATTTAAATCAATTATTTTATTTTACTTCACTTTACTTTTTTGCTTTTTTACAAGTTTTCAATTAGTCTTTAATTTTTTGTTATTATTTGATGACAAGTAATTGACCCTCTTATTCCAATTATATTTTATTTAAGTATTATACTGCATTGCAATTAAGGTATTTATGATTGATTTTGGATTAATATCTCCATATTAGAAAAAAAATGTGAGAGTGTTATTTATTAAAGAAAGTTAAAATAATATTCGAAGTATTCAGAACTGGCTTTAGTATAGTATTTTAATATTAGAAAAAGTAGATACTGTGAGAGTGTTATTTATTAAAGAGATAGAATAATATGTTTATATATATCAATCGATAAAGACGTTCTTTTTCTTACTATTCAATTTGCCTCTCTTAATATTTGTACCTCCGCTGTGCCACGTCTGGGACACAAAATCTACCTACACACACAAAATCTACCCACACACACATAAATCCACCCACACACACAAAATCTACCCACACACATAAATTCATTCGGAGACACACACAAATCCTTTTTGTGATGAATTCATAGACCTATATAAATAATAAATAATTAGCATACTTTTTGGAAGTAGAGCTCCCCCTCCCTTCAAGCTTTATATAACTCTTCGCTATAAAATTTTTAGTTACTACATATTACAATTAATGTGTAGAAATGAGTTAAGCAGTTTATTGAATGGATAGTAGACTTTAATTGATGGGATTGTAAAATAGTTAGAAGATTTGCAGAGAATTTAAAGGCAGAGTCTAAGTTACATGCTTATATTCCAACTTTTTAAAGATATAGATTGGGTACTATACATGTATTGGAACCTGAACTATCCTAAAGCCTGATGTTTATATTAGAGAATATGATATATTCAAAAGGTTCAGTGCTTTGCCATAATTATAAATGTATCAAAACTTTGTAAAAGTACATTTTTGTACAAAAATTGAATAGCTTTATGATGTTCAAGGTTGACCCCAAGCTTTCATGATAAAACTTTGTTATATTTAAACATTTTTTATGTTGATCAATGCTTATAATACGAGAAAAGGATTATAAAGGCATTTAAACTAACGAACAAGAAGTGTATAAAGCAGAAAAAAAGGCGCAAGAAAACGAAAGCAAAATTTCGCGTTTAAGTATTCAAAAATAATGACATATATTTCTTAAGCCTAAATAGTTTATAAAATATGCAATTCAAGTGCAATAGCCCAAAAATATAGGTGCCTTGGTAGTGTTTTAGTTTTAATATTTTTATGCAAGTACATACTGTGTTTATCTCACAAATTGTGCAGACCCGATTTATTACCCTCAATACAGTGTTTTGATTAAGCTCTAAAACCTCAACCAGGTCTTCAGAGAACCAACAATAAATCTATTTTATAAAATTTAATTACCAAAATAAGATATTTACTTTTCAAAACTGGATCTGTTCAAAGGTTTTCTTTAAAATAAGAGTAATAAGATTACTATTTGGATCATTGATATATATCCTATTATTTCTATACGTATTTGGTATTTGACAATCCTTCCCACCAGCTAATATTTATCTTTATGATTGTTATTGTTTTATATTTGTTTTGATAACTTGGGTCTACTTCAATTTTATTCCTGCTAATATTGTCAAAAAAACTTTAATATTATGCGAACCCCCTAAAAAACACTCGATTACTATTATATTTACATTCCTGGGGGTGCATTATTGTGGACCTTTGAATATGCGACCCTTTTCTTTAGCTCCTTTTGTATAATTTATGCAGCACCTGTTCCCCACTTGTACACAATAGAAGGACAATCCTTGTATTTCAATACTGTTTCAACCACCTGGGACTCTTCCAACATAAGCTTTGTCATTCGGTATTCCTTCGGGCATTTTGCAACAATATCAGTAGGACAAACCAGCTCAAAACTCTGGAGGTTTTCAAATGCCTAACACATAATTTAATTTAATTATTGACAAACCTTTTATTCATTCTTTGTTTGTTTTCATTATTATTATTTTAAGAGGTATATTATATCTTCTTGTATATATTGTAATATGTCTTACCTTGAGAGCAACCGGTTTTTTGTAAAGCTTCATACCAAATCCTAATCCACGTACTTGAGTCCGACTCATGAACTCTTTATATTCATCATAAACCATTTGAAAATTGAATGCATCAATATCTTTCTCCATCAATTTCTTCATACTGATAATTAATACAAGTTCCAATAAGGATACACCTATTCCATAACAATAAAAGTGGGCGTCAATAATTGTATCATATCTACTTATTTATTCTTTTCAGATTTACCTTTAAGCATTTCTGATTTGGAATCTGCCCGCTGCGCCAAATTGGCTTGATGAAACGATATTGTTGTCAAGAAAGGCTGATCACGGCTCAATAAAGAAACTGGCTCAAACTAGATGTAAGGTTAGAGAAAAGAAAGCACATAAAATAATCCATAGAAAGTCTCTTACACAAATTTTATAAAACATTCTAAGATCTTTAGAAAGATCAAATATACGACGCAGCAAACTTGTGATAGTAGATTCCTCGAATAATGTCTTGATAGTCAATAATAATAATAATAATAATAATAATTAAAGTTGGAATGGCGTTCATTGCATGCATAACCCTTTTGTCTTCTACTTACTTCAACAGATTTGTTAAATCGTGCTCTATAACTGTTTTCTGCATGTCCTTCTGTAAAGACCCTTAAATTATCCTTGGCTGCATCTACGAATTGCCCAAATGTTGCTGGTGGAAACAAGTAAATTTGTCTGTGGGAGAATCTCGATTTGACACGTTTTTCAAGCAGTTCTAATGCGTCCTACAATTCCATATGAGATACTTTGTACAAATACTAATGCTCGTAATTAACAGCTTTTTTTTTTAAGAAAAAAAAAGAAAACTCACTAGTCGACAACTGAGACCAATCACAGCTAATGGACTTTGTGCACTTTGAACAGTATCCAGCAGATTGTATAGTAAAGTCTGTTTGGGATGAAGCGCAAACAAATCGAATTCATCGAGAATAAAGATAACTGGCAAAGTCTTTTTGTTGCCTGCCTTAAGCAGAGACAAGATATACTCAAAGGATTCTGAAAATGAAGACTATCAAGAGATTAGATTAGAGCAGGTCTAGAGAGAATAAGCTCTATCTTACAAATGATCGATCGGGTGCAGATCCTTCTTGGTTTCTTTGCTGAGTAGCTAATTGACGTGCGATTTCATTAAGGGCAAGGCGATCAGTGGTGGCGGTCATTCCATTTAGACGAACGACACAGAAATTTGGATCGTCTTGAAGTTTAGCCAGGTCATCCAATACGGATCGCACTAGCATTGATTTTCCAGTTCCTCTGTTTCCGATCAGCAAACATGAATTGCTTTCACCTGTAGTAGTGGTCTGATGTAAAAGTTGATACAGCTGATCGTACTGTTGTTGAAGACCATGAAGGCGTCCAGGGGTGATTTCTGATAGACGCGATAAGAGCTCGTGACGTACGCTGGCAGTTTCTGCATCGATAGGGATTAATGGAATATCAAAACGAACTTTCTTTGAACAAGAAGCATTATTGTCACTCGATCGTTTGGTGGTCATGGTGTATACAAGGAACGCAGTCCCCTTGACTTGACGCCGCCGAGGTCCCCAAAGGAAGCAGTGGCAGACGGGGCATAAAAGACGTGGCACAAAAGTCATGTGATGGCACTTTGTTTCTTGACTCCTCTGGCATGTGAAAACCGGTGGATTTGGCATACAAAAAACCTTTATTATCTGCTAGTCTTTCTCCCTTTGTATCTCTTCCTCCTCTTCACATCTATTTTTTCTATTGCTACCTACTCTATAAAAGCCTTTTTGTTCTCTCGTTATTGGAAATCCTCTTTGAAGAATGTTAGATCACTTGGTAGGAAAGCCTTCTGAGAACTGGAAGAGGATTCAGACACTTTTGATGCTTATTGGGGGGTAAATGAAGTCCGAGAATGAATAATGACCAAAGTTATTAATGCCATATTCAATAATAGAACATGGATCCTCATGAATGGGAAGAGCTACAGGTTCCCAGTCATTCTTCAGAAACTCAATAAAATGACAAGTAAGTTGTGGTAAGAATAATTGGAGTGGGTAGCGATGTCTCATATTATGAACCTAAGAGAGATCCTCTCCGTGGAAGATTGTGGTTGGATCGTGGATGTCGTATTATCTGGTTCAGAACCTGCTAAATCTGGTTGGATTGAATGGTAAGTGACTTAAGGTACCTGATGAATGCGTGCTAATACCTCGGGTATATCTTTATCTATCTTATAGCACCTGAGCCACTAGCACGTTTGGTAAGACAAACCTGACCCCATGAATTTGGAGATCATTTTTTTACTAACTTTTGGTTTTCCCCGCCTGTGTAGTATAAACGTAGTTTCTATCGTGCAACATGGATCCTGACAGCTTTGGACGCTGGATTCTTCACTGCCATGACTTTGAAGCCGATGTGGTTGCGCCACATCTGCTCTATTTTGTTTACTTTCTATTATTTGGTGTTTGCGGATGCTGCTGAAGAGAGAGTCCGACGAGTGAGAGCTACTATATCTATTGAACATATGCGAGTATCATGGGAGAAGGTCCCACAAAATCCCATCCTTAGAACCATGAGCAAGCTGATTAGACCTAAGGTCACCGTCCGGGAAATCATGTCTATTGATCGACCAGCTCATAATAGCCAGCTTCCACCTACAGAAATATACTTTTTCTATGCAGGAGCGCCCGAAACCCTTTCTCAGCACGATACCATATTGCTACAGTTCCCAGGCGGCGGTTTCGTATCTATGCCTCCTCCTTGTCATGAAGATGCTATTGCAGTGTGGGCCAATCAAACCGGCCTTCCTATAGTCAGTGTTAACTACAAGAAAGCTCCTGAGCACCCCTATCCATGGCCTATTGAGGAGTGCTTCGATATTTATTTGCGTCTAGTAGAGACACGAGGCACAATAATTGGACTTTCAGGAACAAAGAAGCTTAATATCATTGTTCTCGGTGACTCGGCTGGCGGAAACATTTCTTCTGCGACTACCTTGAAAATCATTGCCCACAATCAGCAATTAAAACGCCAGCAAAACAACGGAGTTCCTCTCAAAACTTTTGGTGCAGATGAAGGTGCTACGGACTATACCGAGTCACTTCTGCCCATGCCAGCTGGATTAATTCTAATCTATCCTGCTCTCGACTTTGAGATGTCTTGTTGGATGTCTCCCTCGCAAGTATCGCTTATTCATGCCGATTCTACCACCCAGCTGTTCCGTACAGGATCTCTGGAGACATTGTGGCAGTCCAAAGATCATTTCAGTCACGTTAGTCCTCTCAGTGTAGTACCAGATGTTGAGAAGAATCAGAGTTTGTGGAGAAGATTACTCGGAAGAAAAAAGACCCGTACTACTATTCGTCAACATGTGAATCCCATTCTTACAGACAAGAAAGCCTGGCAATCATCAAATCTTGCCATGACCAGCCGTATGAGTTTCTTTAACGACCGCATCATCTCCCCTGACGTTGTAAGTAATATTATTTCGATACATATGGTTTATCGGTTATTAAAAGTTCATGCGCATTTTATGTACGTAGATGAGAGCAATGGCTATCAGTAAGTCATTAAACATGTAATGCTAAAAATATGTGTGCTGACACAATGGACTATGTATAGTGTATCTGGGCCCGTATGCTACTCCTGACTTTGAGACAGATTACTTATTATCACCCATCATTGCCCCGTTGGAATTACTGGCAGAATTCCCCAAGACGTATATGATATGTGGTGAAAAAGACCCTTTAGTGGATGATACTGTTATTCTTGCGGGTCGTATCCGTCAGGCCAAGGGAGAATTTCTCGGTCCAGAAAAGGCCGACAATGCAGTACATGTCAAATTTTTGGAAGGAATCAGCCATGCGTTCTTGCAAATGATGGCATTCTTACCAGAAGCTCACCAGGCTTCTCGTACAATTGGTGACTGGATTCAAGAGATCGCTTCGGAAGTGGCACATGCAGATCCTAATGTCGACTTTAACATTGCCACCCGGTCTATGAGCAGTAGAGTAGAAGTGGGGGCACATCATGTGGCCGAGATTGTAACGAATGAGAAGGACATGTTGACTCGTCGTAAGAAGCAATTGGTGGATGGCCTGTTTTAGATTGTCGCATATTTGTTGGACTGGATTATATTATACTATTCTATATTGTACTGTACTGTGCTGTGCTGTGCTGTGCTGTATTTTGATATACATATATACATATATACATATATTTGTCTTTAGTTCATTAGCTCACTTGGCTTGGCTGGCTAGCTAGGGTTGTAGGATGATGAAATAAATAAAAAATATATATAAAAATAAATAATAAAAAATAAAAAAAAATTAAATAATAAAATGGTAATTGAATATAAATAAAAAAAATAGCTTTTTATTCTACTTGTTCTACTTGTTCTCTCTCTTTCTTTTTCTCTTTCTCTCTCTTTCTCTCTCTTTCTCTCTCTTTCTTTCTACTCATTTAACATTCTTGTTGGTTTGTCGGTGGTCATTGCCATAGTGTAATGTCCTTGCCATTTATTGACAACCTACCCGAAAAAGACTCTCTTGTCAAATTTGTGCTGCACAATAATGTTTATATCGACGAGACCTTTGTAGGCTCAAGCGTGTGCAGTACAGAAGATAAAGTTCTTTACCATCACCCCACTATGCCCTACAGTCAAAGTCATGACTTAGATCCTACCAAGATATCACTTCTAGGCAGTCTACTTCAAGGCACGACCAACGACCCATTGTGGACTCTAGTCAACAAAGATTGGCATGACTTTGTCTACCAGTCATCGGATCCCTTCCGATCATCCGTTTCCTTGTCAATAACATCGGATGGTCTATCCTTTGAGTGGTTGGACCACTCATACAAATGGCTCTACGCCACCACCAAAGACGCCCAAGATGTTTTGACATGTTATTCCGACCACGAAACCATCGCAACCCTAAAATACATTGACGATATAACAGAACTCACACTCTGGCCACTAGAAAAAGATACATGCCCTCTCTCCCCTCTCTCTTCCCCCGGTCATGTTCCGTCTATGGACATTACTGCTCTCGATCCTAACCATTCACCCGTCCCTTCTTTCCGCTCCCTACCAGCACATCTACCCGAACCCCTCTCACGTCTCACCTCTCTCCTCGTCTTAACTGCCTTGGTAATACTCGAACACAATACTCTCCCGCCAATGTGTCTATGTTCTCCCGATGACATGGCTAGTATATCATCCAGTCCGAACTCCTCTGCACTGACGTCGTTGTATGGACCCAATCGAGGTTTAGTTGTAAGAGCCGACACCCTTAAAAGTATCGAAATTCATCCCGACAGACATCGCGCCTGGATATCATGGTTTCCATGTTGTTTACCGGGTGGCTGGCTAGACTTCCTGTGGGTCAAGTGGTGCGGTCCTCGCAAGAAAGAACGCAAAGGAGGATGGCGCCAACAGTCTTGAATTTTGACTTTTTGGACCTGTATAAATTTTATTCTTTTATTATATTCCATTTCTTACATTAACTTTTGCCTTCTTTTATCTGCATTGCATTTATATCATCATGCCTTAGAATGCTCCTTGACTCAATTCTAGTATTTTCCATTCCTATCCCCTCTCTCCCCTCTTTGTATCTACAGTTTCCTCATTAAAGATGTACATAACGTGTGATCCTAGAAGCCAAGAAAACTCCACGAAATTTTCATAACAACAACAGTAAAGTAAAACATACATACACACACACAAAACACAAGAGAAACAGACATTTAGAAAAAAAAAATTGGAGAGAATGAAGCAGGCAGGATGTTAATCATCTCCGCTTTCTACCCCCCTCTTTCTTTAAACTCGATGTCCGACCTCACATTTCTCCCTTGATTGAACCTTTTTTTTTTCCTTATTTAATATTATCTTTTCTGGCCAGTATGGAAGATGCGCGAGAAGTTGCATTAGCAAAACTATCAGAATTACTCAAACATCCCGATGACCTTAATACAAAGGTCGGACCTCTTTCTCGTCGTCTTGCCAAAGAAAAGGCTTCCATCGATGCTCAATTGAGTACGGGTGTCCAAACCCAGCTCGACAATGTCCAAGAAGGGCTCGAGACACTTGCTCTCTCGAGTCAGAACAATGACAAAGTCAAATCTAACATGCGACGAATCGACAAACTTTGTCGAGATGCACAATCAATGATCCATGACTTTCCTCGAATCAACAAGGTAAAGTCCATTACATCCATCTTTGAAAAAAAAAAGATATGAAAAAAAGTTACCTCTACAAATGCATAGATTCTCATCTAGCACTAGGTGTCCCAAGTTCATCAAAATTTTGTAGCGACTCAAGAGAAAGTAAAAGCATTTCGGGCATTATACCAACGTCTACAAGGAATTGAGCAGATGTTTACACCATTACAACAAGACGTATTTAGACCGCAAGACAACCTACTTCATGTGCATTACGAATTATTCAAACTTGAGGAGTTTAGAGACCAAACAATGCATCAGGCACGAGGCTCTCCTCAAGATGTCCTCATCACGCTCAAGACATACTTTAGACGTGTAGATGTCCTGTCAGATGATTTCACACAGCATCTTTGGCAGATTGCGCGTCACCTTCTTGAGTTAGTAGACATGGGCTTGGGTGCTTCAGTAGTCAAGTTAGTCAAAATTATCGAGTGTGAAGAACATGCAGACGAAAAGGCATTGGCAGCACAACAGGCTCAAACAAGTCATCAGGATATGCAGGGACACAAAAAGTGGCGACTAGCCGAAGGCAATCCACGCACCATCAAATCCTACCGTGTCGAATTCTTTGAACAGATTCACCAATCTATTGTCGAGCGTTTTGAAGACGAATTAGCTCCATATCGTGAAAACGGAGATTGGTCAGGTGCTTTGGACATTACAGACTTTATCTTCAATGACCTTGAGTTGGTCTTTGATCATGTCGTGCCAAAGTTTCCCAAGAAGTATAAGATCTTTCCTCACTTTGTATTGGAGTATCATCGTCATACGTACGAGTTGCTGAATGGTATGGTTGACCAAGATTTGGATGCTGGAACTATCTTGAGATTATTACGATTTGTGAGGGATTACTATGCTACTATGAGTACACGTCTGGGAGTTACTGAAGAACTATTGGAGCCCCAGCTTCTGGATGGCCAGGAACAAACACTTGTGGACGAATATCTTAAACTGGTCCGCAACAAACTTGCCGAATGGACTTCCAACCTCATGTCCTCTGAGTCGCGCGACTTTGTGGTCCGTGAACATCCACCAGAGACTACCCCCGATGGTCAATATGGAATGGCAGGTGCAGTCGACATGTTCCAAATTATAAACCAGCAGATAGATGTGGCTGCAGATGCCAACCAGGGAAAATTGCTGTATTTGGTTGTGTATGAATGTCACAAGGTCATGAAAGACTCTCAAAGTTTTTGGAAAAAACTACTACTATCGGAAATGCGCCGGCAGTTGGAACAACCCGAGGAAGCACCAGAAGGCTTTGTTGAGTACGTTATGGCCCTTGCGAATGACCAGATCAAGTGCTCTGATTTTGCTGAAGCAATATTGAAGCGAATTACTCCATTGGTTGAGGCTAAGTATAAGACACAGGTGGAAGACAAGCTATCAACCTGTGTGGATGGCTATCTACAAATAGGTGCCGCTTCCCGTGAAGCTTTGTTGGAGGTTACTTTTAACGATATTAAGCCTGTATTTGATGATCTATTCACCGCTCGCTGGTACGAACAACCTCTTGTTCCATCTGTTATCGAGACCCTTAAAGATTACTGCAACGACTTTACACATCTCAACAAGTTTCTGTTTGACAAGTTAGTCAATGATATGCTCGACCGATTTTTGATGCTTTATCTCGAAGCTATGCGACACAAGAACGCACGATTCCGTATGACCACATGCCTCGACAAAATCCAAGACGATGTTCGCATGTCTTTTAACTTCTTTTCGACATACAAATCTGTGGAAGAGCTCGAAGAGCGATTTGATGTGATTGAAAGGGTTCACACTTTACTGGAAAGTAACAGACGAATGATATTTGTGGATTACTATTCTCTCCGACAAGCATACCCCGATGTTCCATTAGCATTTGTAGAAGATGTATTGAGCAAGCGAGACGATCTTGACAAAGCTGCTCTCAAAGATATTATGGAAGGAATCAAGGCAAAAGCAAGAGAGTACGAACCTGAAGCTAACACCCCACCCACTATATTCAGTCGTATTAAGTGGTAGTGCACTTTCATTGTTTTGCTTTGCTTCTTAATTTTATCTTTACCCATTCAATGCTTATTTACCCGCAACATATTTACTTTATCGCTTTACATTACTTCTTTTTTTAAAAAATTTCTTTTAAAAAAGAAAGGTTCCACTACTACATACATGAACGCCACTTTATTTATTTTTTCAATGTCATAATACAACGCATTTTGTTTATATTATACACTTTTTAAGTTGCTTACAAAAGCAAAAAGCAAAAGCTTTGAGAATACCCGGCATTTGTATATAAATTCAAGCCTACACGGAATACATATACTTTGGTAAATTTAGTTCTAAAAATGCAGGCCTAACAATTACATTTCCGAGAAGCTTTAATAAATGTTGGTTATTTTACTATCTGCTTTATGGAATCCCATGTACATTTTTTTTAAAAAAAATTCCTTTGAGTTTTAACTATTTTCCCTTTCAATCGAATAGTAGTATATAACGATGATCAGAAAAACTCGGGAAAATTATGCTTACTACGAAGCTGACAATCTTGGAAATATTTAGCTCGCGTTCTCTTTTTATATTTTAAATAGAAGAAAAATGTGTAATAAAATGATTTTAGAAAAAAAAAATACTTGTAAAGAAGACTATATTAGATAGTGAGATCTTAAAATATCTCTATCAATTGTAACTGAAATTTGGCCCTCCATTTTTGTTTTGACTCTTTTAAAATTTCAAAAGCTTAGCTTTAGTTATTAAAAAGAAAAATGAGAAATATAACTGCCGGAGATGCTCTAAGGATCATAAAGTAATGACTATTACAATGTAATTTCAAATTGTATAATACAAGTAATAGTTATGGCTCGGTAAATACTAACATTGCAAAAACTTGTGTAAAAACCGTTTATTATAATACTTAGAAACATGATATATACAAAAACAGTTATATGTAAAGAAGTAATAATAAATTACAATCTCTTAATGATGCTTTTAGATATTGGACTTCATTTTCTCTTATGAAAATACAATAAGTAAAAATAAAAGTAAAAATAAATATACAAAATTCAGTTTAAGATTGCAATAAATTATTTATATAGAACATAACCATTAACAGCTGCAGTAAATACACATCCTGCACCAATAAATCCAATGGTATAAATGAGGCACGATAATATAATAGATCGTTTTGTTTTTCGATAAGATGGAATAGTACTTTTTAGGCCGGTCAAGAACATCCACAGTACTTGATTCAAGATCCATGTCAACACAAGCCATTGGGTCACACTGTGTGCGCTATAATCCGCCCAGATACCAACGAGCAACGACAGGGTCAGTCCTCCACACCCAGAAATAATGTATGAGTATGTATGGTACTCTATATATGTCTTGTATTCATTGTTGTCGATAATCTTTTCTTTTTGGATTATTTTCTCTAAGAAGCTGCCTTCGTAAAGAATACTTGGGGGTTTACTGTTTTCCTGTGGTGGTCCATTGTTTTTCGGTGGAGTATCCTCTTCACGATTAGAACTAGTATCTTCATGACTAGACATATAATAACTATTTGGCATTCTATTTCTTATGTTTCCAATTCTAGTTTGGATGCCTATAATGTCTTCTTTGTCATATAAATCCGGGTTTAAAATGTCACTTTCTGAGGGGAGATCTCCAATTTCATAGATTACAATGTTGATATCCTTGTCGTATGGAATACTAAATGCTGCTAGCTGCTTATGCAAAACGCAGAGAGAAATCGTCTGGAGAACTGACATAATCATGAATATAATCATAATAACTTTGGCCCATCAATCACCTTGGGCATCAATACACTATTACTGTGTAAACAAGCTGGCCGATGGTGATGCATATCTCTGTGTATGAAGTATTGTCTAGGTAACGCGCTACGGGTATTTGGTTGATCATCTCTTCAGTCAAATAGCAAAAATAAAAAGGGCTTATGTCAGTTTGATATGTGCATCCGGCTCCTTTCCCAGTAACCACCATGTCTTCAGAAAGGATTAGTTGGCGATACTGGTTAATTTGTTTAGGAGTCGCTTCTAGTCCGAGGTAGATGTTGCTGTTCAGAATGCAATGCTTTACGCGTCTTGCTTGCCTAGGCTTCATTAAGTGTAGAATTGCTGCAAGATAAAATAAGTTATCTCCCGGCTTATGAGTATAATTATAGTCTTTTTCGGCTTCTATATTAATCTTGTCTCTAAAGCTTGCCACTTGTTGTATAAAAGCAATATGGCATAATCTCTCTCTTTCCTCATCTTCGAACTCCTCGATTGTTTGTTGCTCAAATAATCCTCTTACAGAATTCCAGAAATCGCTCATCCAAGCTTTTATCCAGTGGTCTTTTCTTTTTATCGATTTTTTTAATGTATTTGTTGGCCTTGTCGATGCCAAGAATCGTATCCCCGTAAAATCCAAAAACTATAGCCTTTAAAGCAGAACCAAGCCCTATTGTTGGATATATAAAATATGGTACACGCCAAAAGGTACTATATTCGCCTTCACATCGAGGGACTGGGCGAATAGTCATAAGATGTGTCAAGTATCCAAGTAGAATTAAGATATCATAAGCAGCTGAATTACTGATTTGTTCTGGATTATTGGTTGCCACTGGTGGAGCGTAACATTCTGGTACAGCAATAGCTAGAAGGATGCAAATAAGAATATATTTGCTGGTTGGCATAATGTTTCAGTAAAAATAGGCAGATCAAGTATAAAGAGAAATAATGCTTCGATTGACATATTTATTTGACATTTGAATATCTATATCAGCTGATCAAAAAAAAAGGTTGAATAAATTGATTTCATGCTTGTGTGGAAATTTAAGGTTCCAAGCCTTTTTTTCTTATGGATTGAAATGTTTTTCTACAGCTTTTCAAATTGTCGGGTATTGCACTAAATAAGCAATTTAAGCTAACGCGTTTGCTCCCATGATGACCTTCCATATAAATTATCGTGGATATCCTTTAACTAAACCCACCAGAGAATATATTAAACATTATCCTTCTATTTGTATAAGTAATTTGCAAAGGAAGTCTAGTAAATAGAGATAAAATAAAAATATTGGTCAAAATATTGATCAATACGGGATGTAATTTAACCAGATTGTTTGTGTTATGTTACATTTGCTTTTTTCTAAAAAAAAAAAAGTTACCATGCAAGTATATTTTCTAATATGTGCAAAGGTCTCTGTAATTCTTATTACTGTTATTAAGCTGTGTCAAGCCATTTAATATGATAGCTTTTGTTTAAAGACTTTGGATTATGACATATAGAATGATTAATAACTATATATGTTGATAAAAAATTTCAAATCAGAGCTTCAAAGCTGGGATAATTACATACAACTGTTTACCAAAAACAAACATTGCCCCGGCCTTTGTGTAATTTCTGAAGTGTCTAACCAAAAACCACAAACGTTGCTCATCCTTCTTCCTTTTTTTTTTAAGTGTGTAAATACTTTAGAGCTCAGCTTCTTTGAGGTTTTTTTTATTCTTTTTCTTTATGATACCCTGAAAGTGGTTTAACCGTTAATTCACACAAACTGATATTTGTTTCTTTTATCCTTTAAAGCGACTGAAATATATAATGAGACATCTAGATTTGTAATATTTATATATTAAATATAAAGTAATAATCTTAAAATGAAAGAGTTTAGGGTGTAACGTAGGCAATACCAATAACTTGCTAGATCTGAACTTTATAAAAAGCATAAATAGAGAACAGATTTGTAACAATGTTTTCAAATATATATTATATATCTTACAGCAAGTATACAGAAAATGAGTAATAAATCAATATTATCTAACAATATTCCCATATATAGTGCTCTCTTTCTTCCTTTGCTTTTTCGCTTAAAAAAACATGATAGTAAATAAAAGTAAATAAAGAGAGCATACAAAGAAATGCTGTATATAAATATTGCAGATCTCTGATCCAAGTACTCTGTTGTATGTGCTTCGATCTCTTACAGCTAATTCCTTGTATCTTTTTTTAAAAAAAGAAAAACATACGGGAATATATAAAAGTGAAACTCTCTATATTATATTTGATATTATAATTAGTTTTATTATTATTTTATATGAGAAACTATTAGTAAAGAATAAAGAGAAATAGTGTATTATACATGTTAAAGAGATATATAGATATATAGATATATAGATATCATTTATGTAGAACATAGCCTAAAATGGTTGCAGCCAGTACACACCCGGCACCAATAAACCCAAAGATATAGACGATGCCCCATAATATAATAACTAATTTTGGTTTTTTCCTGATTTTAAGCCTATTCTTGAGATAAAACATGGGAACTAATAACACTGGACTCAAAATCCATGCCAACACAAGCCATTGGGTCACACTGTGTACGTTATAACCCGCCCAGATACCAGCAAGTAACGATAGGGTCATTCCTCCACATCCAGCGGTAATGTATGAGTATGTATGGTACTCTATATATGTCTTGTATCCATTGTTGTTGATAATCTTTTCTTTTTGGATTATTTTCTCTAAGAAGCTACCTTCGTAAAGAATAGTCGGGGGTTTACTGTTTTCCTGTGGTGGTCCACTGTTTTTCGGTGGAGTATCCTCTTCACGATTAGAACTAGTATCTTCATGACTAGACATATAATAACTATTTGGCATTCTATTTCTTATGTTTCCAATTCTAGTTTGGATGCCTATAACGTCTTCTTTGTCATATAAATCCGGGTTTAAAATGTCACTTTCTGAGGGGAGATCTCCAATTTCATAGATTACAATGTTGATATCCTCGTCGTATAGAATAGTTAAAGCTGAGATTTGTTTGTGAAGGCACCAGAGCGAGACAGTCTGGAGAACTGACATTGTCATGTATATGATCATGATAACTTTGGCCCATCTGTCACCTTGGGTATCAATACACTCTATGACTGTGTAAACAAGCTGGCCGATGGTGATGCATATCTCTGTGTATGAAGTAGCGTCCAGGTAATAAGCAGTGTGTATTTGATCGAGCATCTTTTCACTGAGATAACGAACCGTGAAAGGTTTTATGCCGGCTTGATACGTGGATTCGATTCCTGTTCCGGTTATTCTCATGTTTTGAGAAGGTATTATATTGTCTTTATACTTTTCAACTTGTGCTTCATTCGCTTCTAGTCCTAGGTAGATGCTGCTGTTTAGAATACAATGCTTTGCTCGTCTCGCTTGCCTCGGTTTCATTAAGTGTAGGATTGCCGCAAGATAAAATACGTTATCTCCAGGCCTATGAGTATAGTCTTTGTCTTTTTCGGCTTCTTTTTTAATCTTGTCTCTCAATTCTGCTGCCTTTGTTCTAAAATCGTCACGGGAGGATTCCTTTTCTTCTGTCCGATTTCCGCTGCTATCATATTTGCTACCCGGAGTCGAAAATTTGCTAAGAAAGAATTCTTTTAAAGGTAGCCAACAATCGCTCGCCCAAGCTTCAATCCAATGTTGCTTTTTGTTTTCATCAATTTCTTTAATGTATTTGTCGGCCTCGTCGATGCCAAGAATCTTATCACCGTCGTATGCTATGAATATAGCCTTAAAAGCAGTTCCAATTCCTATTGTCGGGTACACGAAAAAGGTAGCACGCCAATACAAGGTATTCATTTGGTCAGTGTCTGACGTTGGCCGGATAGTCATAATGTGTGTCAGGTAACCAAGTACGATTGTCTTCAAGATCTCATAAGCCTGTGATCTGCTGATGGATTCTCCTCCAATTGGGTCTATTGGTGCTGCGTATGTTTCTTGTATGATTTGAAATGAAAGGACCAGAAGAGTAATGCGGAAGTAATGGGTAGCCATGGTTTTTTTTTTAAAAAAAAAAAGGTAAATAAATAAAACTAGTTCAATGAAAGAGAAAAACAAGACAAAAAATATATTTTTTTGGGACAGAGGACAGGGTTATATACTCAGAACAAAGCTTGAAATCTGGCACCAAAACGTATATGTATTTTCATATATATATACACTCGAGTGTAATAGGTCATTGGACGGTCTTCTAATTTTCAAAATTATTTTTCAAGCATATTATGGACGATATTTTCTTTTCAACAATGTTGATAATAAAATGTGCTCAGAATAAAGCAAAACTTAGAGAAAACATAGTTTATTATATATATATTTAAGAGAAAAGGTATGAGCTCTGGTAATGAGTTGTGTCACCACCTCTCTCGATTACTTCTTTAAGCCTATCTGGCATGCTGGCTACCAAAGTTTCCAGAACTTGAAGTGGTATCTCCAACCATGTCTTGTGGATTACCGCTTCAAGTTCTTCCACATTGGTTACTTGTGCTCTATTCTTGCGAAGTTTCCTCGCAAGATGAGCCCAAATATGCTCGATAGGATTAAGATCTGGGCTCTGGGCAGGCCAAAAATCAAAGCTATCTATTAGACACCTCTCTTTTTTATACCATGTGGCATAAGCGCCCGTGTGGCATGGTGCACCATTCTCTTGGAACAAAAACTGTTTGTTATTATCCCTGGACAGTTCCTCGTACCAGGGAAGAAAGTACTGAGCCAAACAGTCGATGTACTTGTCTTGATCGATGTTTCCTTTCAATGTTACCAAGGGGCCAAGACCCCCACCCCCAGAAACAACCCCAAATCATGACGGAACCCTTACCAAACTTGTATGTTTGGACAATATGGTTCTTGTCAAACCTCTCGCCAGTCTTTCTGATGACTCTGACTCTTCCATCATTGCCAACTACCATGAATCTGGACTCGTCTGACCAGACAACTGACTTCCACTGCTCAACAGTCCAATTCACTTTGTCAAGGCACCATTTCAGCCTGTTTTCCTTCTGTTTCTCGGTCAACCCTGGCTTGCGAGCTGCTGAGTGAGAACTAAAGCCAAGAAGTTCCATGTTCTTACGGAATGTAGTCATGCAGATGGAGATTCCCACATCGACTAATCTCTGATGCTGAGCCGCAATTGACACGAATGGCTCACTACGAAATGAGCGCACCATCACAGATTGTGTTCTCTTTGTAACCTTTGGTTCCCTTCCTAGACGTGTCAAGGGCTTGGAAACACCTTTATCTCTGAAGGCTTTCACTACATTTCCAACAGTGCTCTTCGGAATGTCAAGGGCTTTAGAGATTTCTCCATATGTAGTGTCCTTCTCCCATTGACCTATAATTCGGCCCCTAATGAACGCATCTAACTCTTGTCTTTTGGGTTTTGTGATGCTAGAAGTTGGTGGAGTCATTTTGTGCTTTTGTTTTATTTGTTTAAGAGTTTTTAGTGGTTTTACAAAGAAAAGAGTATTTTGATAATGCATAAAAAAAATCAAAAAATCAAAAAATCTGTGACCGTCTAATGACCTATTACACTCGAGTGTATAGCTTTATTTTAAGCTTCCTTGGTTACAGGTACACACCGAAATTTTATTTTAAAAGTAAGCGTACCACATTTGGGACTATTGAAGATGAGCACTAACGCAAAATCCAAAAATAAAAATTATACAACAGTACCAATTTTCAAAACATTTTCTTTGTTTTGATACAAACTTCAAGAGACTGGTATTAGAAAAATGAACAATAAGAACAAGGACAGTGATAGTGACTTTACAGTTGTACGTTTGGTTTCTTCTTTTTTATTGTAACAATAATTGCACTACCAATACCAATGAAAATACCACCATCTTTTCTTCTTCTTATTATTCTTCTTTAGCAACAATGATAACCACCAATTCGGTCGAGTAATTTACAGATTTTCTAAGTACTATTTCTGACGCCCTTTTTTTTGTTTATTTATTTTAAGAATAAATAAATAAATACATCGTCATTTGATGTGAAATTTAACTGCGAATTATTATTATCTTTTATCAAAAAAAAAAAAAGACTACCAGAGCTATCATTCAATATTCCTAGTCGCACAAGATGACAAGTTTTTGAAATTATAGACCAAGGCCTTTCAGAATGAAAAGGAAAGAAAGAAGAAAATAAAAAATAAAAGAGGAGAATAAAGGTTTCTATATAAAAACATATGTATAATACAGCCTGGATCAGTTAGGAAATAGTATGAACACACATTTATATATAGACAAAAACTGAATTACTATATACTTTAAAAGTATACTAGTATCGGAAATATTAAATAGAGAAAGATTTTTTATTTTTGGCTCTGTTACTAAGAAAAAGACAAAATATAACAGTACAGTTTTATATAAGTTTGTCACTAGGTTATACCAATCATGTAATACTTAATTTTTTATACAAGAGTTTTTCGTTGATCTTTTTTTTTTAAGGTAAAAGACTCTTATTTCAAGTAAAGATACATGATACTTGGGTACAATAAATTTCAGGTGTATTGCTATATGGTTAAGTACAAATAAATCCAAGTTTTTAAAACAAAAAGAAATGTATTCAAGATATTTATGCTATTGGTATTAGCACTTATATAATAAGAAATCAAAAAAAAATTTGATTCCAATTAATAGATAATGAAAGTGACTTGAGGATTTGCAGAACAACTTTCAAGATAAGTCATAAAATTGTTTAAATTGAATAGATCAATTTTAGCTTTATTTTATTGGCTGGTATTCACTCCGACATTTAAGCTTTTTCTTTTTCATTTGGCTCCTCCTTATACACTCCCAAAACTGAAATCACCGACAAAATCTTTGATTTCTACCCCTGAATAAACCATACATCAACTTCATTATGCTATATCTTCTCAAGAAGTTGACAAAATAAAACCAAACATTGTGTTGCTATAGAAAAATGTATATATATTATAGAATAAAAATAAAAAAATGAGGTTTAATATACGGTATGATCACCACGAGCTTTTATGACTGCTTTAACTCTGTCAGGCATACTTGCCACAAGAGTTTGCAGAACTCCAGGGTCAAGCAACTCCCATTCCTGAAGAATACAGGCCTTCAGCTCTTGCACATTGTTAATAGAGGCCTTTTTCTCTTGAACCTTGGCCTTTAGGGCATGTCAGACATGCTCAATTGGGTTCAAATCTGGACTTTGCGACGGCCAGTAGTCAAATCGTTTAATCTCCCAACGGTTTTTCCACCACGTCGTGTAGGACCCAGTATGACAGCTAGCACCATCTTCTTGGAATGTGAACATGGTGTCATGTTCTTCATTCAATTGTTTGTACCAGGGATTGAAGTCCTTAGACAGACAATTGACGTATGCATCTTGGTCTACAGATCCTTCGATAAACGATAATGGCCCAATGCCACCAGCCCAGAAACAACCCCATACCATCACGGAACCTTTTCCATACTTTTCTGTTGTTAGTGTATGGCGTTCCTGGTGCCTCTCCCCTCGTTTACGAATTACGGATGGGTCAGAATCATTGCCTTTCACCATGAACCTCGACTCATCTGACCACACCACTCTGCTCCAGTCTTCGATGCTAAAACTGGCCCTAGCTCTAGCCCAACGCAACCGATTCTTTTTCTGCTCACGGGTTAACTTTGGTTTAGATACAGGGGTGTAAGAACCGAAGCCTTTTGCTCGTAGGTATTGGATAACTGTCTGTCTACAGACAATAACGCCAGCAGCTCCCAAATTTGCCTGGTGGTATCCATAACTCTCAAAAGGATTACGTCTCACACTCAAACAAAGACTTGTAACGTCTGTTACACTAAGTTTCTTTGGTCTCCCAGGTCTGGTCTTTGTCTTGGCTGTTCCAGTAGTCTCCCAGCGCTTTATTGTATCGAAAACTGTAGTTCTAGGAATGTTCATACGGTTTGCGATGTCAGTTGGAGTATGATCGGCTTTTGAGAGCCAAACAATGCCTCCACGCTCAAAATCTGACAGCTCGCGTCTGGAGGGAGTAGTTTTAATTCTTTTATTACTTTTCGACATTGGTGGTTAAGTTTGAGGTAAAGGTGTGAGGAAGAGAAAGGTAAAGAATGTTATAAAAAAAGCAGCATGAAAAATGTGGTTCATCGATGATTTTTATTGTCGGAGTGTATATATATATACATATTTTGGGAGCTCATCTTACAAAACTGAGACAATCAAGGTATATTTTAAGATACATTCTTTGCTTCTTCTTTTTTTCTTGGTACTGTCATTGGTTCCGACTGAATAACTGCGTCAATCCTAATGTGAAATTTGTATAACAAAGAAAAACAAAAAGACAGAGTATAGAGACTTTTGCTCATATTTTCTTCTCAAAAGATGTCAAAATTAAATCTAATTCTTTTGTTTTATTTTGTATTTATTGGTACTAAAATTCCAATGAAAAATAAAGACCACTGAACAATTGGTATAACTTGCCCGAGTGAGAGCTTCTTTTTTGTTGCTGCTGTTACTGGTGTTACAATTCTAATAAGGAGTAGGAAGAAAAGGGATCTTACTATTAAAAAAAAATAGAAATGAAGAGCCAAACGATTAATAAAGCCAAATTTTGTATCACATCCACTAGTGCCTTGACTGCTATTCAAAGGGGAAAATAATATGCTGCTCATCCATAATTTTTTTTGTCCAAATGCATCTCAAGTAAAATATATATATATATATATAATAAAATAGAACAATAATTGAAGCACTTTATTTATTGTTTCAATATCTCTAATATACATACATACATACATACACAAATTATTGGTGTACCAGTATCAATTCTCTACTATCTATATTCTTCGTCTTCTTCTTTTACTGTTGGAGTTGGTGCTGATATTATTTCTTTAAATGATAATGACTCCTCAGCCTTTAATACTATCTTGTCTGCTTTGATTTGTTCTTCAAAAAGACTTCCAACAACTCCATACAAGTTTGGGCATCCTCAAAAGAATCGTGTCCGTCTGAACCTTCTTGAATGAATTTCGAGAGATGACGTGTAGAAAGAGCACGCAGGCCATATCGATAGGGAAGTCCGTGAGGATGTGGGAAGAGCTAAAGAAAATTAATAAATTAATAAGGTTATCTTTCTTTTTTTTCTGCTTTTCTTTTAAAGGAGTCAGAGAATCTTACTGCTGCTGTATCAATGATATTGGGATGGATCAACTAACATGGCAATAATAAGATTAGTCTACAGAACCTCCTTACATTATAAATACCCAAATTGAGGGTTTGTCTTTAGCTTACTCTTAAAGCATTCATGTCGTTTTCCTAAATATATATATATATATACATATTTGATTTGATTTGATCGATTGTTTGTCAGACATATATACTGATATTATTTATATTTATATAGCATGTACTTACCAAGCCATGTCCAAGCAATATGGTGTTACTATCAATGTATTTAAATAGCTCTGCTCGGATGCTTTCCAGGTTGTGTTTCACACCCGCTAGAGTCTTTATACCGCTGTAACGCGTGTTGAGATCGATGATCATATGTGATGGTAATACGATTTCATCAATCAATATCTTTGATTGTTCTCCCACCACTGTTAATCGGATTAACTCCATGCCAGCTGTTGTATATCCCTTTGTGTTTGTGAAGCCATACATACATTAGCAACCATACTTTAGCATATATCAATATACGTTCATTTACCATTTCACAATCCAACGCTACAATGCCAGTACGAGGCTTTGATGGATTGGCAGCTGGTGTTTCAACATAGCCAATCTTTTCGTGCATTGTCTCAAAATCTTCATCTGTTATGGATTTGTAAACATAGATAGAAACAAAAGAATTTTTTGTTGTTGTCTAAATATTGTACAATATGTGAATGCATTACCTTTGTACACATGAGGCCCCTTGACACAACCTTCGCTTCCGTATGATTCTTCGCAGCAACTATACACTCTATGTTTTTCACCTACAGACCCATATCCACCAAATACAAATATAGTTGTCAGACTCTTGATGATTTTACAATATACAATAAATACCTGACTTCATAACCATCCGCATACGGCCATGGTGGTACAAACACAGCGTATGATCCACTTGTTCCAAGACATCCTTGACTTTATAATCTCGGTTGCATCGATCACACTTCATTTTCTTGTGCAGCACACTAGACCCCATACCTCCACCAGGACTATCCAAGAGCTCCAGGGGTGGATAACCCATCTCTTCTAGCTCTTCCTTTGGAATACAGTACTTTCTCGACTCTGCCTCGATGCTCTTTGTAGCCATCACGCCTGGGTCAACCCACTCGCCATGAATTCCAATGTCATTTGGTCCGGTTGCCTCTGGTCTCTTTTTTAACCCCATCAAGACGGTCATGGCCATCTGTTTGTAGCCAGCAGGATTGATGGTCTTTTGGTGGATTTGATCTTCTTGGTCAGTCGCGTGTTTGGTGGCAAGATCGGGTTGTAACCCATTGTAAATTCGGCAGAAACTCTCGTATATTTTGTTTGCCGTAACCTACAAGTACACACACACAAACACACACACATTTAATATATTGCATTACAATGTATTAATATTAATCTTATATTAATCTTATATTAATATTAATATTAGCTTGCCTGTCTAATCTTGAGTGGCGTGTGGGAACGTATATTAGGAAGGATCACAGGTGGACCTGTATTGGCAGTCTTATTTAATAGTAATGATCACAATATTAATGATAGCACAAGACGAATATCAACTCAATATATTATAAAGGTAGTTAATAATAAACAAATGAACAAAGTCTTGTAAATTTTATTTTTATTGCGCATATATTTTGTATATTTGTATGTATATATGTATGTATGTAGAATAAATGACGTACTGTATTTGCGTGTGCGATTCGTCGTGGGCCGTGCATAGTCGTAGCAATCTTGGAAGGAGCAAGTGTAGATACATGACTTGGTTTTGGGGTTGTTTTATAGATAGATGGGGGTGCAACAAGTTGAGATCTAGAGTTTGTAGGAACGAGTTCAGGACGTGGAGTGGATGATGTTTGTGGATTAGGCCGTTTTGCTACATTATTAAAATTATTGAGTGAGTGTATGTATTAAGTAAACTTTATTCATTCATTACAAACGGAATTTTTTGTTTCAATGATAATAATACGTATACATGTAATTATGTTTATACCTAATGTCGATGCTGATTGAGTGGGTCTACTGGTTAAATGTCTATCGGTTACTGGCTTTTTTGGTGTAATAGGTGCGTTTGGTGCGTTTGGTAATTTGAATGGACGATCGACAGATGCTTTTGTGGAGGTGATGATCTTGCGTCGTTTGATTGATGGTGCTGATTTTAATGTTCTGAAAATGAGGTTTTGATGATCAAGTTGGGACAGCCCTTTTTTTTTCTCTTTCTTTCTATGCCAAACTAACCAGGAGGCAATGAATGTGAATAAAAGCATGGACCACGATTACAATCTGGTAGATCTGGACATGGTATTTGATTAAACAGCTTTAACGAAGGCAACATTGTAAGCCAGAAATAATAAGAATTATTATTATTATCAGAAGAAGAAAAAGAAGAGAGAGAGAGAGATGCAGTACAAGTTCGAACTCTTTATTGTTATTTGATATATTTATTATTAATATTATTAATATTAAATGATAGTTTGTTTGAATAGAGTATTCCAAAATCGCGTCACAATGCTTTACATACAATATACTCGACTGTATTTTGGCTTTTATTATAACAGATACACAAGTCTATACATGCGAATTAAAAGTGTATATTGTGTAGTGTGTAGTAAAGGATTCTCGAGATTAACATTTCATGATCTTGCTATTAAGAGTATCTTTTTTGAAATAGAGCTTAATATCAATTGATAGGTTGAGTTTTTACAGCAATAAACTTATCTAAACCCTTTTTCTCTCTCTCTTTATAGCTGTCTCTATTTCCGCCCCTTCTTTCTTCCTATCCTTCCCTTATACCCCCTAGACATATGAATAAAAGGGGGGGGGGGGGGGGGCGGGTTAATGACCGAGAAATAAAAGAGAAAATAGTAGAGAAAGATAAGTAAATGTTGTATATTTTTAAAAAAAAAAAACCTTGATAAAACACACGTATATGTATAAATATATATATATATATATAAAAGAGACTAAAGACTAGATTCAATTATATGTGACATGTATGTATATCAAAGTGTTTCATGAGAAAAGATAAACTAGGGTTGAATGTATAGATTGTCAGTTAGATTCACATGTAAAAAAGAAAACACTAAAATGAATAGCAAATATGTAAGAAATAGAAATAGAAACAAGAACCATATAATATAGCTCAACTTAACTCAACTAAATACCTACATTTATATACACTAATATTAATGGTGATTTAGATTACCAAAAGTAACAGAGAAAATGTGAGATATATTGTACTATTTGTAATAGTCGGTCAATGTGCACTACTTGATTCCCTTACGGTGGCAATTATGGTTATGAAAGAAGATCCACAATTTTTCTTCTCTTTCTTTGTAGTTTGAAAAGACAATAGGATCTAAATACAGACGGACAGACATATACGGAACAAGCGGAAGAAGATGCTTTTAAATAGTGTAACTTGATAAGAAATAATAGCCATCGATAAGACATACGACTAAGTTTCTATTGTCTGCTTTTTCTATTTTGTATTTATATGTTTCAGCTGTAGACATTATCAATAAGCTACCTTGCTGTCTTGCTTGCTTGGTTGATTAAAATATTGTTATTCATATTAGAAAGAAGAAGAAGAATAAAATCAAAAATAAAGTCTACTTTGTACATATATTTATTTATTCTTTAAAATAAAAGGGGAATGTAGACATTTGCTTTGGTTGATAAGATAGAGTATGCATACACTATGCTTTATTGTACAAAGTTTTTACTTGTAATATAAATAGATAGACGCACATACATACAAACTCATGTATGTATATGTGTATAGTTGCTTGCTTTTCTTTCTATGTTTACTCAAACAAAGGTGTACAATGATATGCCCAAACAAACGTTTAGGGTCTATTGTTGCCTATCTATCACACAATGAAATGATGTTAATAGCAAGCTTTATATGTATATATATATATCTCTTTTTTGGTGACAGGCTATCCTTAATTGTTCTTGTTGAAGAACAAAAAAAAAACATGGACGCTTTTGAGTGTATGTTTTCTCAAATGTCCTATTACTTTGTATGAATTATATCATTTAGTCTACAATGGTCAATTTTATAATCTACAGATAAATGTCCGTGTATTTGAAATTGGTGGGGATGAAGTAGCCGAGTACCATTAAATAGTGTTATCAACTCAATCAAACTTTCCCCCCTTTCCCTCCCTCTTTCCTTGATTGGATAGGCTTGTATGTGTGTAAGACCAGATGAAAATGAAGACGAAGATGAATATATATACATGTATGCTCTCAAATATGGAATTCATTATAGAACGCTTTTTTGTTATTAACTTTTGTTCAAGTTTGATGTTTATTGTAGATGATATGTTGTTTTCATTATACTGGGCCATGACAGGCTATAATCATTATCATTATTTATAAATATAAATATAAATATAAATATTTCTAAAATAAAGTATCTAAGCTTGATCTAGTCAATTAGTTACACGGACCTGAACACAGGATTTGTGCTCGTCCGATGTTTACGGGGGTGACGGCCAAAGTGTCAGTTTGACGGATAAGATCGACTTTGATTATTCATTTTATTTTATTCTTAAGAAATACAACGAAGATATAGGTACCAAGATTATGTATGTAATAGTTCAAGTAAGGTATATACTTCTTTACCAACAAGACTCTTTTTTTTTCTCTTGTATTTATTTGTGTTTGTGCTTGTAGTTGTAGTTGTACTTGTCACTTTGTTGTTTCATTTATTGTGTATTCCTAAATAGCTTTGTGTGTGTGTATATTTAACCTCTTGTAAACAATGACTATTATTTACCTAATTTTTTTTTTAATATTATTCCTTTGGCGATCTTCTTCTTGTTCTTCCTATTTTTCTATTATGATTTGTAAATAGTAAATAGTAAATATTATTATTGGTACTGATTTAGTATGTGAAGTCTCTGTTTTATTCCAACTTTACTTTGACAGGCTTTGCTTTCATTTGCTTTGACTTTGCTGAATATCTGTGAATTATGATAACTTATTTTAGATTTGAAAAATATACATAAATCTGTAGATTATAATATCTTTGTGGAACTGGTTTCAAGTGATAGACAGTGATCAATTACACAGAAAGGAAAAGGGAAAAAAGGTCCCCAAAATATATATATATAAAATACATAATGACCCCCTCCCCCAAGTGGTTTTTGTATTCCTTTAAAATTGTATTGCAAATGGGCATTGAATGACAATAATCACATGCAAACAACAAGGTAGATATTAAAATAAATAGAAAACAAATAAACAAGCAAGCACACAAGCACACAAGCACACAAGCAAGCAAGCAAGGAAAGAGAAACAAATATCAAATTACATTATATTATATTCTCTATGTGTGTGTATAATTATTCTTATTTTAAAATACAAATAAAAAAACAATTCAATTCAATTCACTTTGCCTTTTACTCTCTTTCACTCTTCTATCTTTTATTTCTTTTCTTTCTCTTTCTATACTCTATATCTTTTATAATTTATACGTGTAATTTGGATGGCTTCCTTTGTCAGTTCTCTATTTCAACCCTGGGCAGACAAGCCCTCTACATTTCAACCCATACAATTTAGTCCACAATACCCACCATATGATACTCAGCATCAGCCTCAGTCTCAGTCTCAACCTCAAGCACAACCTCAAGCACAGCTTCAAATACAATCACAACCACAACCACAACCGCAACCGCAACCGCAACCACACCCACAATCACAATCGCAGTCTCCACAAAGCTGGATAGCAGACGTAGGCTTACTAGTAGATAAGCTACGGGATGATGCAGCCTCAATGATCACATCAAAATCAATCCACACCATGTCCAGTCTGGACAGAAAGAGTATCGCGCAGGGCATGCGACTAGTATCAATAGCCGCAGACGAGTATGACGAAGGAAATGAAGCACTAGGTCTGGAAATATATCTGTCTGGCATTGACAAGGTTCTCATGGCCCTACCAAGTAATATACTTCATTTTCTTATCGCTACATATCAATTTTCTGACTGCTAAATGTTTTTTGATAGATAAACCAGACGAAAAGACAAAAATGGCTTTAAAGGAAAAACTCTCTAGGTAATACAAGCATACAAACATACATGTGTGCATATGCGGCGTGTACCTTTTGTTTTCTTACTATAGAACAGAAAGAACAAATACAGCCCTCACCCCCCCCCCCCCCCCCCCCCCCTTTGCCCTCTATCCTTTTTTTTCTATTTCTATTTCCCCTCCAAAATCATATTCCCCCCCTTATTATTTTATTTGGCTTTATTATTACTAACAGCTTTTATATCATCCATTCAATTATTCATTAATCGACTCACTCAATTAACCTTTTATTTCCCCCCCTTCTTTTTTGTTGTTGTATACATATAATAGTGTTCAGGAACGCGTTGGGATAATTCATTTGGCTACACTACATAACAATCCCGGATCTCTCTCAAATTTATCCGAGTTTCCACCCTCATTTTCATACTCACCCTCATCCTTGCCTTCACCTTCGCCTTCACCACTATCTCTATTATCACCTGTATTGAATACCTTTTGGTCATACAGACCAAAGTCAATCTGCTCCAATCAAACTTCACCAGAACCAACCAGTCGATTCAAAAGATTCAGTCAACGTGTAATTGATACCAGTGTGTCCTTTGCAGTGTTCATCAAACAATCTCCCTTGCCAGGTAAGAATAAATACAAAAAA
>NW_017265134.1:600000-834783 GCF_001638985.1 Phycomyces blakesleeanus NRRL 1555(-) | reverse complement strand
GATTCATTTCTCGCGCTCACAGCTTAATTCAACTGGAGAATCCTTTCGCTGCCAGGCTGGAAATTTCATGTCATTAGCTATAACTAATATCGTGTAGCACCTAACTTTGCTATTAGAGATCGAGTCCTCGTCAAGTTTCCGGTGTTATCAAGCGTTGTTTCTTCTGGTTGCTTAATAGGGCTGTCTCATTTTGCTCGTAGTCCGTTCCTTGTTGTCAAGTCCATTGGTGCGAATCGTTTTGCTCTCTTAGACCATGTCTTCTAACAAGATTCATGCAAACGTAAAATCTGAGTGCTAGAAGAAATACTCAGTTTGAAATGAGGACAATTTTTCTTCTTAACCTCTAAGGATGTCATGAGATTTTTGGTAGCAAAATGGGGTAAAAAATTGGCACCAAGGCAATTAATTTAATTAATTTATAGATAAAAGCCCAGTTATAAAAAATATGGAGGGTGGGGGGGGGGGGGGTAATATTTATTTAATTTTAATTTTTTAATTTTTTATTTATTAAAAAAAATTTAAAAAAAATTTAAAAAACCAAAAGAAAAATTGGAAAAACCAAAAAAAAATCCAAATCTATATAAAATGGTTTAAGAAAATCCATATATATAGATTTTGATTGGGTCCTTTTCCTTTATTTTATTGAATTTATTTACCCTTGGGGGCCCGCCCATGATGAAAGTGGGATCTCCCTGTTGGACGAGAAAATTTTCAAAAAACTCGCAGTGGGCAACAGATAGGTTATCAGCATTCTACACCTGCATAGACATCGCGTGGTTTATATAGTTTGGTTTATAGGTCTTCAACTGTGAAAGTCTTTCGACCGGTTTACTAAGGCCACATCTATGAGCAGACTACGTAGATAACCGCCACAATAAAGATCTGAAAAATTTGCAAACTTTTGGCCCCTTTTTATAGACAAAATGGTTCAACTCTTGTACGACCTTTTGCAATTGAAAGAAAGTCACGGAACGTGAAAATTAAAATGATTGGTGTTTGAAAAATGAGTCAATGACTTTTAAATCATTTTGATTGGCTTTTAAAATTGTGACGCCATATGAAAAAAAGAGTCCTTGGGGTTGAAATAAAAAAGTCACATCAGAGAGAGAAAACCGAGGCTGCTAAAAAGAAAAGTCACCGCAAAAATGGCTCATAGTGTTAGGAAGGATATTGGATACGTGACTTATTATTTCTGGATGACGTCTATTGTTCTATAAGGTTCTATGAGAAAGAAAATATTCAGTGTGTGAGTAATTTGGTGATTGCGTAGTATCTAAAGCGTACACGGCCGTTTGCTGCCCAAAGTAAAACGAACTTCTTTAAGTGAATCTTTTTTTAAAAAAGAGAATATAAATCCAAGTAATTACACCTTTTTAAATAGCTCCTATTAAAAATCCATTTAAAGGAGTTGCACTACAAGAGGTGTGCACGGCCGTTTTGGCCGTTTTTGGCTTTTTTTAAGAACTGAAAATCTCAAACATTATTTTTAATATTTTTTGTTAAATCGTAAATCTCCAATCCTAACAAGAATTGTTTACAAACCAATACCTCTTCTTCTTTTGCATTGGTATTAAGTACATCCTATTGAATGAGTAAGCTACGACTGTTAGGTTTAATAGAATTGGTGTTTTATAACTGACAAAAACGCATAGTTGTGCCTTTTTTCAAAAAATAAAATACTAATAATTGACCAACATTGGGTTACGACGAGGTTCAATTTTTAAGGACAAGACGTTTTTGTAAAGAAAAGGGGTATTTAAAATGAAACATTAAAAAAATAGATTCTATTTGATTCTGCTAATACTTTGTAATGTGGATTTAATTACGTGTGTTTGGTATATTTATAGGGACAAGCTTAACGTTAAACTTGATTATTTTCTATTCCTTATTCAGTCTCCCTCACAGACACACCTTTACTTGGTTCTCGTAATGATACTTTCTTTGAACCTTTTCGCAACTCTTAATAGCTCCGGCTTCCCCATCATTACCCTTGACTATAAATCTTGATTCAAAGGGCAATATAACACCTTTATGTTGCCTATTGGTCTAATGTATATGCTCACGAGCCCAATGCAACCATCTTTTCTTATAGCTTTATGTTACACCCAATTTATGAGCTGCAATACATAATCCAAATCCCAAACGCTTAAGATAGCTAATTATTGCTTTTATTTTACGGACGAATACCTCTATCTTCTTTAAAGAGGTTTTTAGCCTAGAATATAAAGCAAAATTGTCCTTCGGAACTACATTCATAAGGTGTATTTCTATCCCATCATCAAGCTTTCTGGCTCGTTCAGACCCTCTTCTTTGCTGTAGAGATCCTGTCTCACCCACTCTCTTAATGATGTACTTGACAGCCGATAGACTCGTGTAAACTACCAATGGAATCTGAGCTAACGAGAAACTTCTAAATGCATGTTCATGATGCATTCCTATCTGTAGGTATCATTTTTTTTATATGATCCATGAGTGTTTTCTGATGAATTCGTGTCTTGCGTGTAGGATTTGATTAATAAAACTGGGAGAAAACAATGTTTTTCTTTTGGTAATTTTTTTTTGCGTGGGCGAAACGTTTTTGACCGTAAGTGTATATATACATAATTTATGTTTATTTGTTGGATTAGAAAGCATTATCTTTTGTACTTGCACTTGTACTTGTACTTGTACTTGTGCAAGTAGCTATAATCATTTGACAATTTAACAGTTTTATAATTCATGAACATAAAAATTGTCTTGAATCTCTCTCTATTTGCCCCTTTTCTTTGAGTAATGGATACAAGGGTATATACGCATATGTATATGTGTAATAGACGTTGTTCGTTTGGTTGTCTTGGTTTTTTTGATGGTCTTCTATTTTATTTACGTAAAACATGAATAGAAAAGAAAGAAAGAAGAAGAAATATTGGTCTAATAAACTTTTGATCTGATAACTTTGTCGTACCATTTGCTCACTTGGAATTCTGAGTCGAATTGTCCGCTCAATTATATCTAATTATATTAACATTTGCTAACAGCTTATATGATAGTTTATTCTCTCTAGAGTAAGACAGAGTAAAGCAAACTAAAGGGTAGTGATTTAGATATCTAAGCCATAATATCATGTCTACCACAGCTCAGTACAGCACAGCACAGCACAGCACAGCACAACATAAGGAAGTACGAAAGAATAGATAATGATCGGAAGAAATATATGAGCACAAAAAATATTCTGTACAACTCTCGAAGAAAGCGGCTAAAAAAATATATATGAAAGAATTCCCGCTTAAACTACTTGCCATTTTGACCTTTTTATTTTTATTATTTTTATTGAAATCTGATAAAAATAACAATACTATTACTAGTATAATATAATATAATACAAGTCAAACTGGTAATTTCGGCTATTTTATTTTATTTTATTTTTTTTGGTTTACTTGGGTTCTTTATTACTGCTAATATTATTATTATTACTATAATAATAATAATAATAATAATATGAAGACACGTCAAGCTATATTATACGTAGCGTTCTTGTGGTTTAGATGGCTAGTGTCCAGCCTACCTGGCTACCTCCATCCCGATGAGTTTTTCCAGTCACCGGAAATCACTGCCGGTCCTATACTAGGTGTTGAGACCAGCATTCCATGGGAGTACAGCCCTGCTCATGCCTCTAGAAGCATTGTCATTCCGTAAGCTTAAAGCAAAACAAAAGAAGAAGAAGAGAAAGAAGAGCGTGTATCGTGTGTTTGTATCTTAACTTGTCCCTTTTGTTTTCTTTTAAGCTTTTTGACAACTGGTCTTCCTTTCTGGATTTTGCGTCAAGTAGAAACCTGGACCAACGGTGAAAAACAGAGTAAATATCTATATAAATATGTCTCTATGTCTATAAATGAAAACTTACAAATGATTGTCTTTGTTGGAAAAATAATAATAATAATAATAGTCATTGGCACTTTGAGTATCTTTTTGACAGAAAGAACCGCCAGTTTCATTCTTTCTCTACTTGTTGGTAAAGCACTTGATAATATTAGTGATAATTAGAAGGGATTCTGGGTAAAAGAAGAAAATATATTGATATTGATATTGATCGTCAATCCTTATTTTAGATTTCAGTGTCATCAACCTTTACAAGACAATGGAAAAAGATTACCTTTTGCCTCTTTTCTTGGTTGCATCGAGTCAAGTTGCATTGGTCTACTACACCCGTACTTTCTCCAATTCAATTGAAGCCATCATCCTCTGTTTGAGTTTGGCTTCTTATGCATCATTCACCAAAAAGGTAAAAATAAAAACAGGAACGGATTTAAGAAAAAGGGAATATGTTTTTACTAAAATACAATTATCATTAGGGATCTTTGGTATCTTCTTTTGGTCTTGGTTTCTTGCTCTGTCTTGGAATCTTTACCCGTATCACCTTTGGACTCTTTGGTCTCCCCATTGGTCTTGGTTTCTTGTTGCATGCTCTCAAAGGGTAAGACAATAAATACATAAATACATAAATACATGCATCAAATGTAGAGTAAACAGGGTTGATCTACAAGGAAAACAAAAAGAGAGAGAGAGAGAGACGGCTCAGATATATCCTGATACATTTCAATTTGTCATGTTATAGAAATTCTTCGAGCAAGCCTTCCTTCATTGGATCCTTGGTTTCGTTTGCTCTTGGTGCCAGTGCAGTGGCTGGCGTGTGTATCTTAGCCGACTCGCTTTATTTTGGAACTCTTCAGGCAACCGTCAACGACCAGCCTATTGTTCATTTCTCACAGATCGTCGAAGCCTTGATGAACTTTTCCGAATTTTCCTTTAACTTGGTAGTAAGTAGTTTCTTCTTCGTCTTCTTCTTTGTTAAGAAGAAGAAAGTAAAGAAGACACAAGAAATTGTTCTAATACTGTCTTGAAAAAAAATTAAATCAAAAGGGAAATTTTGTCATTACACCACTCAACAACTTGAAATACAACATGAATGTGGACAACTTGGCAACCCACGGTCTCCATCCTCGTTACCTCCACCTTATTGTAAACTTCCCCTTACTTTTTGGCCCATTAGCAATTGCTTCTCTTATGGATGTTACCGATACCGTTGTTGCAGCTGGAGATACTTTGTTTAGCCGTATATACTATGGTAAGAATCAAAATAAAAGTAAAAGAGATACAGAGAGGAATATAAGAATCAACAAGGAAGACAGTTACATATATATATATATATATATATATATATATATTGTTAAATAATGTTTGAACATTTTATTTCAGTTGCCCTTTGTACTATTGTTACAGCCATGGCTGGCTTGTCGACTGTTCCCCATCAGGAAGCACGTTTCTTGGCCCCTCTTCTTGTTCCTCTTGTCATTGTTTACACCTGGAACAAGACCAATCTGCCAAAGCTCTTCTGGGTAAATAATAATGTTTTGTTTGGAAACAAAATTTTGTGCATCGCATACTCAAGAAAAAAAGAATCATTAACAAATGTATTTTTTATATATGTCTGATTTGTAGTTTACCTGGATAATTTTCAATGTCATTACCACCTTTGTATTCGGTGTCTTGCACCAGGTTTGTTGTGGGATATACATGGATAGATTTTAAAAAGAATAGTATAAACTAAACAAAGAGGTAACATTTTTGCCTGTTTTTTTTTTGGTTATTAGGGTGGTATTGTTCCTACTATGAGTTACCTCCAGCAACAATCTACCAATATTCATGGTTGCGAAAAGTTATCTTCTGGCGACCTTGCCTGCCAATTGGATTTCACAAGTAAGTTAATAGTATAATGATAAGAATTCAAAAGAGAAACACATACACACTGGGGTTTTGATTGATTTATGATTATCTGTGTGTGTGTGTGTAATAGGCGCATCTTTCCAGAGCAATTACAATGTCACTACACACATTTTGTTTCTCAAGACATATATGGCTCCCCACCACTTATTGGCTTATCCTACTGAATGGAAGGGTAAGTATAATTAAGAAAAAAGGATGAAGTGGTTAGCTAGACCCTAACATCTTCTCTTTTATCTTGATTGAAATTCTTTAGACACGAGCAATATCCATGTTCAAATTAAGGATTTTGGAAGTGATATTGAATCGGCCGAGCGTGAATTGGAACATCGTTCTGGTGTTGTATTCCACAAGGATAGTCAAACCAAGCACAAGATTGACTTTGCACCATCCCAGGAATTCCCCAATTCATTCGAAAGGTAAATAATAAGATTAGTAAATATGCGGAAGGAAAAGTCTTGTAGAAAGAAGAGGCTCATGGTGTATTTGTGTTTGTGTATTTATATACTCATTTATTCTCTATTCTTTTCTTCTTTTTTTTACTATTATCAGAACTCTCTTGGTTGCGCCTATGACAGCCATGCTGCCTCGTATCCACAAGCATCGCTATCTGTTGGTGACATCTTACAACCCCCATGTGAGCTTTGATGACATGAGACTCGCCGCTAATCAGACAGACCAAATGACTGACCCAGCAAAGGTTATGAGCCTTAATGTCTGGTTACTTCTCTCAGAAAAGGATGAAAACTAAATTAGAAGAAGCATCCCAAAAAAAAGAAACCCTTGTAATATATATATATTAAATACAACAATTGGTATTATTCACCTATATGTTCACTCCTTTATTCATTAATTTATTTATTTATCTATCTATTTATTGTATTTAACTTGGGAAGTACTCTGATAATCTAATTGTCTGCTTTATTTCATATAAAACCTACACATACATATACCAGTGCGTACGTGCGTGCGTGTGTGAGTTAGTGCGTAGATGTACAATAAAGAACAATAATACAAAACAGAAAATACAAATCCTTCTGATCGACAAGTTTTCCACAAAAGGAATTTAAATGAATTCTGGTCGATAGCTACATAAAACTCATTCTTACAAACCATCAGGCACGCAAGTTACCTACCGTGCATATATATAATACAAGAATAAATGAATAAAAAACATATTTCCATTATTGCTGCTTTTATTTTTGTATTTAATTTCTGCTAAATATATATATTAAATATACATATATACAAAAATAAATTTTTAGTGCTAGTATAGCAACATCAAGAGTTATGCTATATATTCTTCCTTTACTATTGTGTATAGGAACTGCTAATGCCTTTGACATTGTTCACTATGGCAGTGACAAGCGATCACCTATGCCTGTGTCCTCTCCTACGTGGTTAAGTAGTGTCCCGATTCCTACCAACGTTGCCACAAAATTCCCGACAGATCAGGCAATCATACCAGGGCCTCTTGCGCCTTCCGACTTTCACATCAACAAAAAAACATACCCTGCAGCCAACAAGGTTCCGTCTGTAGATCACCCAGAGGTCCAAAAGGTCATTGGGTCTATTGACTGGACCAAGGTATCCAAATCACCTATTCGCAAAGTGGTCGACTGGTCTCTTGACTTGACAGGCTACGACTACCTTGGAGACCCCGATTGCTGGTCGTCTTCTAGTCTTTGCAGATATCCAAAAGCCCTTGATTTACCCGAAGACGTGCATGAATGCCCCAATTCTGGCGATTGGGGGCTGAGCTACGACGATGGACCCTTCCGTGCCTGGACAACCTCGCCAGAAGACAAGGCATGGGAGTCGCCGCGTCTCTACAACTTTTTGGCCACAACTGGAAATCAAAAGGCGACTTTATTTTGTAAGATTCTGACTATTTAATATCACGTATGCACATTTGTGCGTGAATATGTATTTTTAGGTGTAGGTGCGCATTACATCTACATATCTATTTTAGATGCTACATTCCTCAATAGATCCCCTTTTTGTGCTTATATTATTATTATTTTGCAAGATGTTGGACATAATGTTATCAACTTCCCTGTGGCTGCTCAACGTGCTCTTGCAGATGGACACACACTTTGTGCTCATACTTGGTCTCACAAGCAGATGACTTCGCTTACCAACGAAGAAGTGGTGGCTGAACTGTACTGGACTATGAAGGCAATCAAGGAAACTACTGGAGTAACAACCCGGTGCTGGAGACCCCCATACGGAGATGTGGATGATCGTGTTAGATCAATTGCGTGGCAAATGGGTCTAAGAACAATTGTGTGGGATAGAGACTCAAACGACTGGGATTTGGTAAGTGTTTCTTTTCTTTGTTTAACCCGTAGCAATGAAAACCAAAACCAAAACCTTCTAACTACAGTATTTAAAAAAAATGAATGATTTTTGGTTGATGTTTCGTTGTATTTTTTTTGTAATTAGAATGGTGTACCAGGAGGAGGACATTTATCGAAATTAGAAGTAGGCAAGATATTTGAGAAGTGGATATCACGTATGGCCAACAGACAGGACAGAGATACGGGGCATGTTTCATTGGTAAAAGCATTTAACTAGGCACATACACATACACATATATATATATATATATATATATAAGAGTAAGATATTTAACATTGTTATAGGAACATGAGAATAATAGGGAAGCACTTGCTGTTGCAGAAGAGTGGCTTCCAAGACTACAGAACCAATTCAATGTGGTTCCTATCCATGAGTGCATCGGTGATCCTAATCCATACTGGGAAGCCAACTGGAAATTCCCTTGGCCTGCCGGAAAATTCAATGGGTCCAAGAAAGCCGTAAATAAATTTATACCGGAAACAACGACCAAGACTTCTGGTAATCCAAATACTGGGAACGAACCGGCAAAGGAGTCCGGGGCCATCAAAACCTTATCTACAAACCTTGGTGTTTATTCAGATCCATTGTCGTTTAAAACGATATTTCTACTCGCTTTTATATATATAGCCTTTATATAATTCACCCTTTAATCTTATTCTATTATATATATATATATATATATATATATATATCTTTTTTTCGATTGCTATCAAAAGAAAAGAAAAAAAAAGAATTCTATCTGTCGAGACGAAACCCAAACTATAGGCTAATCAAAATTGTATATTTATTTTGACAGTTTATATATATATATATTTGAATTGGCTTTTATCCCATATTACTTAGTTTATTATGTTCTCTTTACTGTTTGTATAGTACCCTCCTTATTTGTCTATTTTCTTTATAGTAAAATAAAATGAAATGAAAAATGAATAATAAATTATGATACTTTTACCACAAATTTTATTTATTTATTTATTTATTTATTTATTTATTTTATTTTTATTTTGAATGAGAGCACAAGAATATGTATGTATATAATAATAACAATAATAAAAATAATATATAAAAAAAAAGAGTGGGTGTCTGAGGGGGACAAGGATGGAGAAGGGGTATGCTCAAGCTAAAGATACACTAAAAAATATATTTGAACAGGGAATGGGGGAGGAAGGAGAGGAAAGAAAGAAAGGATAAGGTAAGGGAGGTTGATGTAAGAAAGAGGATAGACTACAGATAATCCAAAGAAAGAAACAAAGAAAAAAACAAAGAAGCCATCTACTAATTTGTTTTCATTGTCTTCTTTTTTTTTGTATTTTTTTTTGGGTGTAGATTTCTAGAATCCTTGGTAGGGTCCTTGGTTATATGGGTTAGGATTATGCTGTTGTGCTCCTACATACTGACCAGGACCTAGTGGTGCTGAAGATGGTTGTAAAGGCCGTGAATTAGAGTTTGGTGAAGATGGTGTGAAGTTTTGTTGAGGGCCCCAAGGGCCTGGTGCAGTAGGGTGTGGCTGGACCGGGGCCACAGGACGGGACGGAAGTGGAGCCTGCGACTGTGGCCGATATGAAGGGTAATATCCGGTACCACTATTCTTGGCTGGTGCTTCCTTGGACGGATCAAAGTAATGTGCCGGATCTTGGGCATTGCTGTTGTTAAACGAGAGGTTCGATCGGTTGTCATCAAATGTTCCAAACTGACTGTCTTCTTCATCAATAATGTTGTGTGTGAGGTGAGTGGGTCCCAAGTCGCGCTCATTTCGCTCTCTTCTCTTCTTGGCCCGGACTCGTTTGCGTTCATAGTCCTCCCATCTCTTCAAAGGCACACTTGCGGGATCAAACACACCGTCGGTCTTGCTGTGGTCATCTCCCTTGGCTTCTCCTTCGACCTTTCGGGTCTCTCCCCACGAGAAATCGTCAAAATGCCAGAACGCATAGACTGGGAGGACGAAATTCCAAATCGGGAGTGCACACAGATAGACAAGCATCCAGGCAAGATAGACCCACTTGCGTGTGGTAACAAGGATCAAGAAAGCAGGCGAAAACAAGACGATGATCAATAGGATCAGAGGGACGGCAAGAGTAAAGCTGGTGATGTGCGTCTTTGCCATCGAAACGATAAGAACCACGGTGAGAACAATGGCGACAGGTAAAGTGAGAGTACCGACAAGATCCATCATTACAACAAACTGCATCGAGAAGCAGAAAGTACCGCACAAGTTACGCACAAGCACAAGTTCAAACAAGTTGTGGATAGTCGAGTTAATCCAGCGACGGCGTTGAGACAGCAACACTTTGAATTCATCAGGAACGACTGTTTTGCAAATCTAATACATAAAATATTAATATTTAGTATAAAGACTTTATCTACATATAGAGATATAAAGTATAAATACAAGTAAAGGGGAGGACTTACGGCTTGAGGAGTAAAGACCATTTTACGGAAGGGGAAATTACGGAGCATTAGGGTGGTCAAGAATCGATCTTCACCAAGCAACAACAGATTCTTTTGGTGAAGGGTGTCAATGGTATTAGACGAGTATTCCTGAACAATCTCGGGTTTGGTGATAATAGGGATCCAATCACCATCACCCTTGCGAGCCTTGAGTCGATACATGCAGAAACAGCCTGGAAGACAAGTCACACCACCAAACACGGCTTCAAAACCTTTAGCCAGATGATGGGAAATAAAGTATTCATAGACCTGGATGGCTGTCACCCAAGAGTCTCGTTTGTTGGCAATCTTTGTTTCACCACACAGTCCCATAATTAGGTTGTCGTTCACCATACAATTGATCAATAAGCGAAGGGATGATTCGTATACTTTAGTATCAGCATCAACCTAATAAAAACCAATATATATATATATTAAAGATAATATCAAGTAAGTATATATTATTTTGTTGAATTATAATTATTATAATAATAATTTTAAAATTTACCATTAGTACTAGCTCAAAGTAGTCTGGAGTAGCCTTCATAAGGTAAGTGATTTTCTGGAAAAGTTCAAAATCTAGAGGTGTCATGCGGTCATTGTATGTTACTCGACTGAAAAAGTTCATTAAAATAAGCTGCGAATCACGCTTTCCACGATTTCCAGGTTTGGGCTTGCCCTGTTCGCCTGGATTGCCCGACTTGACGACCAAAATCATGGGCACCTTGTGTCCAGAACATACTAAGTAATAAAAAATGTCACTATTAGCCAAATATATATATATATATATATATAAGAAAGCCACTCACCATAGTGACCAGCATAAACCTTTGCACAATTGTGTTGCTTTGCACCTGAAGCAACAGCCATGTATGCCTTTGGTTCTGGGTTCTTCATAGCAGGGTCATCAAAGGTAATGAGGGAAAGACACATGTCGGGGGTGGACATAGTCTCACCGTGGCCAGTAATTATACCATCCGCAATAAGGAAAAGCAGTTTACGATCGTCTGGATAATCTGTAGCAGCCAATGATTCCACGGTTCCACGAATACCTTCTGTATTTTCTGAATAGCAGGTAATAAGCATTACGGTATAGAGGTCGTTACCGATTTCCATCAATCGAGCCGTTGCGTTTGAGCCAGCTCCTCCGCTTCCACCGCCTGCCATCAGTGGTGCACTAGGGCTGATGGCAGACATTTCCATGGTCTGATTTGGTCTGATCGCAGCTCCTGCAGCAGCTCCAGGCGAGATACGAGGCATTTCTGGTGGAGTGCGGGATAGTTTTCGGGAAATGAACCAAGAGAAGATGAGGGCCATAAAAAAGCGAGCGAGAACAATAGAAAGGACAATAAAAAGAGAGCAGAACAGGATGATCGAGGCAACAAAGCATCCGGGTGTGTCCTTGTCGATCTTTCCGGCCCTGTATTTTTCTACCATACAGTCGATCGAGGCCTCAAGCTCCGGGAGACGGAAGAAGAGCTTTGTGGCATCACGGCCACCTTCAGCAAAGTTCTGTTTGAGGATGTAGCGAATAAGGACGTCAAGCTCGTCATCCGGAAGGGGGTTAGGGTTTGATGTAATGTAAGGGGTTAGATTGAGGACGTTTCCGTCGATAACAAAGAAGTTTGCAAGATCTTCTCCTGCCAGGTTTGTCCAGTCGTAGCCAACCTGACGAGTGGAGTTGAAGATTCCGAGGCCGTCGTATGTTGTCTGTGTGAGGGATCCGAGGGTGCAGGTTCCAGCTGTACAAGGATTGAAAGTGACTGCAGCGAATTTGGTGGAGACGGCGTTGCCGGTATCTTGGCATGCAGGGATGGTGGTGCCATGTTGGAAGAGAGAGGTGATGTCGGTACCAGGGGTTTTTGCCAAGGAAAAGAAATCGGTGTTTCCGGTATTCTTCGCGTTAGTGATATTGAATTGCCACCCATTGATTCCCAACAATGAAGCTATTGAAATTATAATTATAATTGTGATTGAAATTATTGGATCAATAAAATAATAATATAGATATTTAAGAAAAGAAGAAGTTAGTTTCTTCTTTGGTAAAACGTATTTCTTTAGCGGATTCTGTACAATAGCCATATAATTATAATAATTATAATAATAATAATAATAATAATAATAAAAGTTAATGGAGTACATACCTCCATTTATAGAGTCATTGTACGAAAGATAATTTTGTTGGTTACTGGCATCGGTTGAGGGACACAAAACAGAGCTCAGACCGATAGTTATAAAGGCAACAAAACCACCCATGCAGGCAATCAGGAAGCAAAGGGTAATCTTTTCACGCCAGGCTTGTTGCATGCTGGCATCAGACATTCCGAGAGCTTTGAGCATCGGGGAAAAAGCCCAGAAGGTGACGACACGAGAAAAAAAGGTCCATGGATCGAACATGGTTCCTGTCGAGGTGGTCTTTCCGGTAAGGAGCGGTGGTGGCTCTTGGTATCGATCAGGACGGATGAGGGTGCGTCCGCGTTGTATGTTCTGGCTGGCATTGGCGATACTGTTTCCTCCGGGAGCCATTCGACGGGTGGGTGCTCTACCAAGAGTGGTGGGTGTTCTGCCTATGGAGGCAGCGCCTGCATTGTAGCGATAGTTGCTTTCGGTTGCGCGATAGGCGTACTCATCACCAGAGGCGTTCCCACCAGCGGCAGCGTCGTAACGGGTGGGCATTGGAGGGCTTTATTCTTCAAGTGAAAGGAACAAGTGAAAAGAATGAATGCAACAAAAATTAAGAAAGATAAAGAATGGGCTGAGGATGAAGTAAGGGGAGGAAGAGGGGGGATTCAAGGGATTGTTGTTTGATAAAGGATTGTTTATGATTTTAAAAGAAGGGATAAGGGTCAACGCTTGGAGGTCAAGACGTAGAAGGGGAGCAAACAACCAATGCCAGTAATACAAAAAGAAAGAAAGAAAGAAAGAAAATAAAAATAAAAAAGAAAAAGGGGGGAGTGAATGAAAGAAAGAAGAGAGAGAGAGAAAGGAAGGAGGGGGGGGGGGGAGGTTGTACGACTATTTTTAATACTAGATAGTTAGATGACAGCAAAGAGAAAGAAAAGAGTAAAATAGCTTATGCATGGTTACTGGTAAGTTCTTTCGTTGTCCGAAAAAAAAAATTGCAAATTAACTGTGTTGCCTATACAAGTCTAGATTTGGCCTCCTCTTGCTAGTGTAACCATGACAATTGCAGATCAAAACCGCAACATAAATCAAATATACTTATAACAAGGAGAGCAATAGAAAGAAGGGGCTGATATATGTGTGGGAGCCTTCGTATCTAAGAATAAACTGACCCGAAACACAATCGAAACATAATAACCTTTTTATTAAGCATATTATTTCTTTTATCAAATAAAGAAGCCAAGCAAAAACACAATAATTATAATTTATATTTATATTTATATTTATATTTATATATAAAATCCACCCATAAGCTCCGACTTTGTTCTTCTAAAGGCGATGAGATCTGTAGGAATCTAAACCTTTCTGTTATACACACACCAACCAACCTTTCTTGGAGTCAAGCCGGCCAAAGGTTCCAACCGCAAAAATAATAGATATAAAAAGATAAAAATAAAAATGAAAATGAAATCGTCGTCATCGATAGATACATAAAGATTTCTGGCTAAAACAAGCCGACATGTAGATACTTTGCTCTAAAAGGAATCTTTTCTGGTAGACTTTATGGCCTTGGACAATTCAAGAACTTGAGCCGATCAAAACCTAACATAATGGCTTTGTAGTCAAGCATTTTTATTGTTCTCTTTTGATTGTAAATATCAAAGCACGCACCAGGCTTCCGGGCAAAATAAAATAAAATAAAAATAAAAAATAAATTCTGCCATTCTTATTCTTATTGTAATTCTTGTACCTTTTGAATTTATTTATATATAAATACAAAAGATATGGTAGATATAGCCCATAGGGTGTACAAATCTATGTGTCTAGATATCAAAGCTGTCCAACGTTCTCTCTATCAGAATACAAGAGAGACATAAATGTACATATTGATCCAATACTATTCATCTAATTTCAATAAACTGTTTATTAAACCATTTCATTAACTCTTCTATCCCTTCTCTGGGTTAAAGTGGCGCACTTAATTAAGGTATATCCAAAAATGAACCCGCTGTATTGTCCCACCTTAAAGGTCTTTTTTTTTTTTAGAGAAAAAAAAAAGATCGAACCATCTCTATATATCGTTTCTCTCTTTCTTTATCTTTTTAAAGATTTTCCTTAAAACTTAAACACTTGATCTACCACTTTACTGACAGTACGTGGAGAAACAAAGCCCAAAGCCGTTGCTGCCTAGAAATCACATGTCAAAAACCAACCAAATAAAGCCCCCTTTCAAAATAATAAAATAATTTTTTTTTACCTCTGTAATAGCCTTGACCTGGCCCGGAGGTCCGCATACAAGTATTTTGACGTCTCCTGCCGGTTTTGGAAGCCACATTTCCATTTTCTCTTTGTCGATGCGACCTGTGTGTCCAGCCCACGTTGTGTGTGGGCGGCTTAGCACATAGTGTACATTAAACCGATTTGGGTGCATAGTCGCAAGCACATCCAGCTCTTCTCGGAGGAGAATGTCTGGCTCAGTCTGGTTTCCGTAAATCAAAGTAACCTCTGTCTTGTCTTTTTGGTTACCCAAGATAGCCTTGATAATCTATTTCGCGTGTGATAAGCATACAACAAACACTAAAGAAAGTTTATTGCCAAACCTTACTTGATACATGGGCGTGATACCAGAGCCACCTATAGAGAGATGTTAGTTTATATAGTAAATGTTTTATATATATATAAATATATATATAAATCTTTAAAAACCTGCCTGCTACCATTCCAATAGCTCGTACCATGTTAGGAGTGTATTCAAATAGACCTTTTGGTCCTCTGGCGGTGATCTTATCCCCAATCTCGAGGTTGACCAAGTAGTTTGACATTAGACCATCTGGGTAGGTCTATTACTCAACTCAGTTAGAAAAAATAAAACTTTATTCATCCAATCAACTTTCGATTTGTTTGTTACCTTTACAAGAATATCAAAATATCCCTTGGCATCGCTGGGACTCGTTGGCGTATAATTTCTAACCACCTCTTTTCCATCTATGGGCGCCAGTATTTGGATGTGCTGTCCAATAGGAATACCTAGCACATTCCATTTGTTTGGAAGAGAAAACCGGTATCTGAAGCCACACACAAAGAGAATTTTAAAAACCAGGTACCGTGCATCTTTATTTTTATATTTATATTTTTTTATTACCTATATGTATTAGGGCTCTTTTGCTCTTTCTCTATCAAGGTGAACTGCCGAACTGCATTTTTCTCTAGTGCAGGTATAGGACCTATAAAGTATGATACATGTGGATTAAAGGTACGAACTATTTGCTGTGTAATACGATACTATTCCACGCCAGGCTTTGTGGTATTATGTCATGTTACTATATGCTATGCTATGCTATGCTATGCTATTCTATGTTATGTTATGTTAAGTTATGCCATGCGAGGCTATGTTATACCATGTTACTCTATACTAATATATACATGCTATGCTATGCTATGCTATGCCATACTATATTGTATTGTGCTGTTTTGTGTATATGGGCGTGTTTCTTTTTCTTTAAAGGACTTACGCTTAGAAAAGTAAAGATAACATCCTATGCCAACTGTAACTACAGATACCACTGTAGTTATACAGACCACTGGGTCTGCCAGGATCTTGCCCATTTTACGGATTGCCACTGGCCCACGAGTATGGTGCATAGGAGTTAGGTAAATTTGAAGAAGTAATTGAAAAGAAGAGGCGAATATATTATTTTTCTCTCTCAGACCCACAAACATACTCCATTCACTGTGCTTCAGAGGTCTACTTGAAATTTGCGGGTCGTTAAAATAAATAAATAAATAAATAAATAAAATTGTTTATTATATATTTCTTATATAAATATTATATATATATATGTGTGTGTGTGTGATACAGTAATGACAGACAGGCAGTTGAAGATGGTGAGGTTGTTCTAGACACATATATATATATATATTCTTACTATTTCTGCTTATCTGTTCATGCAATTGATTCATTACAACATAACCACATTACAAACAATTATCTAATAAGATTCACTAAGAGAAAATATGTTACTCGCTTCATGGTAATTGTATTCCCTGATTACTTTATAGGTCTCACCAAACAAAAACAAAAAAAAACTGGTCTTCTTGGTATAAATCTTATATCTCCCACAATCTTAGCTGATGGGAAGGTGTGCAAATGATTGGGGTGTTTCGATTACAGAATTGTTACCACTCAAAGGTGATTTAACGTTCAGAAATGTCCGATCTTCTTGTGCCTGAGTAAACTTTTGAGTAGGAAGTTCGTATCGAATATTAAGGTCGGTGAGGATTCCTTTGAGAGCTAACATAAACTAAGAAAATTAAAATCATTAAACAATTAGACAATCATTAAATTTTATATTACAAAATATCAAGGGATTTTTTTCTTTTAATTTTTTTTTTTAAAAAAAAATTATCTTTTACCCGAGTACGTCGTTGCCAACGTTTGCTAAGCTCTTGCCAATTTCCCTTGTAAGGTAACCAAAGATTTATCAAGATCTGGTTCACATCCACGATATCCAAGACACGCAAATCGAACCCTGCAAAATCACGCGTCTCACCGCTGACCCATTCGCTAACTTGGTCTCGTAGCTTGTATATCAATTCAGTGGGTGTCCTGAAATCAATGTTTATTTGAATCGTTTCTCCCATATTTCCTGATCGTCGTACATTGGTAATTAGCTTTGTCATTAACACTGTAGTTGGTGCATATATTCTCTGACCATCACCGCGGCTTTTATTTTATTTTATTTTATTTTATTTAGTTTATTTTATTTTAATAAAAGGAAAGTTAATGCTTTATTTTCTTATTCTTATTCTTATTCTTCTTTAGGGTTTCTGTACATTCTAAAAACCAATAAAAAGAATAAAGCCCTATAATTTATTTGTGTTCTGTACTTACATAAAGACTGTTCCCATAAGTCCTAAATTATGCACCATCAAAAACTGTTCATCAATAATCACTAGATCACCTGCATCATAGGGGTGCTTTGTATAAAGGTATAAAGATAAGAATGTTCTTTCCAATAAATAAATAAACAAATAAAATATACACAAAAACAAAAAGAGATAACTATTCAAGAACTTACTGTGACAAAAAGAAACAAGATGCTCTCAAAAGTATTCTTTGCAGTGTTACCAAATACAAAGGTCAAAGCCAACAAAAATGATCCAAGTGGAACAAGCGAGTGCCAGACTTCCACATTAAACACAGCCAGAGATACAAACACTGTCGCAATAATACTGATCAACAAAAGCATGGCATCTATTTTTCCCAGGGCTTGGCTGGTATCTCGCATGGACTGGGCCAAAGCCTTTCGCTCTCTGTATATCTGAACAACCGTGTCTCTAAACTCTCTTCGTGTGAGATCGCCGTTCCCATCTCTGTCGAATACTGCAAATGCACTCTTTGCCTCCTCAAATGTGTCAAAGAAAGGCCGAAAGTCAGAAACATCAAGAGACCGTTTCGAATCCTCTTCTCCACTTAAGGGTGTCCCGACTGGATATGCAAGTGATTGAAAGAGCTTTCGGGCAACCTTTTTGGCAAACTCTATAGAGTTTATGTCAATCTTGTCATTGTCAATCAGGGTACGTGACTGAGGCTGGTCTGTCAACACAATGCTCTGTAGGCGCTTTTGAAACTGGGACAAGATTTCGGGTGTATTTGACAAGCGTTTGGTATCTGACTTGTGACCATATCCAACAGAAGTCGCGCTGTAAGCTGTAAGATTATTCAAGGTCGGAGTACTGTCGTCTGGGGCAAACGAAATCCGACTACTCAATGGACGTCGAATTCTCAATCGATTTGCAAAATCTTGTCTTGCCCTCCGTGCCTCTGCTCTACTAAGCGAGTCAAGAACTATATTTACGAAACAAATATATATATATTTAATCTTCTTTTACAGCATTAAATAGTAAAAAAAAAAAAACCAAATTCTAATTTACTTTTAAGCGCATTTTTGCTTTCCTGGACACGATCATTAAAAGCAAAACTATGAAAACTGGTGGCTATATGAAAAAAGAAAAAGACAAAATGAAGAATTAGTCAAAAATTATATATATATATCTTTTTCGTGATAAATTACCAATCATTTGAATAATGAGCTTTTGAATGAATAGAAAACAGGTGGCTACAAAAACACAAGCGTATACATTCCAGATAATACGCGAATAGTCCTGTTTGTGGACAGACTAAATAAAACAAATGGTAATATTAAACCTAAGAAAACATGCGGTTTACTTTCCCGCTTCTGTCTTAAAAAATATTGGACCTTACTGGGAAAGGATATTGTAATAAAAAAGCCCAAGTACCCCAGTTCCATGAAACCATAGTAAGAAGGCCGGTATACCATTTAAGACTCATATAGTACTACAACTTTTTGTATTAATCAAACCATACTTTTTTCTCTCAATTATATATCTAAGCCAAATCTAGAACATATATATGTATATATATAAAAGAAAGTAGTTTACCTCCATATAGGTCTTTACACTTTCAGATCGTCTTCCTTTAAATATTTTTGTCCATGTTGAAACTACGGTAGGAAGCAGTTCGATAACAATTGTTGTTACCCACCCAATATGCCACATAAATGCTGCCCAGTACATCCAGCACTGAACATTACTACGGACATTCCTAAAGCTCGGATCTTGCTTTTCTTCTTCGGTAGGATAAGGCAAGAATAAATAGATACAAACCCCAATGGCAGCAAACATACAAGATCCAGATAGAGCAAGTATAATACGTCGTATAAGGGGTGACAGATAATGCCAGCAGCAACGTCTTGCCATGGCTTCCTGAATACGTTCTCGAGTAGACTTTTGAACCTCTACTTTGCCTTGGTCGGGATCATCATTCCAATCAAAGTCGTCGTCATCGTTATTATTCTCGTTCTCGTTATCGTCTGTCAATAGATCCTCTTTTATGTTTTCATCTAGATCTATAGTCTTCATGTTGATTTCTTCGTTCAACTTGCCCTTTGGGAATAAATGAAAAGTATCTATAAGAGAATCTTTAAGAGGCGAAGAGCGTCTGGGTCCATAGTTCTGAAGAGGAGTCGGCTCAGGGTGTGTATCGTGCTCGATCTGAATTGAAAGATGAGGTCGATCTAGGCTCAAACGGCTGGCTACTGTTCCTTTAGGTAATGTGTCTGGGTCTGTGCACAAAAATAATAATAAAAAAAAGGGGATGAAGTTTAGGTTTCTGTGTACTCTTCAAGCATGTGAAGTGGGACAAAGATTACACACTGATAGCGAAGCGAATAGTCTCCCTAAGACTATTAGAACCGACTGTAGTGTTAATCTCCATTTACCAAAGAAGACGTTACGGAAGATTTTGTTAAATAAAAAGAATGATGTAAAATAGATATATATATATGTATGTATGTATGTGTGTGTGTGTGGTGATAGTGAATGTAGTGGTGGGTGCTGTGGTAGAGCTTGTGATGCGGCGAGTAAAAGGAGGGAGAAGGGTTAACAGGCATCCCTCTCCATTGGCACTTTTGATCTTGTAGTTAATAAGAATGAACCTGTTTAAACTGCGACAATTCTATCTTGTCAAGCCAGTCCGATTTGGCAAATGCGCCCAACAGCAAGACTATCAAAATGATCAAAACGATCAAAGAGAAGTGGGGCAGTGTAACAGTTTGTGGTAGTCAATGGTCCTTGACGCCTAGACGCCTAGACCGTTTTCTTCTTTCTCTGCTAGCATACACACATATTTAAAGTAGATTTTTTTTCTAACTTCACCATTTCCTCTTCACAGGATTTGTCAAATCAATCTTTGTCAGTCTTCAAAATGGATATGCCCACATCTTTTCACAAAAAGCGTATGATGTTAAAGCCATATCAGTACAAAGTTCTTCAAGACCATTTCTCTGCCAATCCAAAGCCAGATGCGAGAGTCTACATCGACATTGCTTCTCGTCTAAATGTCTCAATCACCAAGATAAAAAACTGGTTCCAGAACCGTCGGGCCAAAGCTCGCAAGGATAAAAAATGGCAAGAACAACACATCAATCTGCCGGAAATATTAGCGGAATCACCAAAACATGTAGCCCATGAAAGGCACATATCAACTGCACTAAACTCAGAGAATAATAGTAGCATTAGCAGTAGCAGCAGAGCTGTTAATAAGCACACACATAATAGTCCTGTCAGTGTAGCTTACTCTGCTATATATTGGGACACTCCAAGAACACTGGATTACTATCGTATACACCAACACCAGCCTCATAATTGGTGTAGCGAGTCAGAGTTGCAGACTGCTTCGGTTTCAGAAAACATTGCAGAAATCCCTACAGCATACGATTGTCCCCAATCAAAATTAAGAATGAGTCCTCAAGAGACAACTCTTAAAGGTAAAATAAAGAAATAAATATGTGCTGTGGTTTACAAATTTGATTTATTTATTTTTCAGAATCTAATTAATATTTCTTTTATTTTTTCGATACATATGTATTAGATATAAGCTTTGGATCTATGGGCGGAAAAACTAGATTTCCTGTTAATACTATTTACATCGGCAATTGGTCCTACTATACATCATGTAAACTCAGGGATCCAGTTGATTTGGCATGCGGTGTCAATCATCAGCTACGTTTGTTGTACTGGCAAATCTGGAAAGGCAGATATGTATTTAAAGTGCATATTTTCCTTGAAGACATTCGAAATATCAGACTACACCGTACTCTAACTGGACACAGCTCCCCTAACTTGTCAGGTGAGCTTGTGGTAGAGCTCTATCGACTTGACAGACTTGTATTCTACAAAAAGGAAGTAGCCCTGGGTGGTTCTGATTGGGCTCCTTGCGTGGATTTTACTGATAACATGGAGGCAAGTACCCATCCAATTCAAGTGTTTGAAGGCAGTTACGATAGCCTCAAACTGGGTTTGATAAGCTTTACCAAGGCTTTCCCCGAAATGGTTTCCAAGGTGACCGTTGTTGACTCTCTTGTGGCGATGATCTCTCCTGCTCTTACCGACCCACAAATGCTTCCTACTCCAATGCTTCCCCAGCAACTTACACAACAGCGACCACAACAACGGCCACAACAACGGCCACAAGCACAACCACAGCCCAGTCGTGACCTTTTCAAGCAATCTCTGGACTACTTTTCTTTTAAACCTCTTCCTACATACGTGCCCATATCTATGCTTCCGGGTCACCAAAATACGACAACTTTCAAATATTCCTTGTCTTAAAAAAACGTTTTCTTCTTCTTTTTCTTCTTTTTATACTCCAAGACTCGTTTCCAGTAAAAATAGCTTTCATTGGATAAACTTCTTTTTAATATGTACATACATATATATATATACCTATATATATAAGTAAATAAATATAAATATAAAAAACAAATAGGAATATTTCAACTAATTTTGAATTATTCGTTTCTTCGGCGTGACGGTCGTCTTGAAATGGTGAAAGAGGTCATGGCGTGCATGCAATGAATGTCAATTGCCCAAGACCACTAACCATGAACGCAAATCAGCCCGTTGATCCATCATCATACAATGACTGTCATCGCCTGTTTTTACAAAGCATGCTCACACAAAAGATAGTTCGTGAAGATCAGGCCCTGAATCTATACGATGAAGCCTCTAAGCTAACTGGTGGTATGCATATATATATATATATACATACATAGTCTTGCTTTATTACAAGCGTTATTATGATAAAAGAAAAGGGAAGAAAAAGAAAGTAAATACTTATAACTTTATTTTAATTTTTACTCTTAAAAAATTAGTCCCAAGAACAGACTTTTCAGACTTTGTAGCATGCATCAATCAAGGCATCAATGAAATAGATCTTGCTTTAAAGCGCTCACACAATGAACGCAATGGAGTTCCTGTCATTGCCCTGGTAAGATGAATCTTTGTAATAATTGAAAAACCCTAATTAATATATATATATGTATATGTATATATATATATAAGCTGAAATAATAAATGGTTTTATTTTATTTGGAATAGGTAAATACACTTGACGATGAGATCTCTCAAATGGCAACAGAATACTCTCCTAGTACTATAATGTACTTTAGACAACTTGTAGGTATTAGCCTTAAAAATAGATACATAAAGGGTAATATTTTCCCTATATATGTATTAATATATTCGTACGCGGGCTAATATGTTATGGAACTTCTAAAGGCAGAGAACATTATTACAGCAGAAGATGAAGATTATGCAATCAGCTCAATGGAGGCTATTCGCCTTGGCCAGAAGATGACACCTGCATTAACTCAAAAGGAAACACAGGATCTTCTGGATCGCTTGGTTGCTGATGGCTGGCTGTTCTGCACTCGCCAGGGTGCTTATGTGATGGAGACACGTACTGTTCTTGAGCTTAATGTTTATTTTAAAGAGCAGTATGGGGAGTACATGAAGGAATGTCAATTCTGTCTTGATGTGGTTACAATGGGAGAACGCTGTGAATCTGTTGATTGCCCTGTGCGTATCCACCGTCACTGTGCGGAGAGATATTTTCGTGAGCAGCCCAATAGCACATGCCCACTGTGTGGCACTATGTGGTCCCATCTGAATACATTTGGGTTAGGTCTCTCCTAATTGTGCTATATATTTGGAATAAAAGCTTGTTCTGTCGTTTTCTTTTTTCTTCTTAAAGAAAAAAGTATTGATAGTATTTTATACAAGGGGATTTCTCTGGTGCGGTATAAATACCATATTAATTAATAAGATAGATTTTAAGAGAAATGATAAAAGCACCCAAAAACAATTGATTTAATCAAGATTCCTTCCAATAATTCATAAAGTTGGTTTGAGCCGGAAACATAACCATTTTCTGCTGTGAATATACAGTTTATTCAATTAATAGCAGTGTGTGTCCTAAATTTAGACTTGACAATAAAGAAATAATAATTACTTACATATGCAATATATCAATAGCCAGTTATGCAGAAGATCATAAAGAGTTGTTGTCATTAAAGTGTGGTGCAATCTTGCTTGATATTTTACTATCGATTGGCCTTCACATGCGTATGATATCTTTCCCTTTCTTTCACCTACTTATATTACCAGAGTTTGGAAGCACCAACCGGTAAGTAATCTCCACTCATCCCTTTTCTTCTGCAAAGCACAAAAGAAAGCCTTTATACGAATATTATGTGTCCTTAGGGACCAGATTGAATTATTCGATACCTGCAAAAGGGTCACGATTTGTGGTTCGGTTGAATAAAGATGTCGACTCGCACCAGGAAATATTATCCCCGTAAGATTGGCAAGAAGGGTAACGTTGCGTACTTCTAAGCTGTCCAAGCTGTCCGTAAGCTTCTCCTTGGTTAGAAACTTAAACGAAGAAACGTAACAATAAAAAAATGGAGACGGAATCAAGAAAAGAAAAATAAATTACTTTACAAAGACGACATTTAATGAGTTCTTTAAAACATTCAAATTGTCCAAAAACAGTAGTAAAAAGTCGACTTTTTTTAATAGCAAGCTTTTATTTTATTATCTATCTGTAGGATCACTTAATGGAAAGATTGTTAAGCTTGTCTAAAAACAGGGTATTTGATATGAAAGACATAACTTCATACAGCCAAATGGATATTGTCACAGACACCTTAAGAGCTGAGATTGATAAAAGCACAAGACAAATAGCGTATACAAAAGTGGTAAATTAGATGATTTCGTTAGCAAAATATTAAAGACCTCAAGTTTTCACAATTTTTTTTTAGAAATCATCACTAAATTTACTGTAGTATTTATTTGGAGAATATTCCTGAGCCTACGTGTTTTCTTTTTCTTTTGATTCTTACAAAGTAAGTTGAAATTAAAAAGATCAAGTAAATCAGGTGGATTAAAGTCAGCTTATAATATTAAAAGTCGATACTTCTTGTAGATTCCTGATAAACTGAATGATAATCCCAAAAAGATATTTATATATTTATATATATATATATCTATTTTATCATACATTAAGAGTATTGATTGTCTTAAAATAATACATAAAGAAATAACATCAAATACAAAAACTTGCGTTTTACGAACGCAGTCTTTGAAAAGCGCAGATGGTTTAGATATTAAAAAAAAAACCTGTTGTTTATTATGCACATATATATATATATATATATAAAAGGAAAGAAGACAATGTAATATGGTGTGCTGTATGTATAATGCTTAATGTGAGGGTGTCTATTTATGAGCATATGCTCGCACGTAATTTTCTACCCATTCCTGTACGTCCTTGTTTGAAATTAAACCGTCAAGGCCATAAGGAATCGGCTGCTTACAGTCCTGACATTGGAAATCGTTCTCTAGCATATAGCCTCGAATGCATTCATCACAAAAACTAGCGCCACAACATGGGGTAATTGTTGCTTCTCGAAGTAAACCTTGACAGATGGGACATTGTAGATGAGGAGGAACGGAAATTGAGTCGTACCACTCCAAAAGATCGCCAGCTGTAGCAGAACCAAGATTTACTGTAGCCGCTGATTTTGCTACGTGTTTATCCCACGTTGATCTGAGAAAAGAAAAGAAAGTCAACAATTCTCTCTCTTCTTCACTTTTCTTTCAACCCTAATCTTTTGTTACAATTGAACTTACGAATCTGCTTGGGCAACGACAATATCGCCCTTTGGGGTTACCATCAGACCACCTGTTCCAGACTTGACGGCATCCTTAGGTTCTTCTATAACTTTGAGGAAGCTTCGTGGAATACCTGTGGTTCTTTTTATACGTGGATGTTTGTCATATTCCTTATCTCCATTTGTAGGACATTGGTTGATATAATGACCTAAGATTCACACATTGATTGCCTTTAAATATGAACGCTTGATGCTCCTTTTCGTCCAATTCATTGTTGTATCTCATTGTATATATTATATATATATAGGTATCCTTATTACCTTTTTGTCCGCATCGATAGCAGACATAGGTTTGAGGCGGAAGTCTTTGTTGATCCTTATCACCCCCCTCTCTAGGTGTACCGCCTCCACTCCCAGTACCATGATGACCACCACGTCCTCTGGGCCATGCTCCTCCAGGTCCTCGAGCATTATATGGAATATATGTTTGTCTGTTAGGGTACAAGAGGAATAAATAGAAGTACCATATAGCAGAAGAAGATGATAAAAAAAAGGGTTCACTTGGACAGCAATATAATTTTGACCAAACAGACAAGATATCAAACAGAGGTAGAAGATAATGTTTCTTTTTTTTTGTAATATAAAAATATTTTATGTATCTTTTTTTTCTCTCTTGCTTCTTCAGTCTTTATAGAGACAAGCAAGAAAATAATAATAGGAGGGAAAATGATATGATATATTTCGCTCTAACAGGGACTATATATTTTCCTAGCAAAGCTACACAAAGCTAATATAAAATAGAGAGACAAAGAAATAAACCTTTTTACTTACTCAGCAAGCCTCTCCTGCTCCTGTCCCCACTGGTCAGTTGTCTGTTTGAACATTGCCTGGATCCTGGCTTCCTCTGAATCGTCTGTGGGACCTTGAGCAGGTTCAGATTCTTGCTCGGTGTGATTGGCCATGTGTGCGGGAGAGCGCTGTGGTTTATGCTGCTGTGCATTCAGGACCATATTCCGCCCATTACCAAAGCGATTCTCGCTTGGTGGTCCATGATTCCCTTTCATCATCCCCATCCCACTTCCTTTACCCTCTACCGGACCTGCCCCCAACACATATCTTTGTGCAGTGCCCTTACCAGGCCGAGATGCAGGTAACCGCCTCACGATTACCGAAGTATTACGAGGTACTAAAAATACATCATCCTTGTATTCTAAAGGAAATCGTCAAACGCTCGCCTTCTTAAAGAGAAAGAATAAAACCCAAGAAAAAAGGAAATTGTAGGATTTTACCTTCATCTGTCTGGGCATTATAGATCGCCAGATCAAAATCAGTGCCCTTGCCGAGTTTTTTTGCTCGAATAATCTCTCGCTTCACATCAAACACAGTTGCACCTGCACCATCAAAAGTAAAGAAATCATAATCTGAATCTTTTGCTGCCTTGAATTTGTAATAAATCACGGACATGATCAATGAGGGTAAACAAGTTAATTTCCACCAGTTTTCTTTTATTTGATACGTCATGCATTGAGATCCCGACTCAATTTTGGACCTCTTTTTAAGAAACCACCAGTGGTTCATAGTAGCCCTTCGATAGGTTTTTCTTTCTTTCTATTAGTAAAGCACCGAGCTCTGGTAATTAATCATTTGCCAATTAAACTTTAAAGATTGTTTTGAGTGAGAGAGAGAGCTTAGGGAGTTTATTTGGTGACTATACGAGCAGCTAAGAAAAAGAAGAAGAAAAAAACTTGGGAAATTATATATTTTATGTTTTATGCAAGAAATAGAGCGCGAATATAATAATTAAGGGAAATCACTGAGAATATTTAAAGTGTGATAAATGTTATGTTCTTGAATATGCGTCGAGGATATCTAAAAGAAGGTTCCCAATTATATATGCACCGAAAACTTTCAAAAAACAAAGTGACTAATTTGATTTGAAAATGTTCACATTTATAGAAACAAAACAAATTGTCTATAAAACAACGACACTTCTAGTTTTTTTAAAACAAACAAAGCAAAATGTTGAGATGCATTAAAGAGCATATATGGTGAAAATGTACATATTAAACACGGAAGACCCAAATAGTCTTTCTTTTTTTTTGGGTTGCTGTTCGAATGCATAAAAAAGTATCAAAGAATAAAGTATTGGAAGGAAGGAAAAAAGTTAAATTATTGTCGCCAACCAGCATTTAATTGCATAAGTGTCAGAACAGCATCCATAGGATAGTCGCCACTTGGCTGTCCCTTTCCGTCCGAAGGTTCTTTCGCCTCTTCCGGTGCTCTATTTTCCGATCCTTCTTGTGGTGACCCACTTCCTAACAGTCCACTTGCTAACTTTTCTTCTGGTGGTATGTTCTGATCGGTCGGACTTTGCTGTTGATTCGAGTTCGATTTTTCGTCTTTGGGCGAAGGTGGTGTGTATTCTTGAGGCTGTGACATACCCTGTCCTGCTTGTGGCTGCTGTTGTTGTCGCAGCAATTCAAGAAGCTGATCAGAGAATTGACTATGTTCCTGAGCCTTGATAGCGGCAGCTATATTACTATTAAAATTGGAGAACATAGTAATGTAATCTGCCTCTTGAAGAGTCTGCATTGTAGGTGCTCCAGATTGTGCTTGCTGTGCTGCCGCTGCCGCTGCCGAGGCAATTGCAGAAAAGTCTATAGTTTCTGGGTTTCCATTGCCGCCGTGATTCCCTGAACCCATTCCAGTCGAGGCACCCATGGCGCCATCCACAGCATGCTTCAGTCGTTGCTTTTCCTGACGTTTTGCTCGTCTCTTTTGGAACTCATCTTCTACCCATCTGAGTTTGTGCTCACTATCATCTTTTCCAAACAATTTTACGGCACGTTTGTTGACACGGCATCGTAGGTCGTTGTCTTTATCTAAGAAGGCGTCAGAAGAAGCCATATAATCGTTGAAACCTTACTTCTTTCTTCATTATGGACCCTCCATCTCTTCTTGCGTTCGCGATTATCAGCTCTGACCTACACCAAACGCATAAGATACAAAACACCCATAGAAGTTTAGCACATTTGTGCTTTTTTTTTTTGTTATTCTTTCTTACTTTTTGGTTCATAAGTTCTCGCTTAAGCATGTCTGTTGTCAGTTGAGTGACCGACCCAGGGTGGTGTGTTTCGTCACTTATCACACCTGTCTGATGATGGGTTGAGTCCAGGGCTTGAGGTTGTCCTGATGCGTTGGGATCAAGGTGGGAAAAGAATTGCTGATAATTACCACCACTTGCAATTGCAGCAGCAGCGGCCTGTGCAATCGCCTGGGCATGAGCTGCATTGATTTGTTGAAATTGTTCTTGCGTCAAGTTCAGCTCAGAAAGCCCCTGGTTGGAAGGAGGTGAAGAAGTAGTAGCATTGTTAGATGCTTTAAATTGTTGTGCATCCTGCTCTTGCTGTTGTTGTTGCTGAATAGCAATATTAGCTTGCTCCTGCTGCTGCTGCTGCTGCTGTTGTTGTTGTTGAATAGCAATATTAGCTTGCTCTTGTTGCTGTTGCTGTTGCTGCTGAATAGCAATGTTGGCTTGCTCCTGTTGCTCCTGTTGCTGTTGCTCCTGCTGCTGCTGCTGCTGTTGTTGTTGTTGTTCTTGCTGCTGTTGTTGTTCTTGCTGCTGTTGTTGTTCTTGCTGCTGTTGTTGTTCTTGCTGTTGTTGTTGTTCTTGTTGTTGAATGGCAATATCAGGTTGCTCTTGCTGTTCTTGTTGTTGCATAGGGTCGTTCGTTTGTTCCTGCTGTGTAGTTTCGTCATTAGCCTCTTGTTGGCACGAGTAGTTAATAACAGGTTTGGCGTCTTGCTCAATAGGCTCGACTTTGGCTGACTGGTCTTGTTCCATACTAGATATAACCTAACTCATCGCGATTTATGGTCAGGAAATGTTGACTATCTATTATGCTTTCAATAGTCATCTCACAAGCCTCGAATGTACCTAGCGCACTGGTCTGCTCAAGTCTCGGAGGACTGAAAAAAGGTCACAAGGACTATCACACTGAAGCGAACGAGGCAGATGGTGGCTGACGTAGTTGCGAGTAAAAGCTGTCACTTAACTCTTAGCTCGCTTTTTATATGCGTATGCGTGTGCGTGTGCGTATATGTTTGTGTTTGTGTGCATGTGTTATTTGTACGTGTGTGTGTGTGTGTGTAGTGATTTTCGCCTAGCAAGATGCTTTTTTTTAAAAAAATTTAATTTTTTTTAACAATTTGGTCATTTTAGCCTCTAGTCATTTTTGGCCTTGGTACAAAGTTGAGTGCCTTCCAACCCCCCCTCTTCAACCCCCCACTCCCCTCCCTTATTTTGTCCTTTTCTCCCTTCTTTCTAGTACCTCCTCTCGTCTTTTATGTGTAACACAAGTTAAAGAAGCTTCAAATATTAAGAAACATCAATTTTCGAATAAAGAATAACCTTTAATATTGTAGTGCTCATATTTATTTTTCTGGCTCTAGTAGACTAAATTTCCTAAAGACTTTGGCAAGAACCCCAATGCTAAGCAAGAGGTCTACTGCGCACTTTTATAACTCCGACAAAATACTAAAAAAGCCACCGATGTCCATGGCCACAGCAAATAAGAAAAAATTTGAGGTGCAAAACTGCAGACTCTCTCTTTAAATTCAGTCAACATGCCCAAGAATAAAGGAAAAGTAAGAGCATCTATCTACAATGACGTTTAAAGCAAGCAATGCTCATCAAGTATTGTAGGGAGGAAAAAACAGAAGAAGAGGAAAGAACGAGAACGAAGATAACAAGCGTGAGCTGATCTTTAAGGAAGAAGGACAAGGTAAGAATAGTCAATCTACTCTATAGGCAACCCATCTCACCATCTTCGACCAACAGAATATGCTCAGGTTACCAAGATGCTCGGTAACGGACGCGTTGAGGCCCAGTGCTTCGATGGTGTCAGACGTTTGGCTCATATTCGCGGAAAGCTGAGAAAGAAGGTTAGACAGTATACAATATGTGTAGCCAAGATGAGATGTACTGACATGAGTACTTTAGGTCTGGATTAGTCAAGGTGATATTGTCCTCATCTCTCTTCGTGAGTACCAGGATGAGAAGGCAGATGTTTTGCTCAAATACAACCCTGATGAAGCTCGCGCTCTCAAGTCATACGGTGAACTTCCCGATACCACTAAGATCAATGAAACCGAGACCTTTGGTGGCGAGGAGGATGATGAAGTTGAATTCGACTTTGACATTGATGAGGTAAGAGAAAAGAAATTTACTTTTATTTTTCTTCGATAGTGATAAATAGAATACCAATACACTTGCATGAAATACGATTTTCTAACTCTTCTTTATAGATCTAAACCCACCCTTTTCTATATTCTTTACGGTATAACTGACTCCCGGCCCTCAAACCACAAGGGCTGTACAAAAAAATTATCTTTTTCTCCTTCTTAACACATCCAATGGAATTTGTCTCCAGTTTTATCCTAAAGAGAAATTAGAGTGGGGAGAAATAGAGTAATATGTGTATATATTTGTGTTTTTTTTTTACATCTTTACGTGGGTATACATAATGTATAATTGTTTGCCGTGGTGGTTGGTACCAATAACAACAACAACAAAAGCCTTTTTATTTTATTTTAAATAAATAATAAAAAATAATAATAACAATAATACTTATACAAACGAAGCTGCCTTTATATATTTATGAATTTTGATTTTGGATATGTTTTTTTGCTTAATATTTTAGTGATTTACTTGAATAAAGTCTTTCTTGTGACAATCAATTGTCATTGTATTTGTTTTTATATAATCATTCTTTTTTGTTAAAGAGGTTCAAAAATAGCTCTGGTGACAATTGATAGTCACATTTACGCTGATGTCTCAGGCAGCCATTTGATAACAGGGGGTTGTGTTACACTCACTGTGAATTTTCATCTTTGAATTTATTAACTATAATGACAATGGTAATTGTGGAAAAGAAATTATCAATATTCCCGGCAAATATTGAGCTCCGTATCCATTAAGGCATTTTGCCAAGTATTTTCTTATCTAAAATCTTTATTTGCGTAATAATTGTACCCCAAAATAAGCTTGTACCAACGATGACCATCTGTTCATGTATTCCACAAAAAGTTTTGCAATTCATTAAAATGTGTTCGGTCCCAAATGTCGCTGTTTGAATAATAATTATCGGTCGTTAAATATCCAAGTTTCATACTTTTCACTGTAAATATATATAGACTTCAACTTTTATGAAGGTCCCACTTTACTAGATCCTGAAAATGAGAACGTTAAAGGTAAGATAATAACTGCACTTGAGGGTATAAACAAGCATAGCATGTATTAAGCACACAAGGATAATAGTTAGAATATTTACATGGAGAATAGAAAATAGAAAATAAAATTTCATCTTTACAAAAATTATCAATTTGATTTCTTTTCTCAATATTATTATTTCTATTGGTAGCAATCTGCTTATACATGGGTCTGGAGAGCCAGAATGAATCCTGATTGGGATACGAATGGAAAGAAAACAAACATGTTAAAAAACCAACTTGGGAGCCAGATTTGCTCATAATTCAGTCATTCATTTTCATTAGAAGCCAAATACCAATGACTGAGGGGGTTATAGATTGTTTAACAGGAGAGTTTGAAAGGTTAACCTTTAAAAGAATCTACTATGAGAAGCTTTAGTTTGTATGGATACAACCTTTCAATCAAAAGGAAAAACAAAACAATCAGCTCGCCATCCTGCAACTCAAAACATTATGACATGTATTAATGCAAGATATGAGTGGGTTCTAAAATGGGAAGCAACAGATGTGGACGGACTACCTTTAAAACTGACATTTTTAATAAGAATATGAGACACTCTTACGGTCGATATGCCTCTGTTACATTTACTGTAATGGTCGTTCTAACCGTCAAAGGTTGATTATATACCTATCTTAGAAGCACTTTCGATAGTAAATAGCGATAATTTAGATTTTAGAGTACATTGAATAACAGAAGAGCTAATTCTGGTGATTGTAAATGAGATATTGAAAACGTGAAAAAAAAAGGATAAGTTGCACTACTGGACATGGGCTGAAGGTTTGGAGTAAAACCCTGGACCAACCATATAAATATTCTTAATTAAAAAGCCTGCATATTGCCCATGAAAACTCTAAATTAAAGCATGTTCATTTACTTACATCTGTCAGTAATTTTATATCTAATCATCTGTCAAATTGGCTAAATTTAACTCTTCTCCTTCTCCAGTAACATACCATGGCATCGCAACAAACCTGCATGGTTATGTTTACTTGGCTATATTCAAATGTAAATACAAGACCATCGTTCATACTTGGTGTATTATAAAAGCTTGATAGAAACGCCTTTTAACCATTGAAAAGGCTGCCATTTAGATTTCAGAAATCCATACAGATATACATATATATTTGACAAGCCCAATAATTCGTTATTTTTATTATTTAATTATGAGAATTGGTTTTTTAAAACCCGTTGATTGGATTTTGAAATTTGTAATTTGGGGCCGTACACAATGTAAAATAGTTTGTTCTTTTGAACACTTTCATCGGAGGACAGAAGTTCTATTTTTGAGACATAGGCTAATTTGGACTTGTGCACTAAAGATAATATATATATATAGAGAGAAATGTATAAAAAAAACCCCCGCCTTTTCTTATCTTGGCGTGTCCTGCAACCGGCATTCTTTTTACTCTTCTTCTCCTTAGGATCGCCTCTCATTCACTCGTCAGCCAGGTCGATCATTCCTCATCGTCTTCGTAATGGCAACGCCAACGCCAGCAAACACACCTCCCCATCTCTCGCCCACCTGCTCTCTCTTACCAATCCAATCGCACCAACCCGAAGAACCTACTCGCGACTCTGTAGACTCCACCCAAAAATATGTTGATACAGACCTACCTAGCCCTACCACGAGTCTTTCGGACCCAAAAGATGAAGACTACAAGTTGAATGTAACACAAGAGGATGATCTCTTTGACCGACCCGCTGAATGTGTATTACCCGGTGCTCCTGTGTGTCCATTGACGATGGCCTCGTTAGCCGAACAGAACGACCTCTTGGAACAAACACCTCTTGGAACAAAACTATCTCCAAACGCCATTAGAGCCTGGGCAGCTGATTTGCCTGAAGTACCGGAATCTACGATCGTAGACGACAATTCTTGTGTGTATGAGGTCGAAGAAACGGTTGTTGGAGATGACCAACCCATAGTACAAGAAACCAAAGATGTATTCACAGACTCGCAAAAGGTTGCTTATGTGGGTTTATGTGCCCTTACAAGTATAGAAGTTGTCCATGACTTCCAAGGCAAAGACTTTGCTTATGCTCGAATGAGTGCCGACAATTGGCAGCGTAAATGGATGAAGATCCTTTATTCTCATATGGGTATATCTGGTCAAGGTAAGTCGAACACACAAAACTGATGCAACTAAACAAACTCGTCTCTCGAACAGAAATTAAGATGATCGAATCCCTGTCTAAGCATAAAATCCTTCCGTCAGATCTTGTCCATCAATTTACAGCTCAGGGTGAGACCACGACAGTCCAGATGGCCAATCTCCATTTCAAACAGACGACGGAGAAACATCAACAAGAACAAGTAGTGATCGACCTGCGCTGGACCGTAATGTGTGATCTTTTGCTGCTATGTCTCGGATCAGAAAATTATGATGCGCGATCCCGCGTATTTGTAGCCCGTATAGCGTCTTACCTTGAACTTGACTGGTTTAAAGTGATCGCTTTCGAGAAGCGAATTGCGGATCACCTTATTCAGAATGAATCTTCTTGGGACACGGAATCTGTTTTCAGCATTGGAACACAAACAAATATAGACGATTCTATGGCTGTCCGAAACGATGCCGAACGAAAGGGTCGCAATAAGCAACGCAAGAAGAAGCGATATGTTATGATCGGACTAGCCACCATCGGAGGTGGTCTTATCCTTGGTCTGAGTGCAGGTTTGATGGCCCCTATGATTGCAGGCGGTCTGGGCGCTTTCTTGACCACAGTCGGAGTGAGCGGTTCTGCCGGATTCCTGGGCGGGACAGCAAGTATCGCACTCATTACGAGTGGAGCAACCGTTGCTGGTGGACGTAAGTACCCTAACATATAATCAAAGTTAAGAAACATGCATATTTTACTTACATTATAATCTACTGTTTTTAATTAATACATGTATGTATAGGTATAGGAGGTACTAAGAAACATTTTAAAGTTATTACTATCTATAGATCTTCCTATTATTATAAGTATTATTGACATATCTAGCAAACTGACATGTTCCGTTCGTAGCTATTAGTATGAACAAGCGAATGAAGACTATCAATACATTTGAATTTTTGCCGGTGCGAATAGATGAGAATGTTGGCTGTATTATCACAGTTACTGGGTAAGTTTCTCTATATGTTATATTTTAGGCTACTTTTTCTTTTATAAAAAAATTATAGTGAAACTAATATCATATTTATATTATTTATTATAAGCTGGTTACCAAATACTGATAATCGAGAGGATGAGACGATTCTACCATTCAGTACCCTTGACCCCCTCATGGGTGACCATTTCACATTATTTTGGGAGCCCGATATGCTGGTTGAGCTTGGTAGTGCGTTCAAGATCTTCGCCACGGAAGCAGTGACCTTTTCTATCCAACAAGCCTTGGGCCACACCGTACTTGGTGCTTTGATGGCTGGCTTGACTTTCCCTCTTGCTCTCACAAAATTAGGTTACCTTGTAGACAATCCTTGGACTAACGGACTCGATCGCGCTCGTCTTGCAGGCCTTGTGCTGGCTGACTGTTTGATGAACCGAAATTTGGGTTCACGACCAATCACTCTTGTAGGATATTCACTTGGAGCCCGCATGATCTTTTACTGTTTGTTGGAACTAGCGAGAATGAATTGTTATGGTCTCGTTGAAAATGTCGCACTTTTTGGCACCCCTGTGAGTGCCTCTAAGTCCCAATGGAATGAGTGTACTACTGTGGTTGCAGGAAAATTTGTCAATGGCTATGCCACCAATGACTGGTTACTCGGATTCTTGTTCAGAGCTTCAACAGCAGGAATCGGAAATGTAGCCGGCTTAGGACCTTTGGATAACATTGAATGCGACCGCGTTCAAAACCTTGATTGCACTGATCTCATAAAGGGTCATCTCAGCTATCGTTTGACGATGCCCAAGCTTTTGAAACGAGCTGGATTTGTAGTAACTTCCGAAGAATTACCAGAATCCAAAGAAAAAGAAAAGGAGACATCAAGTATCCTGAGCTTTCCATCTTTCGGAAGAAATTCACCCTCATCACAAGGAGAGGTAAGCCTTTTTTTTTTAAAAAAAAAGAAACCATTAATAAAAAAAAACTTGTCTATGTCTACATAAATAGGAATCCTCGGAATCGGGTAAAGATAACAAGCGATTCTCTCTCAACAAAGCTAGACCGCTATCCTCATTTTATTCCGGAAAGGCATCTATTCAAATGACAGTACAAGATGTTCCCAAATGCTCAGATTCATCTTTACCTGGGAATTCAAGTACTCCTTCATCGAGCTCTTTAGATAATACAAACGACCTGTCTAAATTGTCCTTATTTGATAAGGGACAATTAGATGATAATACTTTATGTGCTTCGGAAAGCACACGCAAGGGTTCCACTGACGATTCATCTAAGAGTATTGTTGAAGGAGTATCTGACAATGACATTATTGCGGATATTATTGCTAGTGCAACCGCAGCTGCTTCTTCAAAATCAGGCACATACAGCTCGTTGTCTTCCGGTAAAGCTTCTATCACTTCAACAGCTTTGACTTCAGACTCGGAGCAGACAAAGTCTAAAGGCTTCTTTGGTATCACCAGCCGTTCCAAGTCAGAGACCCTTTCATCAACAGACTTTATTCAACCTTCTACCACACACATCCAAAAAATCTCATCTGAAACGCTTCGGAGTCAAAGTGCGCCAAGCATAACACCAGTTACAAATAGTAATAACAACAACAATACCAGTAGTAGTAATAGAAATTCTTTGTTTGGTCTGTCGTTGTTCGCTAAAAAGAAAAATCCTTTTGCTGACGACGAGGCACACCAGGCCCTGAAGGAAGCAGGAATTGAAATCAAAGAAATCAAGACTACTTTGGGGCGATCAATTGTACCAGACACTGTAGCAAATCCAATGCCAATAGTGGTACTAGAAGCACCTCAACATGCACGCATCAACAAATGAAAGCATTGTATGGCCATCTCCTTTATTCCTTATTCTTTCTTTTTTACCCCATGTACAGTCGATTATTTTCTATATATATATATATTCGTGTGTGTATGTGTAGTATGCGCATACTTCCCTTTCATAATAAACAATAGCTTCAAGAAAAAACATATTGGTTAATAATGATGATATAATGAATTACAGGTGAAGATTTTATAGACTTTGGGATATAACCATATCATACACAGTATTGTGGTATTAACTAAACCATGCTTAATTTTACACAGCATATACAACAATACAAGTCTATTCCGCTTTATTAATAAAGTTTTAGTCGAGTTAGGTGGTCTAAGACTTTAGAGATATCAATATCCCAAAGTCATATAATCGAAATAACATTTATGAAAAATAAACAAGTAAATGAACTTGACGGTAGCCCTATAGAAATATAATCGATATTCATATTAGATTCCCAACCTCATCTTCCAATACTTGATATTAATCTCTCTAAAAGTAAATGATATTTCCCCACTTCTCCATATGTAATTGTATTTTCTCTTGCGCATTTTTGAGATGATTTTTTTCAAGTTTTTTTTTATATTTAAACAAAATGTTTAGTATGATCATTAATAACCTAAGAATACTTGCTGTGCTGTTTATTTGAAAAGAAGATCTATTCATAACGGTTAATAACTCTTAAAAATGCGCCTTAAATTCTCTAATTGTGCGCCTTACAAATGTTTACTGTATTTAAATACAAATTTGTAAATTTTAATAAGAATTGGCTTGCCAGAAGTTGTTGCACGTGACCTGAGGCACTCTGCCTGCCAGTGTAGGAGGTCTTCCCATTCTCATTTTGAGCAACGCATCTATCCAGTATGACTGTAAGTTAAAAAACTCACGCTGAAAGGCATATTAGATAATGGAGAGAGATAGAATATAGTAAAATAAATAGATCCACAATCGATAACATCATCATGATCCAAATATACATGGATTAATTGATGGATGGATGGATGGATGATTTTGGTTGATAATTTTGGTAGAATGGTGGGATATTCATTCGGCCTTCATTTTATTTCACTTTACCACAATAATAAAAAAAGAAGAAATAAAAAATAAAAAGGAAGAAAAGACACACCCTTATGCGCATATATATACATATATATACATCATACATATGTACACTTATACAAGCATAATTAAATGAAGGATTAATTAATGAACCCAATTATTATACTCTCTTTTTGCTTATGCCATTAAGAGCAAAATATCATTGTTAAGCAACCACTCATCAAACACATCTTATATAGTTGGCTGTTGATCTTTTGAACCCTTCTGTTGAGCACGAGAAGCGTGCCCACAAGCTTAAGCGTTTGGTTCAATCGCCAAACTCCTACTTCATGGATGTCAAGTGCCCTGGTAAGCCTCATTTGTCTTTCTCGTTTAATCTGGCTTTATAAAATACGAGGATCCCATTGACATTTTTCATTTTGCTATAATTGATAGGATGTCTTAACATCAGCACTGTGTTCTCCCACGCCCAGACTGTTGTCCTTTGCTCCTCATGCGGAACTGTCTTGTGCCAGCCTACTGGTGGTAAAGCCCGCTTGACCGAAGGTAAAAATCATGAATATATGAATGTGTATACTGTGTATTCAAGGCCAAATAACTTGAACAAAAATTAATAATAATCATTATTATTTGATTTAATTACATAGGTTCTTCTTTCCGCAGAAAGGCCAATTAAGAATTGTCTGCAACCTGGATAAATCTCCTTTCTTTTTTCTATACAGAAAAGAAAATAATTAAATTGAAATAAACAAACAAGTAGCCTTGTGCGTGTACTTCATTATATACTTTGCTATCAAGAAAGAATATTTATTTATTTATTTATTTATATGATATATATATGTGTGTGTGTATATTAAATGAGGTGATACATTTCCTTTTTAATTTTTTAAGGATGGGGGGAATAGTTTTAGTTTTTAGTGGCTCCATAATTACTGTTTCCAAAGACATCGTCTGCAAGCGGACTAGAAGACAATTGAGTTTGGTCAAGTACCATAAGTCTATCATTTTGTTGAGGACGCGCCCGGGGAACTTGCAATGGTTTGTGTTTCTTGTTGGTTAACTGGCGACGTACAACACGGATTTTGTTGCGTACTATTATAATTTTTTAAATTATGAGATTAAAAGTTAATATTATCATTATCATTATCATTATCATTATAATTTACCATCAATATAAACATCGGTCTCGTCAATGATTTCCTATCCAATATAGAGATAATAAGTACACATTAAACTTTTGTACATCTAATAGTGCTAGTCTTACTTCTCCAATCAATTCTTCAATAACATCTTCAAGGGTAATAATACCAAGACCACCAGATTCTCCTCCGGGATCAGCAGAAACAAGAGCCATATGACCTAAATGAACATTACATGCAAACATATGTGTATGTGTGTGTACTATGTTGAGCATAATATCACATAATAAGTTTTCTTGTGAGACGATTCTTACTTTTGCCTTCTTGGAAATAGTTGAGGATATCTAGACAGCTAGTGTCAGGACCGGTTTCAGGCAGTGTACTAATGGGTAATTCTTTGACAGGACGGGCGTCTTCGGGGTCATAGGTGATCAATCGCTTGGTCAACAACATTCCTACCAAGTTTCCATTGTCATTAGGTGCATGAATGGGAATACGGGAGTAACCAGCTGAAAGAATCTGTTTTACACAAAAAGAATCATAGAATTAGAATAAAGTAAAGCAAGAAAAAAAAACATATCCTCATTTCTATTTTTTTAGGGAGGACAAAATAATCCAATTCTGGACCAACTTGCCTTATCGACCAGAGTCTCGTCCAGGATATCCTCGGTACAAAGAGTGAATACATCTGAAATGGGTGTCATAATCTGTGATACTGGCTTTGAGCGCAGATCAAGCACCGCTCCGATGATGGTTACTTCATCCAATGTCAGAGCTTCAGTATCGGACGAATTGCCAGACTGGTGTAAGGACACGAGAGATTTGAGACCTTGTTGTTGTTTAAAGTTAATTCAAACGCTTAAACATTTTTTTTTTCAAAAATTCAATAGTCAGGAAATATTAACTCTACTTACCGGCTTTTTTGTAGACAGTTCCATGGGATTCTCCAAGGAAGTAGTCGAGAAGGAGAGCAGTAGGGTAAGCAATAGGATACATTATGTACATTAGAATGAGCATCATCCTATAAAGCAGAATATCAGAACATGTAATTCATTTCTGTAGATTTCATTTTTCTTCACTTTCTTGCTCGTCTTACCATGCAGTCTGTGCACCAATGGCCAAACCATGACGGACACAGATGGCTTCATATTATAACAAATAGAAAATTCAATACATATTTACATCAATGTAGGACAAGAGTAACAACTTACATTGTGGAATTACTCTGGTTATAAAGAAAGATAAATGAATTTATATAATGAGTAAATGTAATAATGGAACTTTTTTTTGGATCTTTGAAACGCTCAGCTATGGACTTACTCGCCAAAGATTACAATCAGAGCGGTGGATAGAACGACGGCTTGCCAACCGCCACCAATCACACCATGTAAAATTATCGGCAGCGTCTCATTGATCACCACATTGGATAATAATAATGTTACCAGCACCCAATGCTTTCCGCGATCAAGTAGATTTAATACAATATGAGCATTTTTACGCTCAGTTGGAGTGCCCGTTTCCATAAGAACATGAAGGTTCGTCTCGTCCAGCCCCATCAAACCAAGTGTCAAGCCTTTAATATTTATATACCACGCAGAAAACTTAGTTTACATAATATAGCGGTATGGATATATCTTATATGTTTACCTGCAAAAACGCCACCTAATAACACGAGGAAAATAACAATTGCAATCTTTTCCCAAAAGGAGACTGAGTAAACAGATAAATGTTGTTGGCTGCCATGACTAAATGAGACAATAGGTTGAGCGACTACGACAGAAATAATAGAAGATATTGCAAAAACAAGTGTTCTAAAAGAGTTGACTTGTGTGGCAGAGATCGCCATGAGACAAGAGGTAGAGAAGTAAAAGACCAAAAACAAAATAGATCTACTGGCAGGAATTTAACTCTTTGCCCTCAAATCTTGTTTCCATCTAGTTAAGTCTCCGATTATATCGACTTTTGGGTAGCAGGGGAAATTATGTTGTGAAAATACATCATTGTGGCTATGTGTATATTTTTGGACTGAGACTTGTTCCAATACACAGTATGATTGTGCGCTTCTATGCTAGTAAAAGATCTTGAGATTCTTCTAATATTCGTTAAACTTTGCTATTATATTTAATAAGATATATTATGTACTATTGTAGAAAAAAGAAAATATTTTCAGAAAAACATAAGGAAAAACTAAAAACTAAAAAGATGTATATGGAGATATTTGTAATATCAATAACTAGTAGGCAGAACCTCTGTGCCATTAGCCATAAAATATAAATCATATTTTTATCCTCTTCTATAATTTCAGGTCTATATCTCTAAAGCCAAACTTTCATCTTGACTTTGTCTTTTACTATGTACAAATTACTGAGAAGAATTAAATATGTTCCTCAAGATTAGTGTTATTATTAATTAATTTATTTATTTATGGGAGTCTTTGACAGATTCGGATAGTCACAAAAATGGCAAACTCTTACAGGATAAGATTGATAAACGTATAAAGCACAATAAAACACAGTGAGAATAATTTCATCCCGTAATAAGACCTCTTATATTGTTACACTATCAACATCAACAAGACAAACCGTAAATTAAGCCTTTTTCCTTATTATATATTACAAAAATATTTTTAACTAATTAAAAGGTTTTTGTCAAATGCAAAGATAATCAAATTAACTGAAGCCTTCAATGGAGTCAATCAATTCTTAAGGTGAATTTCGAACATCATTAACTTTTGTACTTATTTTAATATTAATAATCGAAAATTTCAAAACAGCAAAGTTTAATAAGTGTATTTATATTGTATTTTCTTTGACTATGCACAAACTTTGAACATATTCTTCAGATATTTTTCAAGTATACTTTTGCATATATGGGTGAAGAATATTGACTTAAATATTATTTTTGCATATGAAATTATTGTAATACAGGTGTAATACTTTATTTCAATACAAAAGTGCCATGTTAACTATAGGTGACTTATATATTCTATAAAATTATCTTAGAGACATTTATTTGCATTATCTGAAAACGTTATAGTTAAACCCGTTGAAGATCCATCGTGTACTGATCAGACTGTTTAAGCCTAAATCAATCTTGATCCCTCTTTTTTTTGTATACGTCACATTTGTTCGGATAATGTCTGGGTTTAATGTTAGAAGTAGGCAACCAACCATTATCTTCGTGCTTTTGCAACGTGTCCCCACTAGAAACGCTTTTCACTATGGTATGCTATTGATCACTAATGAAGAAAAGAATACTTCAAAAATATTCATACTTGCTTCTAGTCCCAAACAGCAACACAGACCATCGAAACTCATCATGAGGATATGATTGTAAGTCTTACATTTTTCCCCTGAATGATCATCTTACTTATCATCCCCATCTTTACACTCGCAAATAACACGACAGCATGATGCCCAACTCGACTACTACTCGCGTCGGTTGGCAACAGCATCATCCGATCATACCATCAAGATTTTTGACGTCGATGGCGATTCACAGCGACTTGTAGAAACACTGACAGGGTAATCTCATCAACATTGTGTATCAAGCACAGACAATGAAACGCTGAAGCAGGGATGAGCTTATAGTCATGAAGCTCCGGTCTGGCAGGTCTCATGGGCACACCCCAAGTTTGGTTCCATTCTTGCTTCGTGCTCATATGACGGACGCGTATTTATCTGGAAAGAGCAAAACGGTACATGGTCAAGAATAAAGGAACACAATGTGCACACAGCATCAGGTAAAAAAAAGACAAGCAAATAAACAATATATATATATATATAATTTCAGATTATCTGACATTATGAATATAGTGAACTCTGTATCATGGGCTCCACATGAGCTGGGTGCCATGTTGGCATGTGCTTCTTCCGATGGAAAGGTTTCTGTTTTGGAATACAAAGGTAAGTAGCTTCCCCCAAGATCTTATCCAAAAAGGGTTGCACACTATTGCTCATGCCTTTATTCAGACGATGGATCTTGGGAAACATATGTTATTGATGCACATGGCATCGGCTGTAATGCAGTCACCTGGGCACCTGCTGCTATTCCTGGCAGTCTTGTTCAAGCCAATGGAGGTGCCCCTACCATCAGTGTAGTAAAGAAACTCGTCTCTGCTGGATGTGACAATCTCATCAAAATTTGGGGATGGAGGTTTGTGATAGATTCTAGACAAAACGGCGTACAGGATATTTATAATATGTCTGGGTAGAGAGGATACAAAGTCGTGGCAGGAGGAAGAGACCCTTGAGGGCCACTCGGACTGGGTTCGCGATGTTTCTTGGGCACCCAGTATTGGGCTTCCCAAGAGCTATCTTGCAAGCTGTTCTCAGGTATACAAGTGTAGATTATGACTGGTATATACATGATGTTTAAAAGTCGGTATATTTCTCTATAGGACAAGACAGTCTTGATCTGGACACAGAACAGCCCCAACTCAAAGTGGACTAAGAAGCTGCTTGGAGAGAAGTTTCCTGATGTTGTCTGGCGTGTCAGTTGGTCACTTTCCGGAAATGTTTTGGCTGTTTCTTGTGGCGACAACAAGGTCACCTTGTGGAAAGAAGATTCCAAGGGTGAATGGGAATGTGTACAGCAATTGGAAGAAGACCATTAGTATTTTGAACTGTGCAAATACTGATTGGTTTAAACACGATAAACAAGACAGAATAGTTACCCCAAAAGAAGTACTCGTGAAATCAAATAAAAACAAGATTGATAAGATACTATTTAATCAAAGTTATTTGTTTAAAGGCTCTAAACCATATTAACCAACCATTGTTACAGGGAAAAAATGCAGGTCTAGAGGTATATTTTGCAAAAAAATAATAATATTTAAACCAAGCTGGGGTATTGAATAGGGGCATTTATCTTTGAACTACAATAACAAAGAAATAAGAAAAATTGAAATTGAAACATAAAAAAGGAAGGAAAGATATTGCTTAATCAAAATTCAACCTTAAAACAACCCTTAAGTCCTCCAAACATCTTGCCTAAATCTCCTACTAAAGTCGCTTCCCCTTTGTTTACCATAGTACTAGCGCTTGGCAAATATGTAATAGCCTTTTTTGTTTAAAATTAATGTCATCTGAAACACTGTAGTCTGAACGCTTTCATAATGGCTAGTACCGTAAAATATGCATACATATATAAATTAAATATAAGCGATGATCCTGAAAAGATATATATAGTGTAAAATTAGCGGTTAGCTGATAACTATGTTCAATAAATTGTTTAAATTTAATATTAATTATGAGACATGGGAAATGAACTATGATTATGAAGTTTGTTAACTCACAGAGCGATTGAAGGACAGTAAAGATGAACATTGAGCTCAAAAACGAAATCGGACATTAAATGTGTAAAAACATTGTGTAATATAGCGGTCACACAATTTCGAGAGACTCTAATCTCAATGGTGATCCGTCGATCCTTTTGAGAGAAGTTGGGAAGCCTTTGCCCAGTCAGGAACATATCCATTCAGATATGTATACCTACATTCAGCTGCAAGCATTTGTCCGCACGATCTTATATTTTCCCCCACTCCTTGTTTGTATATATTACATGCATTTGTAAGTAAACACACAATTGTATATATTTTGTCGCAAGAAGTCAACCTAATAACCTCTCCATCTAAATCTTACTTTGGAATAAAATTTGATTGCGCTAATATCGAAACCAATCAAAGACGTCTTGGCATACACTTAAATGTAATTTTTAATATATTTCATTAATCATTAGACTCCTAGGTAGCTTTTGTTTATCTGTTATTCTACAGGTACAGATCATGGTACCTGACCTAGCAAAATTGATACCTTAACTTATCTAAAATAGATTCTGATGACGCCTTGGCGTTTTATACTATGATCTTAATGGTCTAGCCCTTTCGTATCTCTAAACACAGTTTCTACAGCAGTTCCGTAGCTGACCAAACGTGGTTCTTTAATGACGAGCGATCGTCTTTCCTAATAAAAATATATCGTAGTACAAGCCTAGAGTGAATATAATTCATATATCTCATTTTTCTATATTATTTTCAGATCTGATCCTTGCTCTTCTTCTACTTCATTCATTCCACAAGAAAATATATATACAATGTCTTCTTTGTTGGGTCAGGACCGCCTATTAAGTCCAAATATAGAAGGATTGGACTTGCATGTCAAACACATACCTGTCAAACGATATGTATTCGTTACAATCATGGCAGGAGCATTGTTTATAGTGTTCATGCTTATATACCCATGTAAGAATCATATTTAAATACAAAGTAGACAGGTACACTGATACTAATACACCTTGAAGTTCATCGATTTCCTACTAGTATAAATACACAGAACACGTCCTTATCCTTTGAAGACTGGAGCAAAAAAAGCATACAGTGTGGATTCTCAGAACAGATACCTATACCAGAAAGTGAAGAGGGATCATATACTCCACCTCCTCCAGATGCTACTCTATACTCTGCACTAAAGTATGTTTCTCAAGAAGACCAGCTTTCTTTTTGTTCTCAGGTGAACTCTCACAAGGGGTTTGTAGACGGCAAACTAGATGATGTGAAAGAAGATAGCTGTGGTACTTGGATGGCAAGATATACAGCATTACACGAAAAGAGACTTGAGCAACTTGAAAGGCTCAAGGCAGGTGATTATGAAAGTTTCAGTCATGAAGACCGTCCACGGTATGTTGGCTATCTTTGCCAAGTAGACAAGAACAATCCAAGACGCGGGTGCGGTGGTTTAGCAGACCGAATGAGTGGTAGGGTATAATAATAATAACAAAATTAAACCAAATACTTGCTTGTATAACATTCAGAATCTAAAACAGTATTTAACCTTGATAGGCATGGTATCCACATTCTTTTACGCCTTACTTACGGACAGAGCTTATTTGGCATACTGGGAACCTACCAACCCGGTTCCCCTGGAGGATTTGTTCGAAAAACCATCAATCGATTGGAGTTATAATCCAAATCAGCTCAAGGAATTATTCACAAAGGAAAATCTATTATTGAGTTTTAGCGAGGTGGACATGCTAAACTATAACTGGAAAAGCATCGGCAATACTTTATTTCCAAACGGACCTAGCCAAAACTTCCACCAGCTTTGGAACACTTCGGTACAGAAATACTGCTTTAGATGAAACTAAGCTAAACTATAACCATTTTTCCTGTAGTTTGTTTCCATGAGATCCAATAGAGCCTACATTATCCGCACATTTCAAAAGTCTTCTATTTATCCTGAATGGCTCGCAAAAGTTGGACTTACCAAGGAAAATGCCTTTAGATGCATGACTGACTATCTCTTCCGCCCAACAATTGGATCAAGGCGGTTTATCAAAGCTTACAAAAACTTGTTTGATATGGAAAGCGTTTTGAGTATTGGGTTACAGGTACACATAAAACATACATGTTATTTTCACATGAAATATTGAGCCAGTTGTCACTAACATTTTCTTCAGATTCGCACAGATGACAGAGCATTGGCGAACCCAGAAAGCGATGACAATACTTTGGAGCAATGGGATTATTTTTTCAAGTGTGCAAACGACCTAAGAGATGCCAAGAAACGAGATCATCATAAAACAGTAGTTTACTTTCTTATCACGGACTCTATTAGCTTGCGCGAGCAGTTTATTTCGATGAACAACAACAAGATACTGGCAAAACAAGTTCTGGGGGATGGCTATAAATACACATCTCTTGTCACTACAGGGCTTCCGATTGAACATATGGAGCCTACTGTTGTTATTCCAAAATTTTCGGCTGATGCAAAATCCAAACTTCTTAAGGCCAAAGGACATATGTTAGCAGGAGTAAACAGTGCCGTAATCGAAAACTGGTTGTTGAGTGCTACAAATTATCGGCTCATCAGTCGAAAGGGGTACGGAAAAATGGCTGCGTTTCACGCAAAAGAGGCGCGGACAACAATTAACCTTCCAGAGGTATGTACATGGTATTCTTACACATACACATACTGACCGTATTTTGCTGTTTTCTCTTAAAAAAAACAAAGATTGGAAGAAAGAACGTTACTGTAGATTGCTCTAATCCGCATTCGTTTATTACATTTGATACTTTGAGCTCATGGTGGAGCCTTGGTTAATATATGAACCTCTACTGAAAAATAGGCATTAAGCTTATATAGAATTCTTGTTTTTACTTTACTTTACTTTACTTTATCTCATATTTTATTTAATTGTACTTTCTTTCTCTCTCTTTGCACTGTAAATCTTCTTCTTATTTTAATTGTTATTTTCAATGTCTATTAAAGAAAGACGCATATGAAAAAATATATATATATCTTCCTTATCCAAAATTTGCTCTATACAATATTCTATATGATATGACTAAATCTAATATGGTAAGTGGCAAGATAATTCGTTGCTGTAGGTGAGGCTCTAGAAACATAGGCGTAAATTATAATGTTACACTTATTTGCCTTTTGATCTAAAATATCTAAAGAGCACTAAACTACAGGAACACTTTTTGTATTTTCAAAAACAACTTTCGCTTTAAAATATCGGTTAATGTAAAGGTCTACTTTATACTAAAGCATAAGTATAGGTACAAGTATACCAACACATACACATGGAGGTAAGATATACAAATATACAAATATACAAGAAAACTATATTGCTAAATCATTCAACATAGTCAACAAATTTTCGCACCCCCTTGATTTACCTGTATTAATCAGTCAAACTCAGTCAGATATTGTTAAAAGTCAATTTAAATTGCAAGTGTTTTTCTATTAAAAAAAAAGGCTTAAAAGGGATAGGGTAAATAATTGATTTTTGGACCATTTACAAATGAAATAGAAAGACACTGAAAATATATGATGGGCTTGTAGGAAATAATTTGGGCTTTAGAGTGTATAATTTTGAAACAGACAAACACAAAGGCATACATAAATATATCCCGGATTGGACTCCCAAAATAATAATGATAATATGGAAGTAGTCATTATGCTTTTATATTCCCCTTATTCTTCATATATACAATTAATACATCTATAGCACAATGCTTAAAAAGGAAGACTTTAACCACGCAGTTTCTTCAACGAAAGAACGAGCATAAAATTTAGTATTGAACGCATCTAAACTTTCTTGATAAGCATAATTCTGTAATGGATATCGGACAGATTTTTAAATTTACAGTGTGTTAACCTGTCAAAAGAAGATGCGATATGAATGGCTTGTAAAAAATAACTTTAAGAAAAGCGGTATACAAAGACGCCAAAAGAAGATATCTTAGAGCTTCTTTAGGCAAAATTATGTAAGAGTGGATTTTTTCAAGTTATAAAAGATGAAAAGATAGAACGCGAATTTAAAACTTTTTGTCTTAGAAATAGCCGCATAGATCATCCTTTTAAACCAACACATTATGTAATGATACGAAGCTTCTTTGTGATAATTTACTATATACCTTTACATTCACGATATTATCTATAAAAGATACAGTTGGCTCAGCAATTCCAGCCCAAATAATTGTTCATACCATTGATGGCTCACAGCCTCAACATACTTTTAAAGACAGCAAGAAGAGTATTTCTCATCAATTTTTATTTACACATAAATTAACTTTTTTTAAAGAAAAATACTCTTTCGAGACTCATCAATCAAGGTCGCCCGGTTTCAACTCTTCTGTCTAATGTATTCTTTGATTGTCTCTATGTACATTGTTTTATTCTTAACGTTTAATGGCAGTGTTTTCTAAAGATCTTGTGGAAATTATGTATTTTGTTTACATATCACTCAAATCTCATTTAGTGCACCATGTATTTGACATTTATAATTTGACATAAACTCACTTAGTATTAAAAAAATATCACACATAATTACTAAATCTAATATTTTAGGACTATACATTTTATTCAACACGCATATTTACAAGCCTCTTCTCTTCTTGAACTCATCCAAGATCTGCCCGCTAGACGAAGATCCACAGCGAGTGGCGCCTTTTTGCATAAAAGTAATAACCTGGTCCAAGTTCTTAATACCCCCCGATGCCTTAACTTCAATATTGTCGGGAACACTGGCGCGCATCAGTTCAATGTCATCATATGTAGCGCCTGATGAAGCAAATCCGGTTGATGTCTTGACAAAATCAGCTCCTGCTGCCACGGACAGCTTGCAGGCAGCAACAATCTCCTCTTTGGTAAGGTATGCATTCTCAAAGATAATCTTGAACACAACATTCGCGTTCTCTTTCTTGGAAGCATCGATAACAGCAGCAATCTCCTTCTCGCACTCTTCAATAAGACCAGACTTGAGATGACCAATGTTGATCACAACGTCAAGTTCAATCGCACCATCGCGTACAGCCTGAATAGCTTCGGCAACCTTGGCGCTAGTGGGTGCATTGCCATGAGGAAAAGAAATAACGGTACCGACCAATACACTGGTTCCATTCAGCAATGAGGCGGCTTGCTTGACATCGCACGACTTGACACACACTGACTTGACATCATATTCGACAGCCAACTTGCAGCCCTCGATTACGTCCAATGTGGTTTGTTCAGGCTTGAGAATAGCGTGGTCAAACATCTTGGCAACCTGCTCATAGGTGACAGTTTCGAGAGTGATATTGGACATTATTTTTTTTTAAAGAAAAGAAGATTGACAGTGTTGGAAGTAAAAGGATAAGAGGCGTGCGAAAAAGGTATTCATAAATATATATATAACGATTTTTGTGCATTTGCTTCCCCGAAGTGATCACAAGAATTTCCCGTGCACTTCCAGTGGTATAAACGTTTCTTTTTCTGATACTCTTGATCCAAAACAGCTTATGTGATACAAATATAGACCAATGTCTGTATTGTCAAACAATGAGAAGGTATATTTAACCTGAGACTATGAATAGGCCAATCTATTGTGGCGAATCCTTTCTTGATTCGTGTTTTCTCAAAATTAAAAAAATCGTGTTTGCGAAGAGACTAATTGGCATATACTATTTTCATTAATGTTTCGCACATAGATATAATAAATTTCAGGCAAAAATCAGAATCAAAACCAGCCAAACTTTTAAAATAAAGGCTGCCTTTTCAAAGTGGACAAAGTGTGCGAAAGTCCAAGATCGTCAGAATTCAACCTTAAAACAGCCCTTAAACCCCCGAAAATATTGTAAAAATATCACCAAAGTCGTTCCTTTTTTTTTAATGCCACATAATTGGAACAGGCGTGTAAAAAATTTATTTACCGATATGTGAAAATGTATTCACATTTGATAAATAATTAATGAGTACATAGTATTTGATATTCAGGACATCACATTTGTCAATCAGGGCAATAGATTATCCAAATTTCCAGAATCTCTCCTTTACTTTTTCATAAAAGACTATAAAAATGAAAGTTGTTGGGCTCATTAGGTACATTGAATATGAGATTATTCCCATGTTAGAACCAAGACGATCCCATGATCTAATAATGACATTTTGATTCCGAACTACAGCGGTGGTAAAGATAGTTGCTACAATATGATGCAATGCGTCGCCAATGGACATTCGATTGTAGCACTTGCTAATCTCAAACCACCTGTGGCATCCGGAAAGGGTAATATATCATTTTAATCCCTCGGATAAAGACGCCTATAGTTAATAAATATACATAATAAATATTAGATGAACTCGATAGCTTTATGTACCAAACTGTTGGCCACGATGCCATACATTTTTACTCTGATTGTATGAATCTTCCGCTATACAGAAGAGAAATCAATGGCCAGTCCGTACTTCAAAAGTCAGATTATGTTGTGACAGCCAACGATGAAACTGAAGATTTATACCTATTACTTAAAGATGTGTTGGTAGGTCAAATTCAATTGAGAAATAAACCATTTTATTAATATATGCTATTATAGAAAGAACATCCAGATGTTCAAGGTGTTTCTGTGGGTGCAATTTTGTCAAATTATCAACGTGTTCGGGTTGAGCATGTGTAAGAAGGATCACAATAATTGACCTCATTACCTGTATACTGACTATTCTGTAGATGCAACCGACTTGGATTGACCTCTTTAGCATACCTTTGGAGACGGGACCAGCGTGAACTATTGGCCGAAATGGCAGCTGCTAATGTGAACGCTGTTTTGATTAAGGTGGCAGCTATGGGACTCAAGGCCGCTCATCTTGAAAAGAGTATTGCACAGATGTATCCTATTCTCTGTAACTTGGTAAGAGAAAAATAACTTGGGATGCTATATCGATGGTTATTAAAAGATTACATGTATATATCTACTTTCTCGAATTAGAATGAAAAGTATGACTTACATGTATGCGGAGAAGGCGGTGAATATGAAACCTTCACCTTGGATTGCCCATTGTTTAAAAAGAGAATTGTAATGTAAGTTGGCACAAGTATATCTAAAATAATATGCGTCTGATTATAAATTTACTCTTGTTGCTTTTAGAGAAGAAAGGGAGACAATAGTTCATTCTGATGACGCATTTGCACCGGTAGCTTACTTGAGGTTCAAGCGGTGTATCTTGGTTGACAAGACACCCGAGGAGATGGTGGGAATGGATACAATAAAAAAAATATATTGGAAGGAATGGGAATCGTATGAGTCCCTGGTATCTGTGATGAAGTCTAAGGATCAATCGCAGCTCCCGAGATCGCCTATCAAGGTTGGCCTAGTGGGACAATATACCGAAAAGCATGGTAGGTTTTGTAAACATGAGTATAAATATACCAATGCTTATTAATATTACAAATCAGACGAATCCTACATTTCGTGCCAACGAGGTCCTCTTTGTGCTATTGCATCGATTACTGCATATGACGATGGAACACCTGAAGAATTACAACAGGGTGCTTTTGAAAGTATCGAGGATGAGACATTCCAGTGTATGCTGACAGTGCAAGGTAACTAAAAAATATATAGTCACTAATGTCTTTCTAAAAATTCTAAGTCATTTCTTAGACAAGCTTATGAACTACGACCTTTCTTGGGATGATGTTGTTTGCATGAATGTATTTGTTGCCGATATTGCAGATTTTGGCAAAATTAATGCGGTATATAAGCAGTTCTTTGATATCAATCCGGCACCTCGGTAAGCCCCGCAAAAAAATGAATATTTTTATACAAATGACTTTGAATTTTCAACATATATAATAATATAATATGTGTGTGCACATGTACGTATAGTGCTTTGGTAGGGGCCAAACTAAAAGGACTGGCCAAACTAAAGATTGATCTTGTCGCTTGCAAAAAACCGAAAGACGCCAAGAAGAGTACTATGCATGTCCAAGGCATCTCATACTGGGCCCCTGCAAATATCGGGCCATACTCTCAAACAGTAACAGTATGTAAATATCTATCTATCTAGACAACAGATATTTCTTTTATTTTCTCATCGTTTTGGTGCCAATAGGTTGTGGACCATGTTTGGGTAGCTGGTCAAATTGGACTTGTACCCGAAACTCTGGAACTTCCCAGCCCCCCTTCTTTTGTAGAAGAAGCCGCATTGTCTCTCCGTAACTTGGAAACAGTCATCAAAGCATTGGATATGGTCTTGAAAGACAATATATCCCTTTGCTACTGCTTTGTGACTCGACCCGAGCATATCCAAATTGCACAGACAGCATGGAATGAATACGTTGAAGTGAGTTGGGTGATCTGCAAAAAACCAAATACTATTTAGTAATATGGCTGTATTAGGATGGTGTATCTGCACCAATTATGTTTTTGGTAGTACCTGCGCTACCAAAAGGCGGTTTGGTAGAATGGCAAGTTATGCTTCATGTAACTTTACCGATCAACAAAGGAGACTCATCAGACGAAGAAGAGCAGGAGGCGTTGCGCAAACTAGCTAGCTTATCCCTCAGCCATGCACCTTTCGGTAAACAAACCATTCGAACAAACTTCATATTAATAGAGTTATTTAGAATATACAAGCTCGGATTCGGATGCATCTATTGATATACAAGCTTATTCTCAAAACAAAGCTACGACAGTTGTAGCGACTGCTTCTGTGTTTGGTAAGACAAAATAAATATATGTCTTAAATTAAATACTCTAATTATTTGTCGAGTAGATACAAAGCAGTCTTTATACAGTCTTGAACTTCTGGTCAAGAAATTGGTGTTTGATTTAAATAAAACTCTCATTCGCTGTGAGAAGGACTGGTCAGATGTGCTCTTTGTAAAGCTATTCTGTTACCAAGATCTCGATGTTTCCAAGGACGATGTTCGAAAAGGTTAGTCAGCTTCTTATGAAATATTAATATTCACCTCAATATTCCATCTTGCATAGTTTTTGAGAAGGAACTTGCGACTATAACAATTGAGACACCTGCTATTAGCGAAGTGCCAGTAGTTTCCATAGGGCCTCAAGGAACTGGACTTATTGGCGTTAGTTTACATGCTCTTAAACAATAGATATACTTGATCTTACTTAGAATTATAAACAATAAAAAGGATATATGTGTGTGTATATTTATAAGACTAAATACATGAAACGGCTATTGTGCAAAAAATCTAGAGTCAATGTAAGCATCTTCATCTTCGTCATCACTAGAACAATCAATGCCTTTCAGTAATTCCCCTGGAGGCGGAAGAGAAAGTCCGGCAAGTCTGATTGTGTCGAGCACAAAGGTCCCTTTATCATGCTAGTCAAAGTAACACATCTGTTATAAGCAGCTTGTACAGTCTTATTCACACCAAAAAAAGAGATATCCGAGCACCTTACATCGAATGGGATAAAAATGGAACTAGTGAGATAGGGGACAAGGGTATCAAATGACATTTCTAATATAGCCGACTCGTTCGCCTTTAAGACAGCCAAGGCACAAAAGAGTAACATATGTGGACCATCGATCAACAAGATGTCAATTGTATCTTGAGCGAGACACAGAGGCCCACAGGAGCCAAAAAGGGACATAAACCATTGTGTAGCATACATTGATGGAACAATTCCTTCCTTTTCCAGATGACTGTGAATGCAAGGAAATTCAATGGCCATATGTTTATTCAACTCTTGGAGCAGTTCTTGTAGACCTTTCATTGAGGGGAGAAAAAGGGTTCGGAGACCGGGCGAATTAAGCCTATGGCTTAGCAGTGTAACAAGAGCACAAAAAGCATCATCTTCTTTCAGCTGTTGTAGAAAACATTGGTGAGAAAAGGAAGGTAAAAGAATAAAAAAAAAACATTTCTGGAAGAAAAACTCACATGTAACAATAAGCAGCCAGCAATGAAATTCATACCTTGGCAATACCCAAGTTCGCGATCATAAATTGAATATGCTTTTAACACTCGGAATAAGGACTCTTTACCTTCTTCTGTTTTAAAGAGACCTTCATTCGGATAGGTACGGTTAAGGTCCTTTTGAATCTGATTTTCGTGCCCGGATACTTCTTCAAGCACGGATGGATATTTGTTTTTCACATCGAACTTTGTAGATAAGCACGCTATTCGGAAGGCTCTTCGCGCGGAATGAGTGAGACCGAGTGCCAGTTGTCGTCGAATCTCTTCCGGATTATCTTGGAAACTTTTGGAGGGGGGTTTTTCTGCTCTACAGGATTTTGAATTGTCTCTATTTAAAATGTTTTATGATCATTAATTGCCTTGGCCTAACTTTGATTGTACGACAAGATTAATGTGGTATGTGTCATATATTACCCTGTGCTTTTTTTGGCGTTGATAAGGTATGTGAACATTAAACGTACACTGATAATAATACATATGGCTTGGGTGGGATTGTATATTATGAAATATAAAATCTTTGTTGGGCTATTCTGTAAAGGAAGGCGCACCAACATATCTTGAGCGACATGTGTAAGAGTTAATAAAGGAGTTAGGATAGTAGACGGAAAGATGTGTAGGGGAGTTATTTTGGCTGGCAGGTACATATGCATTGAGTTGTATGTAGGGGTGTCCGGCACTGTCGCCATGTCGGACGTCTTAGTGATGGTTGGACGCGTGGGGGGAGGCGTAAGAAGAAAATTAGTGGTTGGGTGTGGGATGTGCATTTCTGAAAATAGGTTAGTACTCGGCAGTGGGCCCGATTGCGGAGGAAATGATGAAGATGGTGTCGGGGAGTTTCTGGTGGTGGATTTTACAAAGGTAGCTTGGGGTTTGTAGTACAATTGAGCAATACGGGTTACATAGTCATAAGCACCTGGAAAAGACTTGTTGAAGACTGTGCTTGATATGGAGGTGTCTTTTAGGAAAAAAATGTCCATGGTAACCGCGAATAGGATGATAAATATGGGTCCAAACATAACGTAAATGTCAATATATTTCTGAAAGTACAAAAGATACTATTATTCAGCCGACTTCAAAGTATACCATAGCGTCTAGACTTACTTCAGGAGAGACACGTTAGAGAACTAAGGTATGAACAAGATGAAGAATAAAAGCTTTTTTTTCAATCGATTCTTGTCTCGCACTTTATACTATGTCGTCAGTGTGACTATCTTTCGTGACTAAACAGGCTTGAAGGATCGTCGTGTGAAGATCTTTGGAAAGCCCAAGGTTCAGGGCAATTATATCTCCTCTGGGAAAAGATATGGCTTTAAGAAAATATATTTCCCATGACCAACTTGAATATTTATAAGGATTGCATTATCAATATGGTTTACAATAGGTCCAGTGATATAATACCATGGATTTATCAGATTTTCTGAATCGTTTTTATCAGGGCACAAGGCAGCTAGTTCTCTTTCTAATGTTCCATATAATGAAATGATATAAAGAAAAGTCGTATTTTACGTATATTTAAAAGAAAGCAATACACATAATTAAAGAGCAATAGTGATTGGCTTCAACATCAATTTTTTTAGAGATTTTCTGTATTAAAAAAGTGTATATTTAAAAAAATAATCTTTTAATAAAGTTAAGATTTTGTAATTGTGAAGGCGTTGATATTATTATCTTGGGGGATATCGGCTTTCATGAATAGCTTTATTATATATTTTTAAAAATTGGCAGGCGTTTTTCTGTGTATTTTACGTGTACCAGCTCTAGATTACTTACACGGGGTCCGTATATAAAGTTCTTCTTGTGAATTAAATGGAGAAAAATGGTGATATGTTCCAACTACTGTGTTTTCACTAACAATTTGGGAATTGTTAATTTCTTTTTCACGCATCAGTAAGCATATTTTCATAGACATTCTCCAATTAAATTCAAAGAATATATTTTAATTTTCGCATGGCACGAAGGCAAGGCTGTGGATTTAATTGGACAAAATGTCTAAAAAATATAGGTTAAATAAGAAATGCCTTCTCAATATTTGGTTTATTTCCCAGTTTCTCAACATTGGCTTGATCCTATTGAGTTTCTTACCCGTGGATTTTTTAGACAAAGGCTTGTTATCTTGGGTATATATTCTTCCTATAGCTTTTTATGTTTAGCTCTTATTCATTGTTTTGCTGGTGGAGTCTTGAACCAGTCTATATAGCTTGAATACGCATAGTTTTAACGAAAAGGTTCTTTATTAGGATTTTCTGCGACATACTTGACGTATACCAAAAAAAGGGCTATTGGTGGACTGTGAGTTTCTTTTTTCTAATTTGCTAAGAAGACTTGAAATTGATTTTTGGTAATATTCTGCCTTTCAGGACAGCATAGTAATTGCTTTTTTTTTTGGTATTTTGCTAATTAGTGGTTACTTTTGTGTTTTTACTTTCTGTTATTACTCTAAAGATTTATTCAATTTCATCTTGTTAACTCATCAGTGCTGAATGAAGTTAAGCACTGAAATATGTAATGAATTGCTTGTTTAAGTAGAAGATTCCTCGCTCTCTGTTTAATCAAAATGGGGATTTTTTTATGGTTTCTTGCTATGCTGTCCCCTTGGTATTGTTCACAATTTAGATATATAATATAAATTCTTTGTATTCATCTTTACAGTTAACATATTCCCGGTATTCGGGGCTATCTTGAAGTCTAATAAAGCTCATATTCGAGTCCTTTGGATCTTTCTCTAGTCTTTTTCATACGGAAAATAAGCAGGCAGATATACGTTTAATATGTCTTTTATGAGGGCCCCAATAGCGTCTTTAATCCCTCCCTCATTAATTAAAAAGCTTGAAAAAATAATAGCCTTAATAGAATCTCCCCCATCACCATCCTTACATAACCTTTTATTGGAGGTATCTTATTTTCACGACATTGGTTAATTATTTTTAATATAGCAGGTCTACCATCTATCTAGCCAGCCAACGTCAACTCTTGCCATAATTGGTTTGCCCAGTATTTCTTGGAAAGCTTATTGTCTTTTCCTTAAATAATACTTTACGTAGTGATTTTTATAAAGTGATAAAGCTAGGTCATTCTTTCTTTTCTGTCCTTATGTATCTTTGCCAAAACTCTTTATAAAGATGCTTACCCCAAAATGCTTCAAATTTTCCATCCATAGAGCATATAGCCTAACTGTATATTAAAGTAATTCTTGAGAACCATTAAGGTTGGATTAAACGTCTTGAAATATTTCGAAGGAGATATCTTTAAAACGGTTATGGGCACAAATACATATTCTGTCAAATAAAATAAAACGGAAATAGTCTAAATTTTGAAACATAATTTTTCAAAGAAGACGTATCAATATCAAGTTGAAACACTGTATATTCAGTGTTTGCTCTCCATCCCCCACCAACTATTCTATTTAAGGAAAGCACTATCTTCAATTGTCGGAGATTCCCAATAAGGTAAGTACTATCGCAACCTCTTTTCTTTTTCTTTTTGTTTCTGAGATTGAAAAATTGAAAAATTGAAAAATAACTCAATGGGTGTGTTGGTCGATATACTTCTTTAATTTGATAGGTTATCCGATTTACTGGATACATTGGATACGCGACTTGTACATTTTGCTTGTAAGTACTTTTAACCGAAAATTTATTGGAATCATTTATGATTATTCAATACAAAATAAAAAAAATAAAGAGAGAAAGAAAGAATTCATGGTTATTAAAAAAAATAAAATAAGATAAAATAAAATAAAAGAATAAAATAAAAAGAAATATTGACGGGGTTTGAAAATGAAATGTGCATTATGTTCTTATCAACTTTCTCAACATTCTTGAGACTCTCCAACATTGTAATTGCAGCAATAATTACAATATTTGATGAGAAGTCACAAAGCATATCTACGAGAGTTAAAGAAGTATGATAGAGTTCGATGCATTATTTATAGAGCTATAGGCAAAAAGGTGGGATGTTAATTTGAATGAATACGGTTTTTTTTTTAAAAAAAAAAACAAAAAAATTCGGAAAAAGGTCAGTAAGAGTTTGGAGATGGCTCGTCGTGTAATGAGTATTGGTCGTCTTCAGGGTTATCCACATTTGGTTCAGTCACTGACTGTTGTGCAGATTCCGTGTTGTCTTCCAATTTAATGTCAGCCTCATCTCCACTTTCAGAAAAAACATCTTCGGCAGCGGATACTTCACCATCTGAAAGATCTTGCATCCGGAGCTGGACTTCCTCTTCTTTTACGTTAATCTCGGATTCCAATTTAATCTTCGACGGCTTATCAGAAAACTCGCCAATGGTTGCCTTTCGCTTCCTATTGGCTGTTTGCCTCTTTGACGGTGGTTTTGGGTTCATAATCAGATCACAAAGAGCATCAATGCGACGGGATATGACAAGATCCTTTGGCCATGCAAATTTCTCCATCACTAGATTCGCATCATCGCCGTCAGGATCGTGGATGTTTTCATCCTCCACAATCTTTTGCTTGATTTTATAGAAGGGAAGATCAGGATCCTCAATCAAGAGATCACTTCTACCAATTCCATGTTGGCAAATACCAAGCAGCAAAGCTTTGTCATGAGCAGGTACTTCCCACCATCTGCAGATATTAAGAGGTTAATCAAATGATACATTCTGTAAGTTGCATCTTACCCTGGAAGTCCGGATGTTTTACGTGCATTTAATAAAAGTGCATCCAAATCAGGATTAACTATCACTTCTTCTCGTATCTTCTTCATCTGAGCAATACGTCTCAATGCACGTCTTGCCTTATCGAAAGGAACAAGGTCGGCCGTATCATTACTGTCATCTCGGTCAGTAAGTGCAGCTCCGCCAGCACTTTGAGGTTCTAGACTTGACTCACGGCTTGTTGTAAGAGCCATACTTTGAGTTTGAGTATTCGAAGGAGAGGAGCCCGAAGCTTCTTGATCTGCAGGTTGAATCGAAGTTGAGAGTACCTCTTGCTCGTGTCGCTTCATCACCTCATCACACGCGCTTATAATTGTCTGATAGTAAAGATCAAGAGATTCATCTGTTTTCTTTTCCAGACCAGCAATCTCTTTGAATCGATCCCATCTGATATCAGGTTCGTTTAATTCAGTGTCAACACCATAGGACATAAGAACTCTCAAGAAGTCACCCTTGTTCTTTTTCGACCATCGGTTGGATATTTCATTCATTTTAGATCTCTGACGCTGGGTTTGGCGCGTCTCTCTTCTGCGTCCTTTTGCCCCACGATCTTTTCTTGAATCTCTCTCATTTCCTCTGCGTCTTCGCATCCCACCTGCATGCTCCCGAAGGAAGGCAGCAATAATTCGTCGCAAGCGCATGCCAATGTCTGCCTTTGAGGGCCAGACATAAATCTGACCATCCTCACCATCTTTTATAACATCTGGTCGTTCTTTTGCTTCTACGGAGCCCTGTCTGCTATCATAGTCTTCATCATTCTTATCCAATGATCCAGTAGGAATGTCGTCGTCTTCCAAAGAGCCTGCTTTGCTGTCGTCGTACTTCTTTCCGTAGAATGAAAATTCTGGATCATTGCGCATGGCAAGATACCTAATGAAATTCTAAGTAATTCATTTTCGCTTGTAGTATTAACTTACTGCTGATAACCATGCTTGCAAATACCCAAAAGCAAACTTCTATCTTCGTTTTCTGTCCACCAGTCTGCGGGAAGAGACCCTGGACATTGACAATCTAATCAGATTCCCTGAAGGAATGTCTATAAAGTATTCTCACTTACCAGTCACCTTTGGTACAGGAAGAGCCTTGGCTTCCTTCCAGTTCTTAGGGACAATCTTGTCACGAATAAGGTGTAACATCTGAATACGTAGCAAGAAATTACGCCCTATAACATTCACACATTAAATAATGAATATATTACTTATATAATAATAAATGTACCCTTTCGTTCAACATGTTCGATATAGTCTGCGGGTGCTTGAGCCAAAAATGATTTAAATTCAGAGATCTGTTTTTTGCTGGCACCAACATAAGGTATACTATCATCTCCCTCGACCTCATCATCGGCATCCATTTCAAGAATATCCTCAATGTCGTCAATTAATTTTCGGTCCTCTTCATGACTTGCTTCAATTGTTGGCAAAACTTTACGCATCAGGGCACGTGTAACGGCCTTAAGATCCTTCTCTGATCTACGAGGGAAATGAACTTGCATCTGGTCCCAGCGACCGTAACCGTAAATCATCAACTTTCGTTCGTATTTTGTCTTTTCAGAAAGACTCCAGCTCCGCGATTGGTTGTTTTTTCTTGGTTTATCTTCTTCTTCCTCATACGCGTCTGAATCGTCTCCGTTGTCATTTGATGAATAATTACCGTCAGTAGGACGAGCTCCAAAGCGTTGAACTCGGCGTCTTCTTCTTGGCTCGGCTACTATCAGCTTATTTTCATCAGGAGCGTCTTTTGTCTCAATATTTGCCTTTGCAGCCCATTTCTCCCAGAAATCTGGATCGTCGAGCTCTACTCCTACATTATCGCTAGTGGTCGAAAAAGTAGCCTTTGAGAATACAGATCCTTTCTCGTTGCCTTCGTGTTTGATGACAGTAGTGCGTCTCTCAAGAATTTGATCAATGTCTTCTTCACAAAATTGGGTGCTGGCTTCGTCATCTAACATCGCGCCGTAAGCGCCTTTTTTCAAAAGATCTTCAATCTGCTTCTTGCTCAGTTCGTTCTTAAATTGTCCACTCTCGTCAATTTCTCCTGAACCGGCTCTCGACATTACAGCCTTGTCAAGGCCAAGTTTCATTCCAGCGCGATCAAACATATCTTTTTCGTAGGTATTTGCACAAATGAGACGGTAGATTTGTACTGGCTTTGTTTGTCCAATACGATGGCAACGTGCCTGAGCCTGAAGGTCGTTCTGGGGGTTCCAATCACTGTCGAAAATAATACAAGTATCAGCTGCTGTCAGATTGATTCCGACACCACCCGCTCTTGTACACAACAAAAACACAAATGATTCTTCGATTGGTAGGGTAGAAAAACGATCGATGGCCGCTTGTCGCTGATCACCAGGAACACTGCCGTCGATACGTTCGTAAGCATAACTGCGTCCACGTAGGTAATCTGCCAAAATGTCTAAGCAGCTATAATAATACTGAAAGTTAATAATGATTTTCTGGGTATAAGATACAAATAAAGTTGCTGTTGTTTTTTACGTGGTAAATTGTGAGAAAATGAGCACTTTGTGATTGCCTTGTATGAGCTTCTTCAGTAGCTTATCAATTAACACCTTTTAAAAAAAATAAAAGGTATCAAATATAAGTATGTTATGTTGTAAAGTGATTATCAAGGTTTTATCATACAAGCTTTCCGGAGGATTGAACAAGACAGTTAAATTGCTCTTGAGGGCCCTTGGCATTACATTCCGATACAATCACTTCTTCGGCACCTTCAAGCAAATATGGATGGACACAACACTTGCGAAGCTGCATCATAATATTGCGAAGATGAGGCACTTCTTTGTTTGCTACAATAATAAACATAAATCATTAACCCGTTTTTTATAAAGATATATCACTATTGGAGTCCTTACATTTTCCAGATCGCTTTAAGAAACTAAAGTTCTTTTCCAGAATTGCCCTGTACCATTTCTTTTGGGGATTAGTCAATTCTACTTCTACTACGGTCTCTTCTTTCACTGGAATCGTCTTTTCAACATCTTCCTTGAAACGTCTGAGCATGATAGGTTTTAGTAGAGCCTGCAATTTCTCGACTTCGGCTGCTGTCTTGAGTGCTCCGTACTCGGCAAAGAACAGTTTTTCATCACTAGAAGAATTTCATGGTTTCATAAGTATATAAATATATAGTTTACATAGTCTTTATAATTTACCTAAATATCTCAGGCTGTAAGAAATTCAACAAGCTATAAAGTTCATCAAGATTGTTCTGGAGTGGAGTTCCTAGAAATCAAAGACCATAATTAACTTAAATTCATTTTTTAGCTTTGACGAGTATTACCAGTGAGTAAAACCTTGTGTTCGAGATAGAAAGTCTTGAGAACCTCGAGCACCTTGGATTGCTATAAGGTAAGAACATCATAGGATATGGTTAATAAGAAGTCCAAGCTATTAATTTATAGCCTTACTTTATTTTTCAATCTGTGTGCTTCATCAAAAATTCCACAGCGCCATGGGATTCCTTTCAATACATCAGCGCCAGCTGAAGCCTATTTTTAAGATCATAAAATAATTAATTTAGTATTAGATTTATATATTCATTATTTCGCCTCTTTTTAAATAATAAAATAATACTAATAGTATGAAAGAGATAGAGAAAATAAAATAATATACCATTTCATAGGTAGTAATGATAACGTCAAACTTGTATCTATCTGGAATGATGTTGCCATTGATATCTTTGTAATAGAATTCAGTTTCGTAAATCAAATTACGAGCCATTTGACTTCCACGATAATCAATCACATTAAGGTCAGTCCAGGCCTTAAAAGCACGTTCCCAATGAGGGATTGCTAAGTAGAAACAATTATGTTAGAGTTCGTGTTAATATAGACATTATATATCTGCATACTTGATAGTGGAGCAACTACCAGGAAAGGACCACGAACACCAAGATGGTGGTAAATATCATTAAGAAAAGCAACAGACTGTACGGTTTTTCCTGCGATTGTGTTAATTGATCAGCCTTATTATGGTACTTAGTCAGCAAATTTACCCAATCCCATTTCATCTGCAAGGATACTGGAGCGATAACTGAAGTAGCAAAAACGAAGCCAGTTGAGACCTTCGAGTTGGTAAGATCTCAATGAGTTTGAGTATCGATACCTGTAATATGTTTAGAAATAAATACATGAGTTTTTTTTTGTTTCTGTATCTAAATAATAGTCAATATTTCTCGCTTACACAGGCGAAGAGTCATATTTCATAAATCGTGTAAAATCTGGGCGTGGTGGAGGATTGGGAACCTTTTGTGGTGGAATAATTCTGTGGGCATGGAACTCATCAATCTTTGCTTTGTCAATCTAAGGATGTAATTATTTAGCAAAAAAAAATCTTTTACGCGCCCTTGATTATTATTATTTTACCCTTTCAACATCTGCATCCGTCTCCCAAGTACATTGATCATAGTAAAGACCATTCCATTTTGCAAGGTAAAAAATCTTGTTTTCCCCCGAGACAGGATCCGTTAACTCTCCCTCATCAATAATACGATCCAACTACAAAATAAAATATAAGTTTTTTTTGCGTTCCTCTTCTCTATAAAACTTATCAGTAACATACCTTCAGATGTTCTCTAAAGTCCTCTCCCTTTTCACCATCTTGGTACCATTTCTGTAAGAATTTCTTTACGCGATGTTTACCCAGGTGCTCTGCTTCAATTTGGTCAAGAGGGACCCATTCAACATGATGGAAGCTTGAATTCTGCAAAGAAGTTTAGAACACGCAAATCATCCTTTGGCTCAAACATGATAGTAAGGTACCTTGTATTTAACAAGCAACTTTTCTTCTCCAGTCTCGTAGTTTTTCTGGTAGTCCAATATTCTCTCGAAAATCTATAAAGATTTTAGTATCATTCCAATAGACAATATCCATTACCTTTGTGCTCATTGGTATCACAACTGACTCGTCTTGCTCTACAGGACCGCCAGATCCACCCATCTTTTTTGACTTCTTTCTCATTTTGGACCTACCACCATCGCTATCCTCAAATTCGCTGCCTTCAGATTGCTCAGAATCTTCTGTTGCAAATACCTAGTATAAAACAATCCGTTTAATTTCCTCGTGTGTATATTTACGGCCTATATATATAACAAGTACCCGTACCACTTCCTCTTCTTCGGATGTTTCTTCATAAGAAGCCTTCTTCTTTTTTGCATTTCGTTGCGGTCGTTTTGGACGTGGAGGCGCAACTGTTGTTGGCATAGACATTTGCCTCGACTGAAAGTATTGTCTTTCGTATTGCTGCTGCTGCTGTTGGCGCTGAATATGTTGCTGTTGCTGCTGTTGTTGTTGCTGTTGATGTTGATGTTGAAGCTGTTGTTGATGTTGATGTTGCTGTTGCTGCTGCTGCTGTTGCTGCTGGTGATGTTGAAGCTGCGACGTTTGCTGGTGGTGGTGGTGCTGCTGTACTTGATGTTGGACATGCTGCTGCTGCTGATAAGCTTGTAAGAATGCAAGTGGATTCTGCTGTGTCATTTGGAATGCATTATTAGGGCGTTGAAATGAGTTTACATATTGAGGATTTGACATCGGACGTATGGCTTGAATCCCTGGGTGGGTTATCATAGATGTCATATTATACATCAAATTTTGATGACCAAGACCCATCCCTTCCAATGCCATCCCATTAGGTGTAATTTGTTGATGTTGGTGCTGATGTGCTTGGGCTTGAGCCTGTGCTTGTGCTTGGGCTTGAGCTTGGGCTTGAGCTTGAGCTTGAGCTTGAGCTTGAGCTTGAGCTTGTGCTTGTGCTTGTGCTTGTGCTTGTGCTTGAGCCTGTGCTTGTGCTTGTGCTTGTGCTTGAGCTTGAGCTTGAGCTTGTGCTTGTGCCTGTGCTTGTGCTTGTGCCTGTGCTTGTGCTTGTGCTTGGGCATGTACATGAGCCTGAGCCTGAGTAAGCTGTTGAGATTGTGTTTGTGCTGCCTGAATCTGTGTTTGTGGTTGTTGATAGGACATCATTCCTTGTGAGAACAAAGGTTGAAAATTATGACCTGGAGAATATCCCATGTTTTGTTGGTTCATATAGGGTAAAGAAGTCATTGGTCGTTGTTGAGAAGGCTGTTGAGAAACAATATGCTGTTGCACTTGCTGTTGTTGGTGAAACTGCTGTTGCTGTTGCACTTGCTGTTGCACTTGCTGTTGCACTTGCTGTTGCTGAAACTGCGCATGATACATTGGCATAGAAAAACCAGGATCAACAGGAGGATAACCAGGATTTAATTGCATGCCAACAATACTCGGATGCTGCAACTGCTGCTGTTGCTGCTGTAAGTGTTGTTGTTGCTGCTGTTGCTGTTGTTGCTGCTGCTGCTGTTGCTGTTGTGGGTCAAGATTCGGAATCTGATAACCAGATGTCGCCATATAATTTTGAAACATATCTCGTTGATGAGCCATGTTGTCTGTATATGCTGATTGTTCAAGTTAAAGAGGATCCGTTTGGTATCCTCGTAGAATATACGTTTCGTTTGTTGTCTACTGTTCGTCAGAACAGGGAAGGAGCGCTTAAATAAGATATCCTAATGAGAGATTTAATGTAAGTAAATGGGTGATTGTGTTGAATGATGATTGGTTTTCGTTTTCTTTGTCATCCATGTTCCCCACACCACTCTCCCCATGCACACGCCTTTTTGTGTTTCTAATTCTTTCGTGTGCATGCGCAAAGGTCGCGTCATCGGTTTCCATCTCTATATGATATGCGCGTCTCTATTTCACTATATTGTATTCCATTCTAGGCGTGCGTACGAGTGGTGCTAACATTGGATGCATTTCTCCTTGTCTCATCCATTTTAACCCCATGACGTACCAATCGCTGAGTCAAAAAATAAAAATAAAAAATAAAGAATCTTGGTGCTTGATCAAGATGATGGAGTCGGGGATGTAAGCGATTATAGATAATCAGACTAAGAAAGCGAGTCAGACTTGTTCAGCCTCGCCTTTCTATCCGGAAGGTCGATAGAGTGGGCCAAAAAGGTATAAAAAAAAAACAAGGAATTGAAAAAATTCTGACGATTCACCTAAAAATTTTGGGACCCCAGCAAGAGGGTTTGTAAGTGGCGGGGCAGACGTGGGTTGCAAATCAAATAGGTTTTGATTCCCCGAGAGAAGAGAAGGAAAATCAAAGAAGGGGCAAAATAAGAGGATGTTCATAATTGGCGCAGAAAAGAACAAAGGTCCAAGAAGCCTTGTCTAATCTTCACTGGTATTTGAAGCTCAACTTCTCCTAACATGGCGATGGCCACAATATATCAGTATATTTTCTCTCTCTTTCTCTTTTTCTAATAATTATGGATAATCATAAACTTCATTTTTTGAATTCTTTACTGTTAAAAACCAAATCGTTCAATTATCTTTCAGGAATTTTACTGGAGACATTTGGCTGACAAATGCTTTGGTACTGCGTCTTTTTTACAAAGCATTTTCAAAATGAAATAAAAATGACTATAAAGATGTGTGTTTTTGCAAACATTATACTATTTATATAAGTCTTAATAGGCTCTTGACTAGCAATTGATGTGATATTTAAGGTATAAGCTTACTGAAATTCTTTGTTTTCTATAATTATGGATTCTTAATCCTGAACACAGCTTTTTATTTTTATTTTTATTTTTATTATTTTATTTTATTTTGCTTTTCTTTGCTTTTTCTTGTATGCTTCAGATTAGGCTAGATCAAAAAGCCTTCCTTTTTCATGATCTCCAGCCAATCATCAGTGACAATTCGTCTGTTTTAGGCTCGAGATTTATCTCCGACCAATACACAAACACACTCTTTCCCCTGCAAGATCTCCTTGGAATCGATATGGAGGAAGATGAAGTCTGGATACGATTACCTATGGAGTCATTCCAGGGCAGATGTGTAGAACTTGTGGTTAGTATAATAGCAGACTTTTTTACAATTAACCTTGTGGAATTCGTGTTCTATACGCCTATACACATTTCATATGCACTAAAACTTTAAATAATTAATTAGACAAGACTTTTCAAAAAAAAAGACATGCACATGTATATATATCTATAAGATACTATCAGTATTAAATAAGAGTTTCAATTAAAGGTGGGTTTGTAATGTTATTAAAGTGTCTAGATCACGTGCCAATATAGAAAATAGTAAAGAAGAGGTAGTATTGTCAGAACACTTTTATAATGAACCAAGTCATGCACAAAACATGCATAATATAAAGATGAAGGTTACACTAATTGGGCTTATTTTTGTTTTTGTGGTGCCAAAATAGTTTATTTCGACAGTTCGCTAATATTTACATGTGTATGTTCATATGGCTTTCTGGAAGTAATAATTTATACTTGAATAATGCTTTATATTAAAATACTCACACATTTGTATGTATATATTACATACGCGTCTGTTCTAATATAATGTTAGCAGAGATTTATGTCCAATATATTACATATATTCATACGAATGCTATGAGAAAAAGGAGGGGATTCAGAGGGTAGCTTTGAAAAATGCTATGCCTTTTTTTTCAAAACCACCTATGTTTGGACAAAGGTCTGTATCAAAAGAGGTACTATATGTCTCATTACTATGACTATAAAAAAAGGCAGATATGACTGTATAGTGCAATTGGAGGCACAGTTGCTACTTTTTTTTTTAAAAAAAAAAGATAGTATTGTTTAATTGCTGTAAAGTATACATAGTAAGAAGGCTCTTATTCTAATTATATCTCAATTTATACAAGTATGCTACTGTTAGAAGAAGAATAAATAAATAAAAGCATAATATTATCCTGCTCACTGTTATATTGAGATGGTGGGCGTGGTGGCTGAAAGCCGACTATTGTCGTGGTACGAAATTGGAAAACGAAACAGAGGACATATCAGAGCAAGTTTAACACATAATAAGGTATCCCTTTTTTACCTCGTTAAAAATACTTTTCCCATTTTATAATTTTGGTAGCTGACTCTTATCCCCATACATCTAGCCAATTAACTATTATTTGACTCGTATTAACTATTGGAGTGCACATATATTGTCTTGAGGGCTTATCCTCATGAAGTAGTCTATTATCATTTATTACAGCGCCTCAATTAAGGGTAAAACACCCTTGCTAGCTAGTAATCCAGCTGTAAACATTATACAGCTCGAACTTCCTTCCTCACAATAGTAGCATAACTAGTTACATTGCCTCGTACAAGCATCTTATGTGTGAACAGGCTCGAAGTAGAGTCTCGCACATCATTATACGCTATAAAGAAAGATTTGGGTAGTCAACAACATCTAAGGTAGCACCTGCTGTCAAAGAATGAAGTAATAACAGGTCTTACACGGAGGAAATACCAAATGTTAAGCATAATTAAAAAAAAAATAGCACATTAGTTCGATCCAAAACAGAAAGTGAGCGCTAAAAGTGTATATTCCAAGCATATTTATTTAGTTATATGTTTATTTTGTAGGAGCTTGTGGCGAAATTGGTCCCGTTGGACAATTGGCGATCCCGGAGGGTGACCAAGATAAGTCAGTACAATAGGCGACATGCAGTCATACAAAGATGCATTAAACGTGGTCTTTAGCAACAATTGTTCCTGTCTCTGTATATCTGGCTCATTTTTCTTCTAAACCTCACTTTTTTTTCCTGGGCTTTAGCCTGCTTCCGAGAATTTGTCTTTTTTTTTCCAGAGCAGCCTGCAACGCCTCTTGAATGGGCTGTAGGGATGAATATTTTGCGGGGAGTTACCGAATTGCTGGGTTCATCGCCCTGACAAGGTTTTTAATGGCTATGGAAAGGTGGATTTCAATTGCAGAATATATTAATATGCCCAACCACTTCACAGATATGCCTTATTTGCTTATGTTTATGATTTTCAGTGCATCTGTCGACAGAGTACCTCAGTGTCTAACAGAAGACACAATGATATCTACTTTTGGGTTAGGTTCCATAGATCCGGGTGTCAGCTGGGCCCAAACCTTATCTGAGACAATAAGACGCTCTTTATAGATATTGTCATTTCCTTTGAACCATTGGTGCTGGCCTTCTTCATAAACAAAATTTTCGCGAACTTTTTCAAATGGGGGTAAGGCAGTGTCGCAATTGAACAGCGACAGCCTTGTAACTTTCTGCCTGGAGTTTCGTAATATTCACTCGGAATCGTTTGAGATTTGCCTAAATAACAGGCATGGCCAGGAATTCCTTGCTACCCACAACAGTTGGATTGCCCCATGCACGTCAATATTATTTGATGTCAGAAAGGTACATTTCAACATCTATCTGAATAAGTGCTTGTGTTTTTTTCTTTCTGCCTTGGTTTTGAGTTGAAGCTCAATACCTCAAAGATAAGCTTTTCTCAATCGTCGAAAAAGTGGATCAAGGTCGTTGAACTCAGCATGGATATGGTAAAAACCCGAATTAAAAGAGGTGTCTCGACAATACATTCGAGGAGTTTATTTGAGGACTTTATCGTGTATAATGGTAGATATATATATATATATAGATATATATATATATATTTATGTTGGTCCCCAGTAAATGGTACTTCCTAACTGTAATTAGGCTGTTTGTGAGTGAGACTAATGGAGTAGAAATGAAGTTCCCATGTTAAGCTATCAATTTTGACAGATTTTGTGGTTTAGATGAAAGATCCACCTAGCGCATATATATATATATGTAATAAATTTATTTTACAGATTTTGAATTTACGTATCCTGAATATTATGCTTTAAACTTTTATCTTTTAAAAGAAACAAACTTTATAGAGTCGAGGCAAGCTATAATGTGTTGGTGTTTTAGCCAAATTTGTTATTGATTTATTTAATTTTCTCCCATAAAAGATAAGACCGAAACAAGGTATTTTTATCTATAGCAAAGAACTGGCTTTCTTTATTTTGTAGCTGCAAAGTAGATTAAATAATATACCGGCATTAAATTAAAAGGTTGACCCCTTTAATCTATCAATTTCACATCTAAGCAAGGTAATTTCATCGGTTATTGGCCATTTTGCTTTTCATGATGGCTATATCTATGAGTATTCTTGCCTTGCATAATTGTGCTTTTATGTCTAGAAATAAAGAAAGAAATAAGAAAGAAAGCAAAGGGAGACCTCAAAAAAAGAGGGGGGGGGGGGGGCATTAATTGATCAGATAAACAATAATTGACCGATTTCTTGGTGTCAACAGCTAGAAATAAGATGAGTCTTTTAAGCAAGGTAGATAAACTTTATATAGTGATATTCCCCTCTTCTTCACTTTGTGATCCTCTCCTGAATTATTGACGATCCTTTTATTGTGTCCTCTCAGGCATAGCATTACTGCTGTACAGTACAAATATTAGGTATTTATATATATATATATATATTATAGTTTTTACCCTAATAAATCAAGAGCTTTGAATACATATGCTTTACCGTACTATAAAAAGAAGAAGAGGAAGAAGGGGAAGAAAGGCTGATAAGAAATACCTTGTAGTATTTCGGTGTGGTATTCAAATATACACCATTCTATTATGCAAATACCACCTTTTTTTTCTTTACTTTTAGAGTTATTATATATTCCATCGGTAGGATATAGAGCTACTTAAGCTCTTTTCAGGCCTGCTTCCCACTATATTTGGTTATATGTCTTGTTTTATTCTTCTTAAACAGTTTATAAATTCTGTCTGACTGGCCTCATACTGGCCTCATACTGGCATTGATATAATAAAACAAGATTCAAAATAAGAGTCAAGCCACAGATCTTACTTCTTTATACTGTAATATACTATCTCCTTAAAGTGGATACCTAAAATGCTGATAAGTCGATAGATTAAGGATTTTTGAAAAAGGAAAGAAGGAGTGTGTGGGGGTTATTCAAAGGAGCCTCGTGGGCATGAAATATGCTGCCCTACTTATGTGCCTTGTGGTGTTGTCTACGCATCCTTTGTACATTGCAAAATACCCCTTGAATAGCAAATAAGATCGACACTTGGTTTGATACAGTCATCAAGTCTATATATTCACTCACTCGCTCACATACATACATACATCTACCAAACCATAAATAAGGTGTATTTTAAGTGTGTGCAAGAGGCTCCCACAAAAGAAAAATATATGTATGTGTGTATGGGATGTAACAGATATACAATACAGTTATAAATATGTACAAATTCACAATAGATTTAGGAGATTAGTAAGCTCCACTTTTAAGACCACTAAATCTCTATCTCATATACGAATACATTGGAAGATTTTGATATTATTATTTATTTATCTGTTTTAGAATATCAATTCTGCCACTATGCATCCGAGCACTGCTTTTTCTACTTTTTGAAATATTCTAAATAGAGCCATAGATATTCTATAGACTCTAGCACTGTTTAATGCGGCAATAAACACGTTGTGGATTGTTTTTGATTGAAATAAATGAAACCTTTTCTTTATTCTTCTTATTCTTTGCAATATAGATATAGATCTATAGAAATGCTATTTGGATCTCATGTATACAATCATTTGGTAGAAATGAAGGCCAAACTTTAACGTGAGCAAATAAAGGAATAGAAACAGTGTGTCAGATACGAGCCATAGGATTAAGCGAGACATGACCCCGTGTATATGTCAGGGCATGAAGAAATGAACCCTGTGCTCGATCCAAATAAAGCCACAATCTTACATGGCAGGTAACTTGTAAGGGGCTGAGGACCCTTGAGGGATCTAACCTTGAATCGATTGTATAATTTTGAAACATATTCTAGAAAATATAGATTATAGTATAATATGAATATGAATAGCATAGCATAATATATATGTACTTATTATGTAAGTATTACAAAGATACAGATAACGACCTATTTGTGCCACCGTGATCATCTATAGACAATTCAATAGAAAACTTAATTATTATTTATAATTTATTATTTATTAAGGTTTGCATTGCTTTTCCTTTTTCTTTATCATTTGAATCTAGTGGTCTTAAGATATTTATAAGTATAATAATTCTGACTATGCGGAAATATTTCTTTCATAAATGTCAAACCAAGAATAATACTTTCATTGTATAAAAGACAATAGTATCAATATTAAGAGAAATCCAAAAATGTATGAAAGTCCCCGATTTCTTGTTCTTCTTCTTTATATAGTCCGAGAGGTAGAGACATATGTATGAATGTATTTATGTATGAATGTATTTATATATGTATTTATGAATGTATGTATGAATGTATGAATGTATTTGTATTTGTATATGTTTTGATATCAGAAGAGGGAGGTTCACGACCAAAGCATGAGCGGCTCCCTTTTTGTATTAGAAAGAAATAATATGAATGAATTTGGATTAAGAAGAAGATTAATGTGAAATAAGTGCATAATATGAATGATTAAAAAAAATTATATATAAAAATAAATAAAAATATATATAAAAAGAGAAGAAGAAGAATGGTTGTGTGTGTGAGTGTGTGTGTGAGAGTGTGAGGGTGTGTGAGGGTGTATACACGCTGAGAAGGTAAGGAGGAAAAATGGGGTGGGTTAAAGACATAAGAGTTGCAGAATTAGGGGAAAATGGAAGCGTGAGATGTGTTAGAAATAAATGCAGGATAACCATAGTGTGTTGCAATGAGTTTGATAAACAGAGCATTAAAAGCTTAAGAAGCAAAAGAATATAAAGACATGCAGAATGTAATAAAAATAATAATAAAAATAATAATAATAATAATAATAATAAGAAAGTGGCAATGAAGTTAATACTAAGGGTAATAATAAGAATAATAGAAAATAGAAATAATAAAGATAATTATAATTATAATAAAGAAGAAAAAGAATGATGTTGCGGATTTTTGGTCCATGAAAGTGTGGTGTAATGTAATGTAGTATAATGTAATGTAGTATAATGTAATGTAGTGTAGTGTAATGTAGTGTAATATTGTAAGAATTTTAAAGAGGCATGCCAAAGGAATTAGTCACGGAACCATGGGTGGGTGAGAATTTGATGAATGCTGGGTCTTTTATCAGGTGAACGTTCCAGCATACACGAGACAAGGTGGAGACATTTAGAGGAGACTTTAATTTTGGGTTGGGCAAATCGACCCGAGATAGCCATCTGAGGGTCATGGAATGGCACCTCACCGAATAATATTGTGTACAAAAGAACACCGAGAGACCAGATCTCGGCAGGTTCAGCACGGTACATCTGTCGCATTAAGATTTCTGGAGAAGCAAAGGAGATGGTTCCATAAAACTTGTTGAAAAGACATGGCTTGTTCTGGCCGTAGTGTCGAGGCAGGATAACGGCTGAGCCAAAGTCAATCAGCTTAACCTTGTACCGATCATCAATCACAATATTCTCGTCCTTGATATCGCGGTGACATATGCCGAACGAATCGAGATGAGCAACACATTCGATAATCTGGCGGAAAATATCCTTGGCTAGAGATTCTTCAAAATTGTGATGACGCTCTATGCACTCAAACAAATCGCATGAGGTACGTCGAGTAAAGACCCGGGTAGGATATTCTTCAATTGGCGAATCAATTGAAGATGTGTAGGAGTCTTCGGAGGTCTGAGACAGAGCAGGCGAATGGGGTACACCGCCAGGAAATGCTTCGGTTTCAAGAGGAGAAGACCATTGAGTACCATGGAGCTCCATTACAAGGTAAAAGAAGGATTCGTCTTGGTATGAGTCTACGTATCCAATAATTCCAGGGTGTCGGACGTTCTTCAGGACATATATTTCCATTGGGATAGGACCTTCTTCGATGTCACGCACCCAAGCATGAGCAGGCACCTTGTGGCGAAAGATAAATTTGACAGCACGTTCGATACCAGTACGACGTTCGTGGGCGGATACAACAAACCCAAATCCACCGCTGCCGAGTTCTTCTCCGAGAGCATACTTTGCTAAAAATCCGGGATGAAGACGATGGTGCATCAAAGACTGGGCAGAGACTGTGAGATCCTGTTTGATGGGGGGTGTTACTGGAGGTGAAGAGGGGAGTCCGATAGACTGTAGAGGATGAATGCTGGGTAGTGCATAAGAATGGGTTGGGTGAATTGCGATTGGAGGAAGAGTTGGTTTGGTGTTTGATGGGCCGTACAAATGGACAGGTAAAGACATTATTGGTTTATTTCTTCTTTTTTTTTAAAAAAAAAACTGTTAGTTTAAGAGAGAAGAAGAAGAAAAATAAAAAAATATTGATAATAGGGTAGGGTATTTATAACAACTAATCTATAAAGAATTACGCTTGTAAAAAGGAAAAAGGAGATGAATAAATGTGTATTTGAGATCGTCAGGAGAAAAAAGGAATATTAAAAAAGGGGTTTTTTTTTTCTATAATAAATAATGGCCAAGTAAAATGGTCCAAGTGTCGAATAGGCATATAAAGGAACAATGGAATGAAGAAGACCTTTGGATGGAGCTGAAAGAAATGTCTCTCTAATACGGAATGAATTTCTTACTTGGCTATTAATTCATTCTCTTGTTGTCATTGTCTGTACAATTTTCTTCTTTTTATTATTATTATTAATAATATTATCAATATTACTATTAGAATTAACATTAATCTCGATATAATTATCAGTATCAGTATCAGTATCAGTATTATTATTATTATAGAAAAACTGAACTTTAGATCAGCATTCCCTATCTTGCCTAGTTCTTCATGTCATCGATCGCCCTCAGCAAATAGTACATAACACATGTAAATTGTTACAGTATATAAACCCCTCTTCAAGTTTTTCCCCCAGGTGGCTTGTCATCATTGTAAACCAAAAACACCATCAGAAGTAGAGGCTCATCATAATTCATAAATAACACAATTCCGCTCATTGTCTAATATTATGTAAAATGACTAGAGTTTCTGCATTGCTTTTTTGCTTTGTTTTACCACCTTACTCTTCATCAATAAAGACTTACGCACATCTCTTGCCCGATAATTTGTTTACTTGAATACCTATGGCTTTCTTGGGTCGCATGCTTATTACAAGTGTAACCCACATTCGTAATACAAGACCAGCTCCATTGTCCATATTTCCGGTCTGATTATCACTTTATCATAGGAGAATGCTCTATATCTGTATATGTGTATATGTGTATATATAAATCTTTCTACAAATCCTCCTTGACATAATGAACTGTCGATTCGAACCTTATGCTAATTCCTTCCTTGTGGAAGGTGGTTGGATTAGGAGGACGCTTTGATCAACTCCATGTTAGTCATACCCATCAAGCGTGTCATGATGGTGACACATTATGCTTTGGACCCTCCTTTTCATAGCCAAGATATGGCGTGGCCACTTTCCCTTTCAAAGTAACCCAGTCAGTCTATATTTCTTTCTTTTTCTCTTTTTCTCTATTTATCACTTTTTTTAGCTGATAGATTCTAGCTCTTTATCATTTTTTTATCAAAAAGTCAGCCCATACGAAACACTTGCATTGTTATATTAGCTCCTGTATCGTAACTTGTCTTTAATGGGACTATACCAATACTATTACAATCTACCCAGAATCACAAACCTCAATCCCGACCATATTTGCACTTTCATAATTAATATATGTATAATTAGATATATATATATATATATGTCAAATGCAGTATTCAAAAACAGAGTTACTTAATATATGATCTTCTACGTTTGGTAGCTTGAAGTAACTAGACGCACAATCGGTAATATGCACTCCAGTTTGTTCTCCAGCTACTAACTTGATAGGTACAACGCGATCGCGTATATATAGATATATAGATATAAACATAAAATGAGAATATGAATAGATTGGTATGTGATCTCCAAACTGTCCTGGAATTTTCTCATTCCAGTCCGAGCGTGGTATGAGTAAATGGATAAATAAAGAAGGTTGTACGCTTCTTAGTCGTAGCACCCAACAGTATGCCAGGGTTCATACTAGGCCAGTTTAATTTTATCCCAGACTAAAAGACAAAATGTCTGTGCTTTAGGTTAAATTGAACAAGACCCCATCTATATATATATATGACAGTCGTGTCAAATATCATCATTTCAGCTCAAAATATCTATAGATCTAGACTTTTTTTAATATATATATATATATATATATATAAATAAAATACGAATTGTACAAGGCTGCTTATAATAATTCTATTCGAGAACACGCATAAGCATATCATATACATATGGGAAAGAGAGAGAGAAAGATAGAAAGATAGAAAACGACTTTGCTTTTTTTGTTTGTTTGTTTATTTTGAGACTCTAGTAAGACAGTTATTATAGTTACATTCTTTGGTTACTCGATGGTCTTTGATCGATCGTACCCAATCTGTTATGACTATTATTAAAAAGTAAAAATTATAAGTATAATTATTAATATAGTAATTATTTTCTTGAACCTTTCTAAATTACCTTTTGACTTGACTATATATATATTTGTACATATCTGCTAAATCTTCATTCAGTAAAAAGATATTTTTAAGCCAGCGAAATATATCCGTTTCAAGAAACATCAATTTATTAAATTGTATATTGATACATACTCAACTTTATTTCAGTGCAATACTCATAGGCACAATATATATATAATTTAATACTTTTTAAATACAATATTAATAAACGTGATTATTAAGATTAATAGGGGGGGATGGGATTATCATTCTGTTTGGTTTGATAACTTATGTCTAGTGATTTATATTACTTGGGTCTATTTTTATTCACAGAGGCATGGAACTATGTATTCTTTTTTAGATCAAAGAATTAAATGAAAGTCCAGTATTACAAATTGACTCGAAATATCCACCAGTGGGTTAGCATTTGTCAATAAGCACAAAAATGAAAAAGGAGAAGAAAAGATTCTTAATACATTGACTAAGAAAAAAAAGGTCTCCCCCTCAATATTTCTGGAGGTCTCGTTGAATCTGATGGGGACAATACTACTGAACTAACACTCATCATCTTTTTATCGTTACTAAACGCGTCTAAAGTATATAAGAAACAAATCAGTCATTAGAATTCTATCGTATGTTCTCACATTTCTGCCATACTATATTACTAAATTTAATATTAACATATAGCTTAAAAATGTAGGACAGAATTTGTATCTGTAGTTGAGCATAGAGTATTAAATAAGACCTTACACTATGGTAAAAGAAAGAAGAAAAAAGGGCGACTTTAAGTAGGGAAATCTCGTAAGCTTTTTCGGGGATTTAAGGGCTGTTTTAGGGTGGTAGTTTAACTCGATGATGCTTTTACCCCTCTTTATTTTTTTTAATGTTCAATTTCAATTTTATACCATTTCTTTGCTATTGTATGTCAAAAATAGATACATTTTCAATATTTCACTCTTGTCCTACATTTCTTACAGCTTTTATAGCATAGTTTCTTATTTCATTTTTGAAATTTACACAGAAAATCTTATCTTCACCTTTACCTTCACCACCATAGTACAAAAGAAAATTAGAATATTCAAAGAATGTAATGTCACGGCCAATCGAAATCATTGTCATGTTTTTCGAAATCATCATCATTCTTGACACTCGAAAAAAAATATAAATGGAGACTGAGTGTTTCTTTCTTCTGGTATTTTCTTTTTCTTTTTCAACACTTTAACAATTCAACCTGAGTACAATATTTCTATATGAAGATGGGAATGGAAATGTTATTGATGAGAATGGTGGTCCTGAGCCCATGGACTACATTGTTGATCAGAATGATTTTGTTGCCGAGATAATTGCTACTCATACTAAGTACTTAGAAACTGTACCCCCCAATGAATTCTCTCTGGCGTGTCCAATGTTATTAGAAAAGCCAAAGAATGAAGATGTCCGTATAGAAGAGACAAACACAAAACGTGCTTATATGCGTTGTATCATTCAGGATAAAGCTAGGTTTTCCGATCTGAAAATTAAAAAAGGTATGAGTGCATTATCTGCAGCAAAGCAGTTGAGCTTTCACATTCGAACAGCGTATAGATGGGTTAGCCAGTATAATGTGTGTCCTGATAGTATTTTTGAGAGCTGTTAAAAAAAATAGGTCCAAAGTGCATCTTATCTGAAGAACATAAAGCGACTATTATCACTTTCATTGATTCTAATCCCTCTGCTACTGTTGTTGAAGTTGCCGAGCATTTATTGAAGCAATTTCATGACCTTAAAGTATCACGTAGTACTGTTAATAACTTTATGAGATGTGAACGCAATCTCTCGTTGAAGGAAAACAGATATTCATTCTGTTGAGAGAAACAGTCCAGAAAAGATTGAGGAACGGTACAATTCGGTTTGTAAATGAGAAAATACAGACATGAACTTCCTGACGAATTTCGTGTTTCTCGACGAGTCTGCTTTTGATATCAATATGAAACACTTAAGAGCTTGGTCCAAAAAAGGTACCCGTACTATTGTTACTAGACCTACTACGAGAGCAAACACAACGTCCATACTGGGTTCTGTCTCTGTCGCAGATTTGATTACCGTCGGCGTAAAAACAACTTGGCCCTGCAAAGAAGACAAAGGCTGACGGACATATAAGCTCAGGAACAATAACTGGTCACTACATTAGTTTCTTAAAAGTAACTCTCGATGAAATGGACAATCATCCACATATGAAAGGTCACTATATAGCCATAGATAATGCACCTATTCACACTCATGAAAGCATAAAAAGGTATATTGAGTGTCGAGGATATAAATGCGTGTATCTTCCAGCTTACTCTCCTGAACTTAACCCAATAGAACAATTCTGGGCGGTGGCAAAGATTAAGGTGAAGCGCCATAGGTTTTTTTCAAGAAGACACTTTATCTAAAAGAATAACAGAAGCCTGTAAAAGTGTGGAGAAAAATCACTAAAGGATTCGTTTCGCATTCTTACAAATGATGGGATAAATGACGAAACAGAGAGCTCATGTAATAGTTATTAACAGCTCATTCAGAAAGCCGAGAAAAAGTAGGTAGTGTGGCTATGTTTGATGAAAAGTAACCAAGCGAGGATTGAGTCAGCTTGGTCAAAAGCACTTTTGTCGTCAATCAATACACTTAACAAGCACACCTGAATTGACAAAGATAATAAGAAGGAATACATGTTACTGAATTGTTTTTATTGATATGATCGACCAATGGCGACCGATACGATCGGTATGGAAACCTAGAAAATAAAAAACAGTTACAATTTCCTGTTCGAAATGGATCCCAAAGATAGTCGTTGTTTTATAAGAAGAGATTTTCGTTTTCCTTGTACAAATTCAAATGGCAACGTCGGTAGCTAAGCATTTGTTATGGGAGTATTCGATATTGTACGATGGTATACGGCAATTTTGAAGAGGTCATCAAAGGCGCTTATCATAAACATTATGGCATTCTTTGTCTTGGGTATGGTAACTGGCGCAAGTTCAATGAACGTATAGATACGAGGGTGAGGATGTGTTAGTGCATAGAATGTGATTGCTGTTCCAAGGGCTTGAGAGCACAACACACTGGTCAAATTCCTGGTGAAGATCTCCAGTTTTGCAAACACTCCCAAACAATAAAAATACATAATTGCTGATATATCTGATGACTCCCCACCCTTCAGTTTCCCGAAGTATCTACGAAAGGGTGGTTGGTATTGTTCGTAGGTGGTAACTTCATAATCGGGTCGTCGTCCTACATCCGTGCCGTTTTCAGGGATGGTATTTGTACATTTAGTCATCTTCTCATCCATTTCATATGCAAGTAATGATTAGATAAAGGGATGAACAATTGAACAAGCCAATTCGGATTCACCAATTTCGCCAGCATCCAAATCCTTCATAGCAGGTAAAAGTGATTCCACCGCAGCAACAATACTTTGTTCTGAGCCAAATTTTTTCAGGGCAAGGTTGATCAACTTCTGCCGCGTAACCAAGTTATTGATTTAATTTCCATGATACATTTGGAGGATGCCTTTGATTGACATAAACAAGCCGGGATCAAGTATACTCGACAATGACAACAATTTTAAAACTTCTCGATGCAAAGTTATCAACAAAGAAGGAGGGAATTTTTCGATGGGCACAGGTTCGTATTTTATGCGTTTTTGTAATACTAGCACAAATGAAATGTACCTGTCAGCAAGTGAGGACACGATATTAACAAAATGGCAAGTCAATTTAACTGAAAACACTTACAGAAGATCATTGGAGCTGTGGTTATTCAGATACTCGGCTGTTGGATTTATCACATATAAGAACATATTCATATTGGGGTAGCTTAGTAGCCATCATCTTGTCAGCACATAAAATATATATAAAAACGATTAAGTAATCAGACCAATAATTATTACAGTTAGTACTGTAGATAATATATTAAAGATTGTTAAGACAAATATATCATAATGTCGGGTAAACTGTGTCAAAGTTACATGGAGCTAATTTAGTAGGAAGTCCTAAAGCTCAAATGTAAAAGAGAAAAGAAGAGCTAAGAGCTAAAGAAGTACGATTTATGATTTAATGTCATGATTGTAACACCGACACTAGTTAAGCAGTACATCAAATTTATATTTCCAGAATCACCAAAAATACAGAGTTCCCGAATCATTTCACGTTGCTCTACTAAGAAAAACATGTACAAAGAAAATCTTCTCGGAGCGGAATATGACAACCTTTCGGAAATTCTTCTCTTGGGTAGTGTCGTGAGCCTGATTAGGATGAAAATTCTAATAATATATATATCTATATTGTCCCTCTGAGCCTCATCGCACAGCTGAGTGAATCTCGAAAAGAATCATTATTTAAATCGACCACTATTTCCCACGGGTCTAGCTTACCCATAGATGATTTTCACGATTCCTTTAAGGTACGCTGACACAATATTATAATGACAATTTTTATGTGATATATATACCAATGTTGATGAAGAGGGAAGAAGCTGAAGGATTGATGCCCAAGCTGCTTTAGAAAACTGACCATATAAAAAAGCAAGTACATGGCTGTAAGTAAAAGGCTTGACATCATAGTAAATCGAATTTTGTTGGAGCTCATGGCGTTTTGGTGGGGACTTGCAGAAAGGTAGGTATTAATATGGCAGTAGGTTAGCTCACGATTTTATCTTATTCCTTCAGTTGTATGGTATGTGGTAGTGGGACAATTTATTAGTAACAAAAACACCTTCACAAAGAACTTTTAATCGATCCATTCGTTAATATATCTATAAAAATGGATCGACTGCCAACTCTTCAAGTAAAACGTATTTACCAAGTGCAAAGATATTTGTGGTAACTTTGTATGTTTTGGAAGCTAGGTCCTGCAATTGTCTAAAAAATTCCAGCATCCACTCTGTTGGTGTATTGATACCTTAACAAAAAGTATTCGGGATATGGTAGTTCCTTTCATTGTCTGTATCGGGTTTCGCACAATTAATCTGTCTATCTTACTAGCTTTATATTTCTATATACTGCTTAATAGTATAACAATCACACTGTAAGTACTATCTAACATCATATTTGATATGAAAACATATGAGGGCCTATAACATTAACAGCCAATGATTGTAATAAATAAAGAATATTTTCTATTAAGAACAACCAAAAGGTGCTTTTTGTTTTTATTATAATTATATATAACTTTATAATTAATTATCATTATCCAATAAAGTTTCAACATAACATATATAAAAGAAAACCTACAAATAAATAGCAATTAACATAATACTGCTACAAGATGAGACTATGACTTTTAATTGTACAAGAGAATTCTATGATGCATTATCCAATATAAATGTATATTTAAAAAAAAATAGATAAACATATTGGTATATGGCTAAAAGCTTGCGCCCATAGAGAGTAGGAATATATTATTCTCTATAAAATCAAAAGGTAAAAAAAAATGTAAATTTTACGCAAATTGACCCCTAGTATTACCTTTAATAATACTCTTTGAATTACCCTAAAGCTCGTCCTCATCTTCTCATAATGCTTAGATCAAGTATCAGTTCATGGCCTGAACAAGTTTATTAATATCACTTTCTCTGTTTCCAGCATCGCCGCCTTCCACATAATGCTTGGATTTTCGTGGTCTCCATGATGCCTTTGAGCTCGGGTTGTTCAACTTGAATGGCCACAAGAAACTATTGACTTGCTTGAAATGGTCGCCAACCGTAAATAGCTCATGGATCATATCTTCTACGCACAATATACCGTACTTTCCCAAGGACTTCTCAATAATCTTGTTATCAGTAATTGGAATACGTTGGCCGTTGACCTTGACAAATCCACGCTTGTAAACCAGTTCTCGCACTGTCTTGAGGTTAGGGTCACCATAGGCGACAAACGGCTCGATAATCTGTAGCATGTTCGATGTGGCTTTGTTGAGACGTACAAATACACCATTATTGATCTGAAGTAGCCTAAATAACTCGAAGATTTTCCGTGCTTTTGGTTGAATATTGTTTATGCCTTTGATACGGATCACAAATAAAAGTTGAGGTTGTGCTGGTACAAAGAAGTCGCCTACGCTCTTGGCTTGACGGCGTAACCGGATCTCTTCTTCTTCTTTTTGTCGGTATTCACGCACATACTGATCGGCTCGTTTAAAGATTACCTTGCGTACTTCCAGATTGGCCTGTGAATTTTGTTTTATGTCAGTTTACCATCAATATACTTTAAACTGGATAATCCGTACCTTTCGCTGCTCAGATTTCTTTTGAGCTGCATCTGTGGCCGCTTTGTCGTTGGTTTTTCTTTTTTTTAAAAGAGTCTCTGGGATGCAGACTTGATCTAATGTTGGTACAGTGCTATAATAAATAGGTCATCAGCCTTCATTGACTAAGAATTGGACATCAAAACTTGATTCTAAAATATCTCATAGCTTATACAATTAAAAGAGAAAACGAGTTCTCAATGTCTGTATGTTTTGCTTAGATTCATCTCGCAACATGATGTAGAAATATGTACTATATAACGATTATCTCCAATGTAAAGTGAAAAATGGTGTGCTGGAACTAGATTTCAAGCCAGGCCAGTTGCTTTTCGGATTCCACTTCTCAGCTTTTTCAAGTCTCTTATTGTTTCTCAAATTGAAGATTGAGCATTGAGGCATCCCCAATGCCAGCGCATTAAACGCAAATTGATTATCTATTTTCGAATGAAATATATTTGAGAAACTTACGTTCCAGTCATGAAAGGCAAAGAGCATGGTCAAAGTTGATTTTGTATCAGTGACTGACAGTACATGTCACATAGAGATAGCACCACATATGATTGGTTGATCCGTCTTAAGTCGGGATAGATCAATCCTCTTACTTTGGCTGTTATGATCAATATCAGTACCACTATTGATGTCATTAAAAGAGTAATTGGTATAATATTCTCATATATTGTATAATAAACACATTAACTATTCTTTGTAAAAAAAAATAAAACTCGATAAGCTTATATAAATTTATATGACATATATATATATATATCCATCTTGAATTGTTATCAGGTAGAAATATTTTATTAGCTGATGTATTAAGGTCTAATGCACTTGTGGCCTCATAGGCGACCTAATTAAAGCTAAAATAAAATAATTGAAGGTAAAACAGAACAATAGCCCCCTAATGGTCTACATTTATCAATGGCAGTGATAAAATTTTTGACTTGAAAAATTAAAAGTACCCGTATAAATTTATTGGAAACATCAAGCAGTGTCCTTTTCTCTAAAAATTAATAATCAAATTATTATTTAACTTATCTGTAAAAAGCATCCCCACCTTCGAATATCGCTTTGATGTTATATGGAATATTGATATAGGGCAATATTGCCTACTTGAACTCACGTGTATTTTTAGTGATTACATTCATTAAGGATTTAGCTGACTTGTATATAGTCAAAGGCATTCTCTTAGAGAAAAAGTGAATATTATTATGCTTATTTTTTTTTCATCAAAGAAGGGAGAAATATCTGTGGGAGGGCTTGGCAAGTTATTGGATTCAAGGCTCGATTTGGCCGAAAATTAACTAGCAAGTTGGGTGGATTTTGGATATGTATGAGGGCAAATGTGCTTGATGACTTCTTTTTTTGCAATTCGGACGGAATCAAAGCTCTTGTAGTACTTTAGTATTGATGTTTGTATGCGTGTGCGTGTGCGTATGTCATAATAGAATCTAGATATAATGGTATGATAGGCTATACATCTTGTAGAAACTTTATAAATATAGCTACTGATTAGCATTACTATTATTTTTTACTTTTATTCTTTCTCGCACGTCGTCAATGATTTTGGCATATTTATGTTTTGACGGCTGGTTTAATGTTTGTACGTTGATGAACTGTAACGGTTGCCATCCCATTTTTTTTTTCAAGAAATCATTTTTGTATAAAGCTGGATTTAGCGTAGTACAGCGTGAAACGCATGCTCTCTATTGTAGGCTACACAATTTAGAATGCTTTGGTCATGTATTGAACTATAGTATATCATTTGGAGCTGCAAAATATGCTTAAGAAACAATATATACTCTTACCACCGGCTCTCTTCTGCAGGTCAACTGTAATAGTAAATAGCTCTAGTGTACACGTGATATGACAGCTATGCTTCTTGAACACCTTTCGTAAAGGTAACAGGGCCTGGTTTACAAATCCACATAGGTTGAAAGGTCCTCCCCACCCCCCCTATTTTACAGCATGACTCAACTTGTCCACTTGACCTTCTCACCCCTATTCCCATCTCGTTCTTTTCTGCTTTTCATCTTGACAATCTTTTCCAACAAACATCTTTACCGATTCACACCACTGATCCAATGAATGATGAGAGTGACATTCCAGAACGCATTGCTGCTGCCAAACGAGATGCCGAAGCTCTTAAGGATAGAATCAAACAGCGAAAAGAAGCCCTGGCGGATACAAATCGCAAGTAGCCAAAAGCTATAAATCGATTAGATTTTGCTCTTACTGTCTTGAAAATGAAATAAATAATCTAGTCAAAGAAATGACCAAGGATATCGACGCACTACCCCGTATCATGATGAAGGTTCGCAGGACACTCAAGGGTCACCTTTCCAAGATATATGCTATGCATTGGGCTTCTGACAAGCGGCATCTTGTATCGGCTTCTCAGGACGGTAAATTAATTGTCTGGGATGCTTATTCAAGTAATAAAGTACATGCCATTCCGTTACGTTCTTCATGGGTAATGTCATGTGCTTACTCTCCTTCTGGAAACTTTGTGGCCTGTGGTGGACTTGACAACATATGTTCCATCTACAATCTACGAGCGCGTGACGGACCTGTTCGTCCAGCTCGCGAATTATCAGCCCACACGGGATATCTCAGCAGTTGCCGTTTTCTAGACGATCGCAGAATTTTGACGGCATCTGGAGACATGACATGTATGCTGTGGGACATTGACGCGGGAGTTAAGATTGAGGAATTCAAAGATCATTCTGGAGATGTAATGAGGTGAGATATAATAAAATAAGAAGGGGGTTTTGGTTTCATATTTATAAAAGATATACTTCTTACTATGTGTATAACTTAGCCTTTCACTTGGACCTAATCCAAATGTCTTTGTTACTGGAGCGTGCGATACTACTGCTAAAGTATGGGATATACGCACCAAACGATGTGTACAGACCTTTGTTGGCCATGAAGCAGACATTAATGCTGTCCAGTTTTTTCCTAACGGCGATGCATTTGCCACTGGGTCAGATGATGCTACATGCAGACTCTTTGACTTGCGTGCAGATTGTGAAATGAGCGTGTATTCGCATGAATCTATTCTGTGTGGAATTACATCTCTTGCATTTTCAGCGTCAGGGCGTTTAATGTTTGGTGGATATGATGATTATAATTCTTATGTGTGGGATACTCTCAAGGGTGAACGTGTAGGTGCACTAGGAAACCATAGCAATCGTGTATCGTGTGTAGGTGTTTCAAGTGATGGTATGGCACTTTGTACTGGTAGCTGGGATTCTACCCTCAAGATATGGGCATAAAAAACGGATCATGTTGATCATATTATCATTTGCTTTGTAAATCCCTTTCTTACCCTTGTCTAACTTACCTTCCTATAATATTTCCTGATGGGATTCTTTTTTTTATACATTTCGCTTCATAAAAGAACAATTCTATATATGCACAAAGCTTCAAATCCCAAAAAAGAAAGTCGAATTTATTAAGTCTTTAATCTTATGATTGGTGGTAATACTCTTATTATACTAGATAAAATCAATCGACATCTTGAGAAGAATCGAAGAAAAAATCTATTAAAAGGAGAGTTAAAGACTGCGCTGGAAGCGTTAGTCTTTCCATTTACACAAATACATTTGAATGTGTAAAAATATCTTAATGGGTTTACTAACATCATAAATGATTGGGTGTATTTATCAGTGATGGGTTTACATGTTATATCTATATAATATGCTTCTAGATATATTTTATATATTAAAGAAAAGGGGGTGTACCACGCCCCTTCTTTGATATTGTTTTATTTTGGTTAATTATCATTCTGATGGCGTGCTATGGTAAGAGTACAGCTGGAATGTATCGATAAATTTGATAAAGAGTAACATATGACGAGAAAACAGGTCAATGCTTGTTTCACCTTTGATAGTGATTAACCCTAACAAAAGTAAAAAAAAATAAAAAAAAATCTTACTGTAGATCTTTAGTATTTAATATGATTATCAAAGTCACTATTGTCTACTTAATGTCTATATAAGTATACAGTAATTATAGATTAATTTACCTCCTTGATCTTTTTATTATCGAGATTATGACATTACTTAAATAATGTGTCTTGGGCTCAAACATGTTTATACATTCTAGATTTCGACAAGTCCAGCATAAATAAATGCCTTGAGAAACTATAAATCAATAGTATTTTATCTTGAAATAACAGGCTGTGCTCCTCAGATTAAGTATATATTACATTTTGTATATCAACACAAGAGCAAGGTAAACTACAAATGTTATTGGAGTGCTTCAATAAATATGCTTTAATAATTAAGATATGAATACAGTCTGTTCCTCTATAATGCATTGTAGTAAATTTCTATCTATCATGTATTTTTTTTATTGTATAAATATGGAGATTGTCCTCTAACTGAATCATTGTTAGTGTAGTTTTGTATAAAAGTATATATGTCTATTGAATTCATGAGTCTGGACTCATGTTTTGTTTACCAAGCGAATATAGGAAATCGACAATAGCTTCACTTTAATTTCCTTATTGGATCGGATCGAGTTCCATTAAATTGGAGAAAACAAAACAAAATATCTACATTGTCATTAAAATAACGTCTTGTTTTATTTTTGAGGGTTAAGACTTTACTTTGAAAGTCTAGCATATCGATAGGCTACCGCATTCAGAGCTTAATTGTCAAAAATGCATTTGGTAAATTTGATAACACATATTATACACACCTTCTGCCCAACTTCTTTCGCTGATAGCCAAATCTTCTCCATTTTAACTTTGAATGCATTTTTCTCGAACATATAGATAATGTTATTGGAATAGATAAAAACCTAAGCATAGAACCAATAAATTTAGTTATAATATATATATGCCCAGATATATTGATAGACTATATTCAACATACGGTAATGAACATTAATTGATTTTGATAATTTTTTTGAAATATGCGTCAATATCTTACAATCAGGATCTTCCTAAACTCCAAAAGAAAATGACTGGAAGTAGTAAGCTGTGAATGTACCAGTTGATATATCATGTGGTGTACGTATGATATATGAAAATGAAAGTACAGAATATCTTTACCTCAACAAAGTATCGATTAGTCATCTCAACAAACATGGCGTATCCTTTCTGTCATTAATTTTCAAAGCTGAACATAAACCTCTAATTCGCCTAAAAAGCTAATTTTTTTTTTGTCTTGATTAAATTTTATTTTCGTTCCGCCCAAAAAAGGTAAGCAGGACATCTAAAGATTAATTTTGATTCGTCTAAAAAAAATTAACAGTTGAATTTAAAGTAGAGGCACTGTATTGGCTCAAAGACTTGCGGCGGGTTTGGGATTTCAAAGAGACCAAAGTTGTCAGCAAGAAACCTACTTATATATTTTCTTCTTTATTTTTACCATGAGCGCACTTAACGTACCTACTAAGAAGCCTGTTAGGTATAACATCCCCCGAGACATTTTAAAATTATGTTTTCTGATCTGGTGATTGAATTAGAGTTTGGGTCGATGGTTGCTTTGACATGATGCATTACGGCCATGCCAATGCTTTGAGACAGGCAAGTCATTGTTCATATTTACCTGAGATCTATATATTAACGTTATTATATGGATTACTCTCAAATATAGGCTAAGGCCATGGGTGACTTTCTCATTGTTGGTGTTCACTCTGATGCCGAGATTGAAAAGAACAAAGGTCCTACTGTGATGAAGGAAGACGAGAGGTAAATAAATATAATGTGTAATATGCACAACCTATTAAACACGTTATTCCAAGATATGCTGCTGTTGCTGCCTGCAAGTGGGTGGACTTGGTCGTTCCAAATGCACCATACAACACAACTGTTGAGGTGTTGAAGGCTCACGATGTTGATTTCTGTGTTCACGGTGACGATATTACAACCATGGCTGATGGAACTGACTGTTATCAGGCTGTTAAGGACGCTGGTCTGTATCGTGAGTGCAAGCGTACCGAGGGTGTCTCTACTACCGAACTTGTTGGTCGTATGCTTTTGATGACACGCAACCACCACAAGCGGCGCATGTCAGCTGGTGCCTCGTCCATCTCGAGCTTTAACTCTGAAGATCTTGGTTCTTTCAGTGCAAGCAATTCTCGTGGAAACCCTCGCCAACGCACAACCATCTCGCACTTCTTGCCTACTTCGAAGCGTATCGTACAATTCTCTGAAGGAAAGGAGCCAAAGGAAAACGATCGTGTAGTATATGTGGATGGTACTTTTGATCTATTCCATGTAGGCCACATTGAGTTCTTAAAGCGTGCCAAAGAGCTTGGGGACTTTTTGATAGTTGGTGTTCATGATGACCAGGTAAAATATAAATAACTCTAGAGACTATATAAAACATAAAACTTATCATCCTATCAATCAAGACTGTCAATGCTATCAAGGGATCAAATTATCCTCTGATGAACTTACACGAGCGAGCACTTAGTGTTTTGGCCTGTCGGGTAAGTTACTTATAAGATATATACATTATAATAGTAATTTTAACATGCATGTATTTATCTAGTATGTCGATGAAGTTATTATCGGTGCACCATACAGTGTCACAGAAGATATCTTGAACAAGGAATACAAGGTTCAGGTTGTTGCTCACGGAAATACCTCCATGGAACCTGATCTTGATGGCAACGATCCTTACAAGGTATAATTTATATATAAAGCTAAATTAAACAACTATTAATCTTTGTTTTTATTGGCTTAATATTTTTGCAATATATATACATAGCTTGCCAAACAGCGTGGTATCTACCGTGAGATTGAAAACCCCAATTCTACTATTACTACTGAGGGTATCATTGACCGTATCATTGAAAACAGATTGATGTAAGAAACATTAATTATTGTAAGAGTTTGAAACTAATTAGCTATTAAAACGTGTACAGCTTTGAGGAACGCCAGAGACGAAAGAATGCAAAGGCTTTGTTGGAAGCCGAAAAGGAAATTAAGGAAAAAAATGCAAAGGCACTATCTGTGGGAGAGGCAGCTAAAAAAGCATAAAACATATGTATGTATGTAAATTCGTTACTTCAAAGAATATTTCAGTAACAAAGGGTTATACCATAGCAAATTTATATAAGAAAATAAATGTATTTTTTTTTGAGATGAAAGGAATATATATATAAAGGTATATTTTATAAAAAAAAGATCTTCTATTAAAGCTGTCTTCTTTTTACTATATTATATTATCTACTCTATACTAACTTTTGTATTCAATATTATTATTATATTTGAGACTTGAAATAGTATCATCTTCATATATAAATATTTGTATAATATAACTTTTAATATTAATTTATTTTGAATATCTTTCAATTTATAACTACAGATACAGAAAATATAATAAAATTCATTTTTAATTACTCTTTTCATATATTATAGAACTTTTCATTTGTGATTTATTCAAGCAGTTGTGTTTAGAAATTAATAACAGAAAAAAAAAATGTAGCATGAAAGCTTAAAAGTGCTTGCTAGCAAATATTTGATGTTTTTTTTAAGCTTTAAGATATTTAGTGTTGTGGTGGTTGAAGTTGAAGAAATTTTTAAGAAGAAGAATTAAAGATTTTAGATGAGGAACGAAGATTCGTGAGAACTTGTGTAGTGTTTGTTTATTGAGAAAGATTTCATATCAAAGTTTGACAAGGTTCCTACACTGAACTACTACTGCTATTTATATTATTTTGGATTGGGAAAATTATATGACTGGGGTCAAGTAATCAATTCTATCTGAGCCTTAATCAGAGCAACATGATCTTGGGATAATTAATGTATGATTAATTATATAAATGTGTGTAGTCCCAATGAAGTATTAACATCGAAAGTAAATGTGTTTATGAGTTATAATTATGCTTATAATAATCCACTGATGTATCCCATATTATGGTGATATCATCATATGAAATATAATCACTATCATGCATGATAAACCTGTGTGTTAAATAATAAAGTAATTGGTAGACATCTTTGACTGGAATAGCTGAGGCCTTATATTATTTTCTTCAGACTTATTCTCAATTATAGCAGTAGTCAATACTCATTTACAACATTTAGAATTGCTTATAAGTTAGAATCTCAAAAATAGAAAAAAGTAAATAAAGTGAGAGTATTGTTTTTAATTATATATATTACTATTTAAATTACTTGTAATTTAAATACTTATTATATAATAATTAGTTTATTTCACACAAGTATATAGTATATTTATATGTCTAATGTTGTGGGGAGAAAATAAAGCAAAATATAATATAGACGAAAGAATTCGTGAGAACTTGTGTAGGTTGTTTATTTCAAAAGAAAAGTAAAGAATGATAAAATTCGATTGTCTTTCTACACGGAACTATCTACTGATATTTATATGTTTTTCTAATTTGTAATTCAGTGTGTGCTTAAGTAATCTTTATCACGATGAGTCATCTTCCAGGAGTATTGTTCTTCTGGAAAGATCCGGAAAGACCAATTGATATGATACTTCTCCAGTCAGATCAGTCCAAGAGTTTTGGTAAAGAAGAGCATTTATGCTATTGGTAATATTTTAGTATTCCGACCCAGATACTCGGGTAATGTTTCATAATATTAGATAGTTGTAGTTGTAGTCTCTCAATTAAGTATTTGTATAATAAAAGAAATATGTAGATGAAATATAATGATGCCATATATATAATGTATATGTATTTGTATATCCCATGTCATGGTGATAATAATAAATAATCAATTATGTGTATGATGATCTGTGTATTAGATAATATCATAAAGGGAGATCCGTTTGACTGGAATAGCTGAGGATATTATTTTATCCTTCAGTCTTACTCTCAGATTCAGCAGTAATCAATACTCATTCACAACATCTAATATGTAATATTTTTGTGATATACATATTACAATTGAGTGAAGAACAAACACCAAACCCAAATACTAATTGTTGTATCCAACATAATTGTAGATTTAAATTAAAAGTATAGACACTCAATAAATATGTACATTGAGTTACCGACAACTAGTAACAATACTAAAATATATACCTTCCCTTATACAAGGAAATTACGTAAAGAACATACTAAGACAAATACTAAGACTCTAGTCAATAACACTAAAAACATAATAACTAAATCATAGAAGATAATGGTAGAGAAACAGACATTACATGATATCATCATATCATCACTAAGCTAAATACAATGTCTATATAAACGCACAATACTAATAGCAATAGAACAGCATCTCTTTTCTGATTCTTTCACTTCTTCTAATAAAATAAAGTCTCACCATACTCTCGTCTGCACTTGCTTTATTTTATATCTTATTTTTACCTCATACATAACACTAATTCCTTCTTACTAATTAATCTTATAAGTTAGTAATCTCCAAAGCATTAGTAAGAAGAAATCAGAGTTCTATTATAAAGTTTATATTTAACTCAATTATAATATATATATCTATGATAGGCAGAATTAGAAAAAAGAGTATCTTTCAATATTTATATTTATGTATATAGCTTTAAATGTAATATATGTTATTAATATTAAATAGGCATGCAAAAGAAAATATTATATAAATTAGTAAAAAGAAAAATACCAGAAATTTGGTACCAGCATTATATCAATAACTGAGTTTATTATTTATCTCGTTCTGCTCGGACCATACCTGGACACAGGGCTAGTCCGATAAAAATAAGCGCTTATTTTTTAAAAGAAAGAAATTTAAATTACGTACATTCGCTTTTAAAGGCCCCTGTGGCGCAGTAGGCAGCGCATTGTGCTTATACTTCAAAGGTATACCAGAGTCACGCAGTGGTCGCGAGTTCGAACCTCGCCAGGGGCATTATATTTTTTGTTTGGTTTCTCTGTATGTTACACGAACTGCGGGTTTTATTTTTGATAAGCGCCGCAAATGCTGTGTTTAATCACTGTTGCCGCTAATGGATTTTTATCAAGTTTCGATCTGGTTTTCTTTTCTGACACTTGTAACAAAGTTGTTGAATCAATACTACTGAGTATTGTTAAGTTTAAAGAATAGATTTTAGAGAATAATAGATACTTTTTTATTAAAAGTAATCACTAATTATCTATAGAAAATTACTATGTGGCTTAGGGTAAATGAAGAGCTACAATAATATCCCTAAAATTATATAAATTATATAACTTATATCAAATATCTAAAAAATACAAGAAAGATCAACTGGCAAGGTCATGATCTTTTATCTAAAAGGAATTTACAATTACTAGTTATTTATTGACATTAATTTTAGTCATTAATGTCAACTCTGACGCTTTATTCTACTACTTAAAAAATATTCACGATTTTTAAATTAAGCTTACCCTTTCCCATACAATAAATATGTAAATTAATTTGGGAAAATTAAGATGAACTGAAACTGTAGAGGCTAGTAGAATGAACTTGCTTTAAGTCCAGATTTTTATACAAAGATACAAGCAAATAGAGTTGTATCATAGTATAATTTTTATATAGCTTTAAGAGAAATATAATATTCTCTTTGAATAACAGAGTAATATACTATATTTGATATTTAGGCTTTAGATAATAGTATTGTATTATTAAAGACAGCATTTTCAGAAATGCACACAGAAAAAAAAATTCACCTTAATATAAGAGATGAAATATGAGTACTAGATTTTTTTAAAGTATATGATATGATATGAAAAAATTGGGAGGCTATAATTAATATCAAGTTTTTATGCCTGTCATTAATATTAGCTATCACTACTTTATATTTGAATTTTAGATATTTTCTATAATTGTATAATACTCTTAGCTTCAATTACAAGCTTTTTAGTGTAATGACTGTCACAAAGAATACATAACACTTTCTTAGAAAACATATGAGGTTATTAACTTCAAAATAACAACAATAAAGCATCTTTCCTTATTGGTTTTATTTGTATTAGATCTTTGTGCCATATTAAAAGATTGTCTATTCAACTGCATCAATGTGAATTAAGAGATGATCTAGATCAGTTTTTTTTTTCGCATATCATACCCAGTTTTTCGGATTCTATTTAGTAACAGCTAATTAATCAAAAAGCCTTTAATACGCAAAATATATTTGGCATTGGCAGAACACAACAATAATCCAAACTTTGGAAGCAATAATCATACAATTATATCAAGAGCTCATATATATATTATACTTAGGCTATTTAAATGTTGAAACATATACTTCTAAGATGTATTAGGAGTGAAGAAAGTTAGGCAATATTTGTATTGGTTGCTACATCAAACCAAGTCCCGACCACCCATTTTGAGAGTATCGAATATAGGTTCTCACGCCACACACCAGTTTTATAGCTTACTTTTCTACTGAAATATAAAGATAAACAAGATCTCCGTAGAGAACTTATATGTCCATTGCTTTATCGACTTTAATTTTAGAGTTATATATATATATCTATTATTGAATAATAAGGCTCTAGAGAGAGTATCTATTGGGATTTAATGATAATAAAACAGTGAATATGAAAAACTTTATTTGTATATATATTGTGTGTGTGTGTGTTTTAAAGCTAGCAGCTTCTTCAGCTAACTACAGATAAAACCATATTATAAGCAAGGAAGAGGTAAGTAAAACCATCAGTGTATAGGAGCACTCTTTAACTAACCATCATATTAAATCCGTGTGAAAATATTACTTCTTATTTACAGCAGCCGCCAAATGGAGAATGCATAAATGGAATCAAATGATTTTTTTCTTTTTTTTTCTTTTTCTTTTGAAAAAAACTCTTTATACATTTTGTCGTCCAAAAACTGACTATTTTCTCATAAAAGAAAATGAATGAATCTTGTTTTAACGAAGATGATTATGATAATGCAATGGATATCTACAGTGTCACCCTCAATGGTTTCTCATTTTGTACACGCCATGGACTGGAGCTTTGTTATCGTTGCCCAACTGACAATAGGGCGTGCAACAATATAATGGTCATGGATATGCTTCATGAACAGGTGTCCGAAGACATTCTTGAAGAAAAATGGGAAGGTGATGAACGCTCTCCTTTTACTGTAGCGCTTCAATGGACCCGATTACCATCAGGGAAACCAGGCTGTGTGATTCACAGGACAGTCGGGTGTAAGCAGTGCTTCAACTGGGAAGAGAAGATACTAAACGTTGTTCAAGGTGGAAGAAAGCCACGAAAAATCCACAACAGAAAGGCTCGAGAAAGAAAAGACATGTTACATTAAACCTTTGTATACAAAATCTACATTTTCTTTATATATATTAAAGATCCTCTATATTGGGTGCAGCCAATGCATTCAAATTAGCAACAAAAAAGATGGGCAGTAGATACTATATAATCGATCATAAAATGCAGCTCAAATATTCATATTCTTGTACGCTTCATTAGATAAAGAACAAGAATCACACAATGGGTGCAATTTATTATTTACTTTTCTCATTTTTTTTGTATTTATTGGTTGACTTTAATGTAAAGCACTGAGCGGTTAACCTTTTATATGTTTGAGAGAGAGAAAAGCTTTAGTATCACAAAACGAGAAACGAGGAGAAAGAAAGGCTAAATATTTTACTCTAAAAAGCGTAGTATCACCACGAGTGTCTTGGCTACTATTACGCCAGGAAGAAAAGGATACCCACCAATATCTGCATGAATATTAAAGGACCACCACAATCACACCCATCGCAATCAAATTTGAATGTCTATATAAAATATTCAAAATTTAAGCAGCTTAAGGTTCTAGAGTATGGTGGTTTATTAAAAGTAATATCAATACGAGAACCAACTCATGAAAATAATTTAGTGATTTGTCTACCCTCACAAGGTATTTGTCCTATTCATCTATAAGAACAATACTTCTTATTTTTACTTTTATTATTAATTTAAAAAAACATAGGCTTTACACCCATTTACCTCAACCTATCTCATATATTGTCCTTCTTATTTTACCCAAAGAAAATAACAACCATATATTACACATATACACCCAGAAATACTAGAGTCTTATAAACAAGGAGGATTATCCGTGTGGTGGCTGATAGTTGACATTGTGCGTGTATTTTATTGCACCAACAGCCACACGGGACTTAATAAGGTCTGTCATATTTCCCAAAGGCAATAATAATAGCACAAAAACTACTAATGTAAACTAGTACGCTTACAGGTAACTTACACTGTTATCAAGGTAATTATTATAGTGTGCTTCTATCTATTTTAATTTTATTTTTTATTTTTTTTATACTTTCAATTTTGTTACTGTTGTTACTCTTACCGTTACTGCTGTCGTTGTATTGTAATTTTAAGATTCAATCATAATTACCAGTGGGTTTCAATGAATTAATCCTCTTTCCTAAAGTTTGGGGCTAAACAACATTGATCACTTTTTTGAATTCCACGGAAAGAAGAATATTCACGCCCAATCCATTCACGGTGACTAAACAAGAAATAGATACTCATTTGTTTAATTAAGGAAAACGTGCGCTATGGGGGATAGAGAACGCATGGATCGGATGATCAAATGGCGTCTGAGACCATGATTGTTGTGTCACAAAAGTCAGCAATCTTTAAACAAGCACGGCTTAGAGCCAAAGCCAATTAACCATCTCTTTTCTATTACCATGCTACCCGAGAGTCATTTACAAGTCGAGCCTCATTCTGAACCGAGAGTAAGACGTCGAGATATTCTACGAAGTCTGGCTTCAAGATCTACAACACGAGTCATGAGCGAGCTCAGCAAGTTGTACTATCCACCAGATCATGACCAAGAATCCAACATCACACCGCGTTCTCAGGAATTACACAGAACAGACACTGATGACATAAACAACGTTATAAACAGTCCACAAGATACTATAACACCACATTGCATGCTTTATCCTACATACGCCACACAAATAGAGACTGAAGAAGGTACTCGATGGAAAATGGATATTGGTGGATGGGTGTATGCCATGCCAAGTCCAGGAAGAATGGAGAGGCTTTTATTGGGTAAGCTCTGAGCCGGATTACTATACAAATGTAGAAAATATACACAAATAAATAGCTCAAAGTACCCCAGAGTAGTAAAATCGTCGTGCAAAAAAAAACACCGAGAAAGTTTAATAATTTTTCTATGTTTATTATACAGCGGTTGGGCGTACCTATGGCGGCTTAATGGTCAATTCGGCTGAAGATAATCATTTTGTAAGCTTATTGAACCAGTTCAGGTGTCAAACAATACGCAATATCGATGTAAATATTCGCCTCGGAAAAGCTATCGAAAGTATGGGTAAGCTTGTGCATGAGCACGAGCAAAGGAAAGCAGAGGAGGGTGAAGCGGAGGAGGCTGGTACATCAATGATGTTGAGTTCTGGACCAAGTGGTCGATTCCAAGATACATGGATGTTAAATCCAGTCGACTGCGAGAACTCCATAGAAAAAAAACTACTCCAACTGGAAGCAATCTTTGACGGTGTTAGTAAGTCATATAATAGCTACAAAAAAATCTGCCCTAAAAGGACGCTGGATACTAATCTGGCTTTTTATTCAGATATTCCAAATAGAGGTTTAGTGGACCTTATCGACTCTGAGGGAATATCAGTAATATCAGTAAGTTGCTACAATTTATATGGGGTAGATCAATCTAACACGGCTGTAGGATATTGATGATACTATAAAAATCACAGGTGTGTTAGATGGCAGGGATGCAATCTTACGAAACACATTCTTCAAAAAAGCACAAGAAGTCCCAGGAATGTCCAAGGTGTATCAGACTTGGGCAGACCAAGGCATACACATACATTATGTCTCAAACTCACCATGGCAGGTCTATCCTGCTCTGAGGGAGTTCTTTGAACAAGTCAAATTTCCTCAAGGAAGCATGCATCTTCGTGTTATCAACACTCAAGATATTATCAGGGGTAAGCCGATGCAGCACAAGTTGGATGTTATCCCTCGAATTATTCAGGTAAGATTCGTAGTATATTTATCAAAAACAACTTACTCATACATCAGCCTCCAAATCCATAGGATTTTCCAAAGAGGAAGTTTATCCTTATAGGCGATTCCGGAGAGCATGACCCAGAAATGTAAAATAAATAAATAAATTAGCTTAATAGCCCACAAGAACAAAATAGTACTCATCCGTATCTATATATAGATATCAAGAGATTTATCGACAGTTCCCTGATCAAATCATCAAAGTCTTTATACGAGATGTTTCTAGTGAGCTGGCAATTCACGCAGACAACAACAAAGACACTTCCTCATCAGAGAGAATGTACAACATCATCCGTAAATTCATATCGCAGGAACACAGTACATTGAAGCGCACAAATACTTCTCAGACAGCCATGGATGCAATCACAAATACAGAGGTACCCAAGTCACAACAAGTTGCTATGGATCCAAGTGTCCCACAGGCAACCAGACTTGAATTGTTCAAGGAGAGAATGGAACAAGCTGCAAGTGATATGAAAGAGGGTGCTTTTACTGTTTTCAAATCCTCTACTCAGCTAATAACAGTAAGTGCCTATAAAAGTTATAGAATAGCGTTGTTAAATTTACCAAAATTTAGGATCCTGTTGTGACAGAAGAGTTTTTAGTTGCCAGCTCAACTTCATTAAGCATATAAACCAGAAAATCCATCAGATTGAGTTTTTCATTCTAAACATCGCACACACACTTGCATATAACATATAGGTGTAATGTGGACTTTTCTTTGTTTTACTTTAACTAAATTACAAATTAATACTATAATATAATCAATATTCACGGATCGCTTTCGTCTTTGACCATAGTTTTGCAAAACAGCTTTAGTCTAAATGCGTCAACTCCATTAAGATAGTAGCGATATAGCCTCTTGTCTTTAATGAACCCTAACCGCTGATATAACCCCAGCGCACCTTGGTTCGTGTACTCTGTCTCTAAGACTACCTATTAACATATAAGAGATATACAAAGAGAAATAATGCATATTAAGTTCGTTGTTTAAAACGAGGTTAACCCTTACTTCGTCTGCATTTTGCTCTTTCATAGCCTTGATTGACATTTGTACAAGGGTTGAACCGATGGCTCTTTTACGGTACTCCTTAGCTACAGCCAACATTCCAATATATCCCCGGAGTCTATCTTTGTGCGGGTCCAATTTGCAGATTACCACACCTACGCATTTATCACCATCCATGGCCTAGACATTCTATTAGAATTGCCTCATCTTTATTCTCATTTTACCAAAAAGCAGAGATTAGGCCAGTTGTGGATAAAGTAGCGGTAGGTATAAATAGAGTAGGGCTCTGAAAGGTCATTTTCGACTAGTTTCACTATGAATGGTAGTTGAAGCTCTGATGTATAGGCTGTGTAATGAATCGGACGTTGAGTTATCGACGTAGACATGACTTATGGTTCTAATTCAAGGAGGGAAAAAAGGGGAGGATAGATAAAGCAAGTCACTCTTGAGAGAAACAGGATCCTGCAGCCGGGTGTTGAATCCTCTATTCTCTTTCTCATTTTGGATGATTGATCATAAAGGTGAATTATTATAAATTAATCGTTAAAAACCGCATTATTCATTTTATCTATGTTGTAGAACTTATATCTCGGCTTGCTAAAGAGCGTTCATCGAGGAAGCAATTAGAAGATATCATACAATGTAAAAAAAAAACACACACACACATACACACATTAAAAAAATAAATTGCGCAGTGCATTGATTAAAAGCAAAGATTAGATCAAAAACGCCAGCTAGAAGAGAAGGAGCAAACTATTGCTCAACTACGTCTCATGTAATCCACCATTTAATTTTAAATTAGGAATTTAAAACATTACTAAAGGCGATGGAGCATTTCTTCTAGCATAGAGGATCATCGTAAATCATCTAATCATCTCAACAATCAAGATCGTTCATCAAACAGTCCCGCCCTAGACAGTCCCTTGCTTGTAGAGAAGTCCCTCGAAACATTACATATCTATGACCATGAATTAGAACCGGTATCCTCACCTATTTCATCAACAGTGCATCTACACGAAGATGCAGCTACGAGCAATTATATGCAAAACAGTGAAAATGAAAATGAGAGAAGAATAGAAAAAGAAAATGCCATGTCTTTCTTTAAGAAAAATGAATCCAGGTGAGTTGGTAATGTATAACTAAACAAGTCAATCTTTATATGTATATTTATATATGTATATATATAAATACATATTTTGGACAGTTCTGTAGAATCACAATCTGATGAAAGTTTGCTTGAGAAGTCCTTTTCTCGCCGCAAAAAAACCAAGCGTTCATTAACCCCCCCAAGATTCTGGGATCAGACTTTTCCAGATTTTTAAAACAAGGACAGGCTCCTTTAATTAACTGTTTATTTAACCATGGAATAATAAATATAAAGAAAACCACTTTTTTGGTTTAAGTATGTCTTTAAGTATCTGCCTACCAAATATTATATATTATAATCTTAAAGTCAATATAGATAATTTTGCCTATTGTGTACCTTTTTTCGGCACAATGAGATCTGCTAATTTAATCTTGTTTTTTTTTTGACATTTATAATTAACGACTTATATAAACTTTGTTACAAACATTATGGATCTAGCCATTTTTACTCTAATTACTAAAAGTTACAATAATTAGAAGTATGCAATAATAAAAAAAGGCACGATTAAAGACTGTAAAATAGGCAATTGGAGCCAAACTTAACCGTGGCGAAGAAGTATTTTTCCCCATGAATTTCAATGCAAGAATGGGAAAAAGTATCACCGTAGCAGGAAAATATGACACGGATAATAATTCCTCCGTGATAGTGGCTTGTACCATGCGCTTCAAAGAGTGTCATGTTCCTTCATACAATCCTGGCTATTTCCTCGTCTTGTTCCGCGTCTTACCAACATACACGCAAATACTGCTCTTTATTTTGGTCATTATTTTTTAGAGTGGTAAATGATGAAGAACGATGAACCTTATGAAACTACAGAAATAAGTGCGAGGAAGCGTTCGAGAGCGACTCAAGCTTGTATTATTTGCCGTAAAAAAAAGGTAATGTTGACGTATTCACCAAGTTCAATAGCTGCATTGCTTACCAAACTAAGATTATTTAGATCAAGTGTGATGGTACAAAGCCAGATTGTCTACACTGTCAACAGGCAGGCACCAAATGCGAATACACCGAGTGCAAAAAGCGCGGGCCACGCAAGGGCTATGTCCAACTCCTTGAAGAACGACTTATCCAATTAGAAAACCGTTTATCTAATATAGGAGATATTCCAACTGCAACGACACCTCCAGAACACACACCATCACCAGCACTAGCGCCAGCACAAGCACCAGAATCAATACAAACAACAGCTCCTACATTAATATCAGCACCAACACCAGCACCACAAGCTTCAACGCGAACTCAATCGCCAATATTAAAGCGTAAATCATCAGAAACACCAAATATTAGATTAATTGAACAGCACGATACTGTCAACTCTCTATCATCTTCACCAAATTCAGCCGCTTCATCTCCTCAGAAAACATCTAAAAGCGATATTAGCCCATTATCTTCACAAGCTTGTAAGCATTTTTTTAAATCCTTTTATCTCGGCTTTTCTTTCTATAAGATTCCACAATTTTTTTTTACTCACTCAGGTCGCCCATATTATTGAAGACGGATCTGTCACCAACGATTTCCCACCGATAGACATAATTATGCATTTGGTCGACCTTTTTTTCAAATACATCAATTCCGTCTTCCCACTGATCCACCGAGCCACATTAAAGCAATCTATAAATGATGGAACGGTATCCAGACCACTTTTGTGGAGTGTCATGGCCATTGGAGCAAGGTTCTCTGACCATCCAATGATTAAGACTGACCCTCCGTACTGGGCCGGGGAGAAGTTTTCTGTCAAGGCTACTTCAATGATAAATGCAACATCATTGGAGCCTACAATATCAAATCTTCAGTTTTGGGGAGTTATGTCATGTTTGGAATATGGAAGGGCATCTGGACCAAAGTAAGTCTACCTTTATTAAAGCACATAATGTTTATGAAGTAGCAATTGATCTCTAAAGAAAATATTTATCAATCTAAAAAAATTCATATGATATTATATAGGGCATGGATATACGGTTGCATTGCTGTGAGGTAATATTTATTTTGAGAGAGAGAAAAAATACAATAAGTAGATGTATTAAAGATATACTTCTCAAAAAGAATATGCCAGGAACTTGGTTTGAACAGGGAAGAATCATTGTGTGTACCTATTTTGGATAAGAATGGCGGAGTGGATACTGTGGCTATGGCATTGAGACGTAGAATATTTTGGAGTTGCTTGTGCATTGACAAGTAAGTATATTATGGTTAAGAGAATTATGGAATACACAAGACAAAACCAAACCAGATAACTTATAGATACACCGGATTTTGTTTTATATCGATATAATCAGATTCTCAAGTGCAGGCACCAATCGCCCTCAATATTTCGATAAAGTAGATACTGACGCAAACACCCCCACTGTGCCAGAAAGTCTTTTATTGCGGGATCCATTCCAGTGCGTAACTGTAGATGGTAGAGAAATCACAAATGATCCTTTAATTGATGTTTCACGATACTACCTCAAGCTGCTTGGAATCTTTGGAGAAGTGAATAAATTCATGGCGCGCGCGAAAAACGACACTGCAGCAATTTCTTGGCCACCAATCGCTGAATTTACTATGTTAGATAAGCAACTCAGAAACTGGAAAGATACATTCCCAAAGAGATTCCAGTTTACACCTGCTAATCTTCAGCATCACAAGGAAAATGCAAGCTTGAATTACATAAATATGTGGTTATGCTCACATGCAGTGTGGTGTACAAGTGTGCTTGTACTTCACCGAGGAAGTCTCGCCTACAGTGAACTCGCTGCAGGAGATGTATCTGAAGAGCTATACCAGGAGATACAATCTAGTATCAATACATGCAAGTCATGTGTTGATTCAGCAATGCCTGTATTTCAGGCTTTGAAGGATTTATGCGGTATCAATCTATTGCCTTACATGGGTTATTCCGCCTACATATTCGCCACCGTCTTAATGACATCCACATTCTCCAAAGATCCGGAATCTTGTAAAAAGAGCAGTAGGGGACTGACTATATTGTACGATCTCATCGAATGTTTAAAAGACTATTGGCCAATGTGTGAACGTTTGGCAACGACGACAAGAGACCTTTTAGCAGCCCACAACAGATTATATGATACTCAATACCGACAAAACTACCTATTTGATCAAAGCATTCCTGATATGACAACATATTCCAAGTCATCAGAGACTAGACACACACCCCAGCGCCCTTCCAGCACTACACCAGCCCCTGAAACTCCTCCTACCACTGTAACAACGCCTAATTCTACCAACAATCCAACAAGAAATTCCATCAATTCTTTGGTCCAGTCTCCTTCTGCTGGTTATCCTTACAATAACTTTGGATCTTCTATTATGACCCACAATCCACAAAACTACTCATTACCTATAACGCAGCCTATCAATCCACATGTAAACAACAGCACACTACAGCAACCTTTTAGTCTCCTGTCAGATCATTCACAAAACGAAGGTGGAATTGGAGTTGGAGGTGACATTGACTTTAATAGTTCAGAGTTTCTTTATGACAGCGCACTGTTTGGACAGATAATGCTCGATGCTTCCTCAAGAGGAGCCAATACGAATGCCACGTCCTCATTTCAGTTTGACATGCCTCCCATGATCAACTACCCTAACTCAAATAATCCCAACCAAAACTTACCGCTTTATCAAAACTCTCAAATGATTCCAGGAACAAATACGCAACAGACCTATTCTCCAAGCAAAGCATTGTGGGAAACCTAGGCATAAGCACACTTGCATTTTTTTATCTATTTATCTTTTCCATAACACATACATTGTTATATGATCGCCTGTTTCTTTTATCATAGACCTATTGCACACACACACACACACACACACACACATACACATTATGTACACATCACATCTATTAACTTGCCATGCTTTTCTATATTATATTTTTATATATTTAAGTAATAAAAAGGTTATTATTATCTCTTTCAATGTATATTATATGCCAATTCCAACTGCTTTATATTCTTCGCCCCTGAGATTCATGAACTTCTTCATTATCATACAGATCTTCTGGATCAGAGTCACTTGCATCTGAACCTCGCCTGCTTCTGATCCTGAGTAGAACACTGTTGATAGTTGAAGCCTGACGATTGATCCGAGGCCTTACCGACCCTTCCTTGTTTGGATCCTCTCTATCTTGTCTATTTTCAAAGTCACGTCGTCCATAGAATGAACCAGCCATAGATCCATATGGCTGAGATTGGTAGATAGACGATTGGCGAGTACTCGGAACTGACATGGGATTGCTATGAAGATAAGGGTCATTGAAAGGCAGATGTATGCTTCCTTCTTCATCATGACCAGGTACTGGTTCCGCGAGTGCGAATGGCAACGGGATTTCCTTGATTGCACGGAATTGTCCACAATTGTTGATATGCTTTATTGGTGATAATACAAAGTTTTCATATGATTTAGTGTTAATTTCTTTTGGGTAAACACGCCCGACTCTTCTTGATCTTACTTCATTTTCAAGACGGAAGAAATTCCATTGGATACGACGGTAAGCTTCCAAAAGAGCCACTATGAATCCAATCAGACGACCATCTAATGTAAGACCGATGGTATTGAGTACCCATCCAAATCTAAGCACGACATTGGAGGATGCGGCGGTATAATAAGACTAAAAGGGATTAAGAATACAAATAAAAGCAAGTCAGGGCCACTTCTCTGATTAAAACAAGTAAACGAGCCCATGAAGGGACCCAGTGCGCTTACCCAGCGGTGAAACACAATTTCATCTCGCAGTAGAAAATTGCGACTGTTGGATTGAAAAAGGCCCCAGTCCATCTTAAGGTCCCAAGTTGAAGTGTAACACGAGCTTACTGTGCTCACTACGATCCACAGAATGTCCATGGTAGGTCCGGCTAGATCCGATGAAAGTATATATATATATTTTTTTAAAAAAAATTGTTTAATTTTACCAATGAGGCAACAATTTTTGTTGGGATTACATAGAAACAAAATTACGAAAAGATACTTACGATAAAAGCGACGGATACCTGTAACCATTGAGGCTGATATACTACTAAGGTACTTGGCTCCGTTTACCAAATGGACTGTCTCATTTGAATCTCTATAACGGCGGATGCATTGAAGAAGACGCCACCAGGGCGGTAATGAGGCCAACAAAGGCGCGGCCCATGAGCCAGTCATCTCACAGTTGGTATCTGTGTATCTCTCCAATTGTTAATATTTCTGCCCAATGCTCTTATCAAATTGCTTTAATTACCGAGACTAGTCCAATTCCATCCATAAGCACAGGCAAAATAAGATATAGTCCAAATAGAATAAGCCAAACTGTTGAGTTCATCGGCAATAAAAAAATCACGGAATTCAACAGGGTAAAAGTAGCTGAGAAGAATACGACCTAATGTCACACCCAGCCATTTGCGTGCGGATCGATAGAGAATATCAAATGGACAAAGCATAATAGCTGAAAGGAGAACGAATAAAAGTAAAGGGCACAGCTCTGATGGAATTGTAGGAGCAAATGTTTGCTCAAAGTCTATGTGTATAATATATGCTGCTAACAGCAGCATAAATGCAGGGAGCTATTTTGATAACACAAAGTATAGCAAAGTACTTGTAAGTTCAAGTACATGCTAAGAGAAGAATGTCAATAGTATCATGCGACTTTTACCTCTGCAAACTGGTGATAATCGAGATTGAAGCGAGGATCAAGTTCAAAAATGAACTTGTAGTTAATACGAGATTTGTGCCAAACCATAAGATTGATAGAAAACCCAAGGCAGAAGAGGATAGGAATTAGGAAGCACGCATACAGTTGAAGATTGAGAGCCATGGTAGGCATGACATCTGATGAATGGAGACCCATGGCTATAACAAACTTTGGGATTCAACACTTCTTTCTCTTTTCTTCTTTTTCTTTAAATAATGTCCTTACCAACTTCACAAGAGTCATATAATAGTGGAATAGCAAGTCCTAGGTATAATCCAACACGCCAGGTAGTACTGGTAAATGTCTGCAAGTTTTCTTTTATGAGATTCCTATTTATCTAGCTTCTTGTTTAACCATTACCTCTTGTCTCTCAAGGACTCGAAGTTTTTCCATGCCATGCCCTCGATGGCCATCTGCAAACTCATTAATATAAAGGGTCTAAAAAATATACATAACGCGCACGCTAAGATATTAGTAATCGTTCAATATAGCTTATCATAAAGCCAAATTATGTTGCCAATTACCTCTGTTTCTTTGATAATTTCATCAAGATCTTTTGAAGTTGCCCAGTGGTATTTTTTGATGCGTTTGGTGTAGAGTCCACTTGCTTTCCATCCTGCAGTCTACACACACATACATTATATTAAGTACGCTTTGTTTTATAAACAAAGCCAAGCATTGTAGATATTTACTTTGTCAAACTTCTTTAGGATCTTTCTAAAGCCTGTCTCGTTTAATGTCTAATTAAAATGAAGCGTAAATGAATTTAGTATCTGAGCGGGACATGTGCGTATATTTATTTACTTTGTAAGACCGTAGGAACTCCAAGCTACGGTAAAACTCAGTTAGTGCTTTTTTCAGTCTGTTTCGTGCGACCTATCAAAGTAAAGAAAAGAAAGTAGCGTGAGATCGGGCGAGTTGAAAGATGGCTCTATTCCTTATAACTTACATTATAACTGATATCCTGGGACACTTCATAATCCATAGAAGAATGTAAGGATATCTTTCTGTCTTTGTAGTATCGCTTGAACCATTGAACTGGATTATATACTTGGTCTACCAGACTATCCTCAGATGCCGGCTATTTAAGGAGTTTGGTTTTGGAGTATATTATAATATATATATATATTTCGGGAAAGTCGTTTTTTTTTAGATACAAGAATAGCTTATTGTATACTCCACTATTATGAAAATATTACCGATGCTCAACATACCTCTTGCTCTGCCAATAAACGCCCATAATCTCCAACTAGTTGCATTTGCACCTTGAGTACTTCTAATTTTTCTCTGGATTCCCGTTCCTTTTCTAAATACAGAGTAAGCGTAACAACTGAGATAAGAAAATATGTTTCACCTATAATATGTGGGGATTTTTTTTTTTGGGATTGGTCTTACCATCATAAAAATCTGAAATTTTTTCAAGTTCTTCATTGAGCATCATAAAAAATGCACGTTCGGGTTCACTGGCATGAAGGAGGACTTCATCAAATACAGATAGAGTAGTATTGCTTTGGATAGATACTTTTTTTTTATCAAAAGAATTGATGAGGAATATGTTGCCTTTTAAGGGGTCTCTCATTTACCTGGTCGAGAGGGTGACCTGTGGAGCTCATTATCATCCTTGTTGAATCTAGCTGTAAGCGCTTGAAGTATTGACCGAGGAAATGAGTTTCTACGTGAATGCGGGTCATCGTCTCCAGCGAGTGGTGCATTTCTCCAGTGGTATGTTGCATTTGGAGGTCCGTATTGCGAGTGTCGTTTTCTTCCAGTGTATTCTTGATCGCTATCGCTGTCGTATTCATGAAAGGTGTTGTCGAGATCAATAGCAGACTTTCTTTCACTGGCTTTTCTGAACTAATCGGTGGAATGAAGATATATGCATAGGCAGGTCCCCCCTTTTTATGTTAGACTTATCCGAGAAATGTGAATATTTTTGGACCTGTCAAATAGCACCAGGACTATCAAATGCGATTGAACTAAGAGGATCTACTGTGGTATTGATTCACTTGGTCTTCTTACCTTATCTACTGGCTTCAGCTTCTTTTTTAAGCCCTTATAGTTAAGGTAGGCCTTTCGCCATTCTGGAATACTCTCGCTCTCCAAGTATTTTGCAAATTTCATCCCACTTGTGTCACTTGATTCTAATGGAGATAAAAATGCTGAGATGCGACCGAAATAGTGGACCAAAGAGAGGAAAGAAGGAAAGAAAGAGAAAGAGAGGGGGACCGGCGAGAGAGAGAAGGGGGGGAGGGAGGGGGGAGAGGACCGGACAAGTGTACGGCAAGCTGTCTATTTTATAATTTGCAGAAATTTGGTACAAGACAGATCTTAATTCTAGCCTATCTCTTAGCACACGTGTCTTTTTATACTTTTTTCTTCTATTTTATACTTTTTATATATAAATATAAATACAAATATAAATATAATGTATTTTATTTTATTTAATTATTTATTTCAAAATGGTTACCATAACAACCACTGTCTTCATTCTTTAGAAATTATATGTGTATAAGATTATCAAAGAAAAATAATGTTTCAAAATAATAATAATAAAGTAAAAAGGTCATCCCCTGCCTTTTACTGTCACCTAAACTTTGATTTGTCTCATCTTCAAAATAGCCAAGTGACTTCTCGTTTATTTCTTTATCAGCCTGGATCCAAGTCCTGATTTACCTTTTTAAAGCGGAAGCCCGTGACTGTCATCGGCCCCACAATGCCAAACCTGGGTAAGCTTGCATCTTGCAGCTGATGAACTGTTTCAAAGACGTGATGGCCACCACCAAAACAGACCGATCGTTCTTTAGAAAGACACGTGGAAACGCAATTGTCAAATTGGTTAGAGAACGTATGTAAAACCGACACGGACACAAAAACACACACACACATACACACAACCAATAATATACCATACCCAAGAAAATTATTGACGACAATGACTAGAGTACCTACGCCATGACATTCCTTGTCTGGCCGAATCGTGTACAGTCTGTCCATGTTCAAGTCTTGGGGATCAAGGGCTTTTGAGTAAAGAATCAGATCATTACATTATTCCTGATATGTCGGCAAGTCACGGCCTAGTTACCTCTTCCTGCTTATATATAATCCTTGTTAGATATTGGATTGGAGGTTTCAGAGTGACCAAGAAAGGCTGATATACTATTTCTTTTTTTTTTCATCTCCTTATGTGTTCTTTATTTTCTCCTTGCTTCACTGTGTGTGTGTGTACGCATCTATGTCTATGTCTGTATGAATGTGTGTGAATGTCTTATTAGGTAGTTATGCGTTACCTTGAAATTCTGGAGCAGGAAGAAATGACGGGGATCATTCTTAGTCAAACCATTGTGACCTCGGTAGGGTTTCTTTATTGTTTAACTGTTTTACATTGGTATCGTGTGGTGTCGTGTGGTGTCGTGTGGAAAATTAAAGTTAAAAATAGAGGGAGAGTCAAGAAGCTTATTCATAAATGATATACATTCTCTCGGCTATTTTTTTTCTGGGAGTAAAAGGAGAATAAGTGAATTTTTTTTATATCCAAAAGATCGAAATTTATGATAGGCTTAATATATTCTAACTTTAATACACATACGTACAAATAGCTTCAACAACACGACAAATCAAGAACCTATCGAAAACTGCGTCACATAATCAACGATTCTAGACGAAAGAGCGTCATATTCTATAATGAAGTCTTTGCAGACACACAGACCCCACGTTTACCAGGTGAACCTGCTGGAGAACGTGACTGGAGAGCACTACGTAAACTAGCAGACTGGTACTATCACCATCTTGGTCAGAAGAAACGTATCATTCTATTATCAGAAATTCACCCACAACAGGAATCCAACGATGTCTGTGTATATTCGATGCAGGCATATCTAAATGCATATTGGCCCACTGTCTCTTTACTCCAAAATTTGGTCCATGCTTTAGCAAATGTCGAGCTGGAAGATGATATGGAGCGTATCAGAATGACCTCTAGCAAGAAGAGAGGCAACACTGGTACAGCAGTTCAAGGGTTCACAGAGGTAGCTATTAAACAAGGAGACAGTGAAACTTGCTCAGTGTAGCAAGAACACTGATGTTGTCATACAGATGCACTTATCTATTGTCTATAGTACAAATCAACAGAAGAGCTTGAAGTGGGTATCAAGTCTTCACGTTTCTTTTCCGGCACTCTACGTTGCAGGTCTGATGCTCGCGATCAAGCTTATGTAAATTCGGCCGGAAAAGACATTCTTATTGTTGGCAACCAAAACAGAAACCGTGCAGGTAAAAAAAAAGTATTTCAAATTAATGAGTATCATATTAATAGTTGACTCTATACATTATTATTTAGTCCACGGAGATACTGTAGTAGTTGAACTATTATCAGAAAACAATTGGGCCACTGCCTCAAATGAAATATCTTATGAAGGCGGCAGTACTGAAGAAGGTGAACGAAAAAGAAAACGGGAGTGGATAAATGTCCTAATACTGGTATAATAAAATGTATACAGATATTGAAGGATCGCAGTGGGTAGTTCAACAAACAGAAAAGTCCAGACCAACCGGCCGTGTTGTTGGTATTTTGAACAGAAACTGGCGCTCTTATGTTGCTACTCTTCAAGAAGATAGCCCAGATGGATCATTTCATCTTGCTGTTCCATTGGATTCTGTGATCCCAAAAATACGAATCAGACATCAAGAGGCAAAATTGATTCAAAACCAACGAATTGTGGTTCGCATTGACCACTGGTAAAGTTTTGCATTGCATTGCAGTATAGTGAAATAGACAACACTTGAACAGACATGTATATAATTTAACTGGAGCCAATGTATTACTGTGTATATGTCGCTCACCCTGATTATTATTACTATTATTATTACTGTTATTTTTGAACTATTTAAGGCCAGTATCTAGTCAATACCCACAAGGTCACTATGTAAGGTCATTAGGTACGTCAGTGTGCAAAACTCACCAGTAAAATTATAGCTATACTTATAAAACTATTTTAATATCTTTGATCACACTACTTTTAATGCATACGCAGGCCCTATTCATCATCTAGATACCGAGATATCTGCTATTTTGGTAGAGCACGGAATCTCTGTGTCTCAAGCAACTCAAGGATTCAGTGAAGCTTCACTCAAGGAAATGCCGATCGATACACCAGAGATGCCTTGGAGACCTGAACAAGTAAATCTAGCCATTTTTTTTTGATGACATGGATTGTGAACCAAAAACATGATTAAATTACTAGGATGAGATCAAGCGACGAAAGGATTTAAGATCATTAACTGTTTTCAGGTAGAGCAACAGAAATATTTATATGACCAAATTATGTGCTAATTTATATTATACTTCCAGTATTGATCCTCCAAATTGTCAAGACATTGATGGTATAATATAGTATAGTGTACATGGTACAGTAAGAGGCTGATCTTTATATTTTTAATTTTATAGACGCTCTTTCGATCCGTGAATTAAAAAATGGGAATATCGAACTGGGTGTTCACATTGCTGACGTGAGTTACTTTGTCAAAGAACATTCATTGACGGATCTAGAAGCAAGAGCTAGGTAAGTTGGCAACATTTTATAAGCTCATATCGTTCTGCCCCCTCTTTTTTTTATTTTTTATTTTAATCAAATAAAATCCAACTTTATGATCATTTTGCATTTAGAGGAACTACAGTCTATCTGGCCGATCGAAGATTTGATATGCTGCCCTCAGTATTAAGTGAAAGAGTTTGCTCTCTTCGCGAAAATGTAGACCGTTATTCAGGTAAGTTAGCTATATATTCCTAATGTCATCTAATGCATACTATGCCGCCAGTCTCTGTTCTTTGGACATTGGATAAATCTTACAAGGTATTGGATGTCTGGTTTGGAAGGACCATCATTCGATCCAGCTGTGAAATGGAATATGAGCAAGCCCAAAAAATGTTAGACGGAGAGTCAACTCCGGCTGGCGTAGGTAAATACATACATACATACATACATACACACACACAAAGGACAGGAGATATTTCCCTTTTATTTTTATAGCAATAAGAAAAGAGACTTATTGGTTTCAAAATTCTAAAACCAATATATATATGTTATCTATGGTGTCTAGACCCTGCTCTATCTAGAAAATTAAAACCATTCGTTGAGAAACTGGCCCAGGTTCTGCGTACAATGCGGGTAATATATATATAAGAAGAAACTTATGATGTATTATCTTTATTCAAGCTTGTTTACATGTATTGATTCCTAAATTAACAGAACCAACGTTTAGCAAAAGGAGCCCTTGAGCTCGAGAGCTCAGAAGTCAAATTCAAAATTACAAAAGACAACGAAATCACTGATATCAATATCCTTTTTTTTTTTAAAAGAAAAAAACACATAATTATATAATATATATACATTAACATAATGTTGGATGTATTGTACGGTAACCATTGACTAAATCCTTGACTTTATTCTTGATTTCTTTACTCCCTAAAGATAGTATGGAGATTCATGGTTTGGTCGCAGAAGCTATGATTATGGCAAATTCCTATGTTGGAAAGAGGGCTTACCAGGGCTATAAAGATGCAGCTCTTTTACGTCGCCATCCTCCACCATCTGCAACACAATTTGACAGATTGATCAAAGCTGCTAAAAGTCAGGTACATTATGCAAATTAATTCTTGGCAGCATTAGTGGTAGTGGGAATAGTGGTGTGAGTTAATAAAGAGAAAACTAGCTATTTCGCAAAAAAAAAAACAAAAACAAAACAAGAACAGCAACAAAATATTAAGCTTTTTATTTTTTTCTTATTAATTTGACCACCCACTCTTGTCATTTAGGGATTCTCGATCGATTTCTCCTCAAATCGATCTTTGGCAAGATCTCTAGAAATAATTACTCGTGGGTGCCAGAATAATCCCGAGATTACACGCATGTTAAAGACCATGGCTACTATGGCAATGAACGAGGCGGGGTACAGTATCTTATACTTTATTAAGCAACATCTATTTGCGCAACTCACACCATCGAAATATGACATAAATCATGTAGATACGTTTCCTCCGGACAGTTTGCTGTGAGCGACTATTATCATTATGGTCTCGCTCTAGAATATTACACTCATTTTACGGTACGTACATATATATATATATTCGAGCGTTAAATAAAGAGTAATAATAAAATTAAACTACTTGATTTTGTACATGTATTTATAACAACTTTCTGTTTGTCTAGTCACCTATTCGCCGATATGCTGACGTGGTAGCTCATAGACAGCTTTTGATGTGCGTGGGCGATTCTGTGGCAGTAAATGATGCAAATGTGCGTGGAACAGTCATGACTCAAGACAGTAAAATTGCTGAAATTTGCATGAATCTTAACTTGAAATCAAGGGAATCCAAGTTAGCACAAAGGGTAAAACATCATTTAACAAGACTTCATGTAACGGTTACTTATAGCCAATGACTTTAATAGGATTCTACCGAGCTTTTCCAAAGCTTGTATGTTCTTCAACATGTAAGAGTTATAGCCACAAACCTTTCAAAACAAAATAATAATAATATTTTATTTTTCGCGTTTTATAGACCATGACAGGTCCATTGATTGAAAGTGGAATCATTTCTGAAATCCGATCCAATGGTTTCTATGTATTTTTACCAAGGTAAATTTTAGTTTATTTTTGAAGGTACCCCCACAACTCAGCTAATCCTTATATTTATATAAATAAAGATTTGGTCTTAAAGGACCCGTGTTTCTGATAGAAAAGGATGGCTCGCCTATTGTTCCTCTATCGCTTGTTTCTAACAAAGCCAAGGGTACGTATTGATGTGAAGAAGTTTATAGAAATGGTACTAATATTATTTTTATTCTTTAAAATACATCAGAAGAAGATTATATACCAAATAGCCACATCGAGGTTTCCTTGCCGACAAATGTTTCTGTAACTTCAGCCGATCTTCCTCATCCAATTAACTTCCAGCTGTTCGACCATGTTCGTGTTTCTCTCAAGTTACGCAAATCGCACGCTCATCGACACATGGTGTACATGACGCTTGTTGGTCTTGAACACACCACAAAGCTAGGTTCGAGCCAGGTAGATGCAGTAACAACAGCTCAATTATCAAGAGATACAATGATGCGATCGATCGCCGAGCAAGAAGAAGCAAAGGCCCAAGCTAACGCCTACAAAGATCGCTCTAAAGAAGAATTAGAGACACGCAAACAGATGAGAAAGGCGGCTAAGAATAATGGTAGCTCTATTTATCAGCTTTTGGAGCCATTTAGAAAAATGTCTATAATCGAAAGTACTACATCCCAATAAAGTTGAATACTGCAATCAAAGGCCTACTTCTTCTCTTATTATTATCTGTTGATAGATCGAGATATAGATAGCTTAACATAACTTGATTACAGCTATAAAGAACAATGAAAATATGGACGCGAGAATTGGTCAACAAAAAAGCTTTAAATCCACAATAGATGGTAGGCCTGAAGTATTTAATCAGTATAAAGATATTTGTTTAATTTATCTTGCATAATAATAAAAATTAATAAGAAAATTGATTAGTATAGAATTCAGACAGATAAATCTATTGTATCTTAATACATATTAATGTATTTGAGACCTTACGGATCTATTAAAACTATTGTTGTCAAAGTCACTACACTAATATATATATATATATATATATATCAGGATGTATACAGCAAACATGAGTAAACTTAAAATATCAAAAAATCCGTTCAGCAGCCTTTTTGAGTATCCAAAAACGAAGAAGCAAATATATTGAATGGTGCACGTATTTATTATTTGTAGACAAGCTCATGGAAATAATAGAAAGTGTACAGAGCAGATCTCATTCCATTAAAAGCTCGTCAGATTCCTCCGAGTAATGAACCAAAGCTGGGTCGATATGTAACTTTTGTAAAAGCTGTTTTAAAGGCTTATCTTGATTGCATTTAGTATCTTCCTCTTCAAAAAAATTATCGACTTCACTAAACTTTTGCTGAAGCTCAACCACTAATTGCTGTACAAGGGAATAAGTGTACATGTGTTAGTTTTTTTTTTATAAAAAACAAACAGACAAATGTTAACTTATCCTCCAAACAGATGCCATACTAGTATCTCATTTAATATTCGTACTTGCGCTATGTGTCTCCACCGGCTTATTAAGTCCCCCATTTCCTTTAGTTTGTTCTATAAAATATATGTATAGATGTAAATATATAGATATACTCGCAAGTAATACAATTAGATATTTTATATAAGTATTCCTTTACCTCTTCCTTATAGCGGATAGCTCGTCTCAGTGTCTCCATTTTCCCATCTTGTTCACGTATTTGCTTTATTAAATTTAGATAACTTGACGGGACTTTTATGGCTCGACCTGAATTATACGTCTCTGGTAGACGTCTCTTTATTGTATTCTAACATTTTATTATATGAATACCAAGGGATCAAAGGCAGTATCAAGAAGAAGAAGAAGAAGAAGAAGACTGTTCACTATCTTGAAAGAAAATAAAAAATGGAGTGCCACTGTCGTACCTTTTCCATAACAGGAAAAATGCTGAGCAAAAAAAAAAGGAAAGATTGGAAAAAGGAAAATAGGAAAATAAGAGTATTTTATACAGTATGAAGTACACAAATGGTCAAATGAGCACTTTGTTTCTTATGATTTGAGACTAAGCGTCGATGGTAATGATGACAATAAAAAAAAAGTGTAAAATAAAGAGAAAGGTTCAAATTTCTTTTTCTTTTTCTTTTGTTCTTGTTTATCTTTTTTTTTTCTTTACTAAAAGGTCTTAAACTCTTGTGAATCTCACTATGACTCATTTTACAGCCTACAATCCTTTTACGGTCTTGATCAAATTTAATGCTGTCTTCAACCTCACAGTGCTTTATCTTGATACACATACTATCGTTCAATGTAATCGTATAAATCACAGCGCCTACCGTAAAACCCTGCCCTTAATATGGAGCAAGCCCCGCTTTGATAAAGGTCTAGTGGGCGATGCATTATCAGTATTTCACCGCTTTCTTGATACATTACCTCTAGTACGAATCGCCACAATCCAGAATATAGAGACTTTAGATTTGTCTGTGATAGAAGAATCATTGTATGATCATGTCAGGCCAGATTTCTGGTTACTACTAGTCCGATATATACCCAATTTAAAAACCTTGTGTCTGCGCGGAGCATCGTTTCTCTCTTGTGATACATTCCAGGGCTTAGAGCAGTATTGGAAGTGGCCTGGTGTAGAGACACTCGATATTTCGTATTGCGATCACATGAATCAAGCGATTTTAATGCAGCTGGCCGATGCATTACCAGCCTTACGTAGCATTGTTTTGGATGGACTCAAATGTCAGATTTCACGAGGCGTGGATGCTCTGAGCGATCGTTGTGACAAACTCGAAACTATCTCTTTAAAATCTTGCCCCACACTATCTGACAACTGCCTGGTTTCGCTTGCAAAGTTTAGAAAACATCACCTCCGCTCACTGGATCTCTCGGGATGTCGCCAAATCACAAACAAAGGTCTAATGTTAACCGCAAAATACAACATTAAGCTACACACCCTCTTGCTGGCCAATACATCATGTTCTCCTGAAATTGTGCTAGAATTTGTCTCTGGACCGTTGAATCGCAAGTACTTACGCCAACTCGATATTTCCAACTGTGCTAATCTCAACGGCTCTCAGCTCATCAAGGTGGCAGAGAAATTACTTGAAAGCACAGAGATCACGCACTTGACAGTATCCATGTTTCTCATCAGTGTAATGCTTTCTCAGGCGCTTGTTTCAGTCAACTCTAATCTTGTTTCTTTAACTGTCCATGGATTACCTGAAGGAACTCCAATTCAACTTATCGACCGATTGATTGAGATCTTTCCTATGCTGAGCGAGATTGTCTTTGTGCGAGAATATTACCAGTCAGACTTCCTCAAGGGATCATATGCAGATACATCGTTACCAAAGCGCGAACGGTTCATTACTGAAGAAAACCTGACAAATTTATCGATTGGTAGTCCTCCTGTGAAAATCATACTATCCAACAGTTGCGAGAATGTAAGCAGTGTTGGAATAGATAGCTGGTAATATATATATATATATATATATATTAAAGCACTCTTGTATGTATGTATGCATGAAAAAAGAGTGAAATATATTTATGACCTAAATGAATTAACATAAATATGCGTAAATGCATATATGGATTTATTATATACTATAATATCACAAGAGATTTTCATAAAAGTAATACTTGGGTTTTGTAAATAAACGTAAAAATAAAAAGTGAATTTAAGCAGAGTTTTCAAATATGAAACCAAATAAAAGATTCTTTTTTTTTAGCATTGCACTCGCTGAAGAAATAGGTATATAATTTATCAATTCATAATTCTAATGTTACCAATAGCTGTCAAATTATAGTCTTTGATGGTATCAATAGGTCTCGAGAGAATTTTTAATGTGCACTCAAATAAAGATATTCTGATTCTTTCCAGAGTTTGGTTGTTGGAGTCAATTGTCGTTTTAGGGATGTTAATGTAACTTGTATTATTCAATTAACGCGTGGTTGATACTAGAGCGAAAAGAAGATATTTCTATAAGACGCGCTTTCCAATTCACTTGTTGTTTTTCTACTTCGTTATTAATAGCAGAAAGATAATATACGGCTCTGCGACAAAGACAAAAGAAGAAATGTGCATGGAATAAAAAAAGGTTCATTTTTGATGAAAATGATAATGCTATCTTCATTTTTTTTTTTTCGGAGTGTACAGCTTTAAAATGCATATGAACATTTGCCAATTGAAATAACCCTGTCACGTATCAAAAATTTTTGTCTATTTTTTTGTCTCTCTCTTTTTTTTTTTTTTTTTTTTTTAGGGCGCTAAATAATTTTGTAGTTCTCTATTGGCTGGATAGAACAGCAGTCATACTATTTTTTTTTTAAAAAATATTTATAAAAAGCAAAACATCCTAGTAAAAGTAATTTTCATCTTTCTTCACTCAACGCATTAGCCTGGTAAGTTTTATGTTTAAATACAACATAAAAATATTCTCTTTGTATTTGTATTTGTATTTGTATATTATTTGTGTGATGAAAAAACACATGTCTTCATTTTATCTTATCGACCATGATGAAACAACCCGCTGCGCTTCGCTGAGTGCAGTTGATACTTGCCAGTATATTTTCCTGACAAATAATATATAATTTATATATTTTACATTACAATATCATGTATATATTTTCTAAAAAATATTTATGTCAAGATTGTATTCTAATTATATATTTATCCAAATAGATGAAATAATTCCAAGAAATACTACCCATCCGTGTATTCGGACAGGATTAGACTTCGACGATGAGATTTCGTATCGGCTCAATGTATCGAGAGAAGCGATGATGTTTGCATATGATGATGAAATCCCGTGTTCGCAGTTTCCTCTGGAAGAGACTTAGTCGTGGGCGAAAAATAGTAGAGACAACTCTGTTGACTTGAACTCTAGTAACTCCTCTCATTGTCAGCAAATAACACTTCCTTGGATGTCTGATGCTTTCACCAACTTCTCTCTTATATTGACTTTACTAGTTTTATATTCGGTATGTATTTTATTTTTATTTTATTTCAAAAGAGAGGTTAGAATTATATTTTGTAGAAGAAAAGGTCTTTAGGATGAAAATATACATCATTAAAAAATAGGAAGAGCCGTCTTAGAGTTACCATAACGGTAGCTGGTGCTGAGTGATGTGAAAAAAACTGAGAAAGACCTTTTCTTTATTCTCTCTTTTGAAATTCAGAAATCTGATGTCTTTTCAAAGCAAATTCATTAACATTTTTTTTATTGCATTAGGTTCTTTATTTTGGTTTATATATTTTTCTAAAATTGTTTAATAAAAATTATTATTATTTTTTAAAAAAAATTCTCTCCCTTTTTTTCTTTTTAAATGAAAAATTAGTTATTTTTGGTCAATATGCTTTTTAATCAATGGCATTGCTCGAGTCTCTTTTACGCGTCGCATGTTCATTAAAGCAAAGCAGTGAATTATTTTTGAGCTATTTTGTAACAATACTTTGTAAGCTGTATTCAGTCCTGTTAAACGTTACAGCTATGCTGTTGTCATTATAATTTAAAGGCTTCAAAGTGAATTGTGTATGAAGTCCGTGTGTTTTTACCGATGCTGTTAAAATTATGAACACGGTAAAGATTAATGTCGGTTGAGTTATGAAATAATACTTCATATTGCAATAGCTCTAAATAACTTTCATATAATCAAAAACAAAACTTATTTTATGATGAGTTTGTTTTAAATGAAATTAAAGTATCTTGTTTTTCCTCCTGCTATAAATAAATTCTTTAATAAAAAGGTTCATTCTTACTAGAAAATATTCAGTCTTTATTTATAAATGATGAATTCACGTACAGTTAAATCACCTCTTAATTGGGCTAACATTTGGCGATACTCTGGTACGTTTTTTTTATGGGTTACCAATATATCAGAGAAGCATAATAAGAATCTTTGTTCTTTAATAAGATAGCTGGACTTCACATCTTTGTGTACTGCATAGTCCAAAGTCCAGATCTCGACTGGCTTGAGCATGCTTGATAAATCTCTAAAGAATTAAGTAAAGTAAAGTAAATAAATAAATATAGCAGTTTTGGTGGAAAATACGAGAGCAAAATAAAAATAAAAACAGTTGATTGTGGAGCTGACAACCTTTATGATTAAATACTACGTATTTCTATCATCTATCGATAATTATTGATGAGCAGCCATGTGTTGAAAATACACCATAGTTTATTGTATGAGAATTTGATCCTTAAATAACCTTTTTTTTTAGCAGCCTAAAAGAATATGAAATGTTTGACATGGATTTTTTTTTGCTCATCTCTCATTTTGGACACGAGCAATAGTCTAAATGTCATATATTGATGTCTTTCTCTCTCTTCAGGTCTCCTATGCCCTCAAGTTCGTTTTCTTTCTTTCATTGTCATGGTACAAAACATGGACATAGAGGAGAACAAATCGACTTTTTTTTTCTTTTTTACTTCTTCTATGCTTATTTATAAGATTCTATTAACCTCTCATCTAGTAGAGCTCAGGAGTTACCCCTCTTATTTGTCACTTGTAGAGAGGTAAATTTAGGCTATGCTTGTTCGGGCATTATCCAGCTATTCTGTCTATTATTACTTTTTTTTTGAAAAAAAAAAAATCTCAATGTCATTTAAGACCAAACAAGTTGAAATATTCTCTTTCACAACATAGAATAAACAAAAAAGATGCTCACTGTAATTTTAAGCTGGAAGCTCCCTACAAAGAAAAAAGAAACAACAAATTGTATTCCTGTGGTTGAAACTTGAGGTATACGAATAAATTTCAGAAAGGGAACAATAGGTACTGTGAGAGTGTTGTTTATTTAAGAAAGAAGATCATAGCTGTTTATATAGACATTTGGTTTCCTAATTTAAGATCTCCGTTGGTTAATGGTTGGTTATCACTGAAGCAGTGTGAAGTGTACGAGTGCCTGGTGTGTGTTACGTTCCTGAGATGTGACCCTGCCAGGTTCATTAGCAATTGTAGTATCCGTTCTGGATTGTGGAGTTTGTATTTCACTCAATTGTGGTGTGTATACCACAAAACTAAAACCAAGGTTTTGTGTGTCAATAACCTAATTATATTTAAGTACAGATTTTATTTATATTTTTATAAAAACATTTATATTTCAAAGATATACAAGATATTAAGCATGTCATGATCTGAAAGCAAGAGAGAGAGATAGTGGAAATATATAAAATCTAATGTTTTCAAAGAAAAGACCAGGTTATAGATACAGCATATTCTAAAGAATAAGAAAAAAGGTCCCTGACACAGAAAGCAGAATAAAAGGCTTCCAACACAGGGGAAGTAAAACACGTTTTGGAATACACTTTTATAAATATAACAAAGAAGAAGGGACTTAAATGGTACACCGCCAAAGTGGATCACATATAGGAAACATTGATGTCATTTACTTCAATCCCTAAACAGACTTGGTCTATCGGAACCTTTTTTTTTCTTAGCTTAAACTACCTACTATAATTATTATCACAATCATATAATCTGACTGTAGCGTACAACCAAGCACAACTGTTATTTCTTGAACTATGGATACATTCCTTTTTCTTTGGTGGCGTAAGCGGCTTTATATATAAGAGACCTCTCTATCGGGCGATAATTAAACAATATTCAAGCTACACAACTATACACCAATATTATACTTTTAAATAAAAAAGGGCAGCAAATAAAACAGTTCAATGAGCGAGGGCTTTAAAAGCCAAAGGGTAGTTTTCTTCTTCTTATAAGATGAGTAGTCGCTTTTGTACTTGGCATGGACAGATCCAAAAGATCAATAAAAAAAAGGTCAAAATGGGGTTTATCTGATTAAGTTAATTTATATCTACCACACACTGACTATTTACATAGTAAATAGATCTGTGACCAAAATAAATAAATAAACCTTGAGGTACTTTACTACCTACTCCAGAGTGTCTTGCCAATGAACAATTTCCATTGGATCCTAATTGATTAAGAACGATAGAAATATAGAGTCTAACAATAATTCGGAGGGTATTCCCCCAGATAATTGCTGGTACAACTGATGGTCTTTCACAAGGTACATATGGTTTATATAATGCATTATTTGGTCATTCAAAACTCTCGGTGCCACAGATCATTATGATCCAAAATCATCAATTGAGAAGAATATCTTCATTCTGGTGATGGTCAATATTCCGAATGTTGGTGATTCGTTTACTACCAGCTAAATCAGCAAACGGCTATTGAATGGTAGATGTTATTTGTTGTCCAGAGTCTACTCGTCAAGGACGTGTCATAATGTGGTCAAAGCCAGAACTATACGGGTACTTAAATTTGAATTGATAGGTAAATTGACACCCAATTCCTTGAGTAAACGAACTTCTTTGTGAAAAAGAAAGTAATTGTTTGGCCCCATTTGCCGAGAAAGTCAAGACCCCCTCTTTTTTTGCCAAGAGATGCATATTCTACTGCTACTTCCCAAAAAAAAAAAATTTAAACAATTGCGATTTCAAATTGGTGACATGTAAAGCAAAAAGAAAAAACGAAAAATATGCTCATTTTATTGGCTGTACTTGACTACACTGGTCTTTCTACAAATCCCTTAGGGATGAGAAACAAAAAAAAAGCTCCGGAATCGTTAAGCCTTATGCTATTGGATGTTTCGCTGATTAGTATACAACAATATTTTGTTTTCCAACAAACCGACCAAAATTTTCTCAATATGCTTGAGCTTAGAAAAGTATGAAAAAGGTAGGGCTCATAAATATTCTCGAGACTCGATATATTTAGGCTGGTATATAGTAGCTTTTGATTTTGATTTTGATTTTGATTTTGATTTTGGCAAGCATACGAATTCAGAATTTGTGGGACACGACACTGCCTTTTCTTTTGGAGAGTGTAAAAGCAAAGTACTCATCCTATAAAAAAAACCCCTTCTCATATCAATGGAATTGTTTTTTTTACTGACTATCCCCTTTTTTCTTCTTAAATATAGATAAAAGAAAAAGAAAAAGAAAAAGAATAATAATTATATTTGGCCTTTGACGCTAGAAGGGACTGTATTTAATTTTCATTGACAGAAATAGATGGGGGAGTTGATGGATATTTATTGAGTACTAAAGATCAATAATTGGTTCAATGACACGCTACACCATGAAAACGGCCTGGTTATTTTTGGGTTTCTTTAATAAGAATTCCGTTTTATATTTCAATCACATCCTCCAATATATATATATACACAAATCATAAGAGAGAGAGCGATATTTCCTCATCCGACGGTTATCTTGGTTTAAAGAAATACCATCAAGTTAAAGTTGTAAAATATATATATATATATATAAATAAATTATACTTCATTCAATAGACATGAGGAACAGCCACAGCCACAGCCGCAACCGCAATCAAGATCTATAATAATTATTATTGTTATTATGGATAGTAAGATACAGGTGATAAATGGAATATTGAATATCAATCGGTGGGATTGGTATTTTGTATTTATTTATTTTTTAAAAAAAGACAGATGTTTTCCCACATTAAACTATTTGGTTTATTTAGATTAATGGTTCGTGTACATGGAGTACACAGACCGTGTTTTGATCCAGAATTGCACATTTAAAACAATCGTCTTTATATTATAGCTCTAACAAATTGAAAGAGATTGTGGTATATCAATAAATCATACAAGAAAAGTACATTATATTGAAATAATTTAGTCAAAAAAGTTAAGGAAGAATTGTGAATGAGTGAGTAAGTAAGTTAGTGCATCGTGAGTGAGTGAGTAAGTGAGTGAGTGGGTGTAGAATGCATGCTTCAAATCGATGCATGTGTTTTTTTTTGGGGGGGAGTTGAATGTGTATGGTGTAGATGAAGCCAAGGAAGTCCCATCTACATGTTTGATTTGTGTTGGAGCTTAGTTTTTTTTTTTTTTTTTTTTTTTTTTTTAAAAAAAAGAAGCCTCTTGGTAAGCAATCTTAGTAGCAGATAAGCATATTTCACATTAATTTTTTTTGTCTTCTTTTTCTTTTCTTGATTCTCAAAGGCTATTTTTTTTTAAACTTCCTCCATCTCAGAGTCACCAAGAGAATCTGCTCCAACCTCCTCATAATCCTTCTCAAGGGCGGCAAGATCCTCACGAGCTTCGGAGAATTCGCCTTCTTCCATACCTTCGCCCACATACCAATGGACAAATGCACGCTTGGCATACATGAGATCAAATTTGTGGTTCAAGCGAGACCAAGCCTCAACGATGGCAGTTGTGTTGGACAACATGCACACCGCACGCTGAACCTGGGCCAGATCGCCTCCAGGTACGGTAGTCGGTTTCTGGTTGTTGATACCAATCTTAAATCCTGTAGGACACCAGTCGACGAATTGAATGGTTCGCTTGGTTCTAACACCGGCTACGGCTGCGTTTGCGTCTTTGGGAACTACATCACCACGATACAAGAGACAACAGGCCATGTATTTTCCATTACGAGGGTCACACTTGACCATCTGGTTCTGGGGCTCGAAACCCGCGTTGGTGATTTCAGGCACGGACATTTGCTCATGGAAGGCTTTGGCAGCAGAAATCATGGGTGCGTAAGTCACGAGAGGGAAGTGGATGCGCGGGTAAGGTACCAGGTTAGTCTGGAATTCACTCAGGTCCACATTGAGCGAGCCATGGAAGCGTAATGAAGCCGTGATGGAAGACACGACCTGGGCCACGAGCCGGTTGAGATTGGAGTACGTAGGGCGTTCGATGTCAAGGCTGCGCTTACAAATGTCGTAGATTGCCTCGTTGTCGACCATAAAGGTGACATCGGCATGGTCTAGTGTGGTGTGAGTGGTGAGGATCGAATTGTAGGGCTCGACAACGGCTGTTGAGAGTTGAGGGGCTGGGTAAACACAGAACTCGAGTTTGCATTTCTTGCCATAGTCCATCGAAAGGCGCTCCATCAACAGAGAGCCAAAGCCAGAACCAGTTCCGCCACCAAACGAACGGAAGATGAGAAAGCCCTGGAGACCGTTACAGTTGTCGGACAACTTTCGAATACGGTCCAAGACATTGTCTACCATTTCCTTGCCCACGGTGTAATGACCACGAGCATAATTGTTTGCGGCATCTTCTTTGCCCGAGATCAATTGTTCTGTTGTATTTATAGATTCAAAAAATAAATAAATAAATAAAAAAGGAATAATGATCGATTGCGCGCTGTTACAGCCTTTGTTTTTATCTTGTATATTTACCTGGGTGAAAGAGTTGACGATAGGAACTTGTACGGACCTCATCTATGACTGAAGGTTCCAGATCCACCATGACTGTTCGAGGTACATATTTTCCACCACTGGTCTCGGAGAAGAATGTCTCGAATCTAAAAGACGCCTGTTTAATAACTTTCAAATGACACACGCACACAAATATGTATATAGAAAAGAAGGGGAGGGGGGTACAACATGAAGAGAAAAGAAATAGAAAAGGGGGGGATAACGGGGATATTTAAATATATATATAGTGTATTGTCTCTCTAGGTATATGAAGATTTATCTTTTTTGGTTTTTTTTATAGGGGTATTATATATATAAAAAGATGTATCTTACGAGTGGTTCTTGACACTTTCTGGGTGATCAAGTCTTCCGTCTGGGTTGATGTTATGTTCAAGACAATACTATAGTACAGTATATGTGTTATTATCATTTTGAGCTTATATATGTTTATTCACAAATTTTTGGAATGTAATTCTAATTTCTGAATCTCATCGCATCCTGAACATCGACTTACCAATTCCCAACAGGCATTACCAATCTGTACACCTGCTTGACCTAGAAATACACAGCAGAACAAGAGTATTGTTAATAAATCATTATATATAACTTTTATGTACTTACCAACATGCAATGAAATAATTTCTCTCATTTTTACGTATATGTATGTATGTATGTGTATATATATATATATATATAAATATATACTTAATTATTACTGTCCTTATTCTTTACTTATTTGCTAGTAAAGAGAATTTTTATATAAAAATATATATAAATATCTAGTTTATTCAAATATAATTTTTTGAGAGAAGAAGAAGAGGGGAAAAATGAAATACCTTTTTAAGCAATGATAATATATATATATATAATTTATATATAAATACATCAATATATTAAACAAGCCATATTTTTTTTTTGTTAAAAAATAAAAAATAAAACAAAAAATAAAAATAATTTATAAAAATCACAATAATAATATTATAATTATATTAATTCAAAGTTTGTTCTTCTTTACAACATCTGTAGTTTATTATCAAAAATAAATTGTGAGATCAATTAGTTAGGATTCAATAATTCGAACGGATCTGTGAAATGAAACATAGACAAAAGGTGTGTAGATAGCCAGATACGTAGACCACTTGTACTTTTTAAGAATAAAAAAAATTGATGAAAATAGGATGATTGGAATGATCTGATTGATGTGATTATTTTAATGACAAGTAGGGAAACTACAAGATGTCTGTTGAAGACAAAACAACAAGGAGATAAAAAGCAAATATACAACAACAACAAAAAAAAACCAAAGACAAAGAAAAAAGGTTGCCATGGTAAAACTTAAATGGTTTAATTATCATTCTCCGACAGTCGCAGCATGGTTTGTGTAACCTTAATTCGATATCTTTTTTTTGGATAGGGGCACTTTTGTGTGTGTGTGTGTCTTTATTGACCACGAATTTCAATGGTTAAATCAATAGATGCCGCAGAAAATCAGAAGCACACAGAGGCACACAGAGGCACAAGAATATATTATAGTTTATCCCATACTTGTACACTGCACACTTTCTTTGGATTATTCCTTGTTTGTCCCGGAAATCCCTAAAATGGTTGCCTGGAAACCAAAACCAAAAAAAAGAAAAGAAAGAAAAAAGAAAAAAGAAAAAAAGAAAAGAGTAGGATGGTATAAATATAAAACTTGGACGTCTGAGTGAGAGTGTTAGAGTAGACACCACGTGACAGTAGGTGGTGCAAGTGTATCTGGTGTGGAGATTTACTGATGCAAAACATGTATTCTTGGAATTAGCCATTGATGCTGTTGGCAATGCGAGAGTGCAAGTGAACGGGTGGCTATTGGTTGAGGAAGGTGGGTCAAATACCTACAGCCAAAAAAAAAAATATAAAAAAAAAATTAAAAAAATCATAAAAAGACCCAATCAAACACACACGTGTGTATTACTTGGTTGATTCATTGGCAATAATCCACAGGCTTCCAGATTATGTATCAGAAACATATATATAAAAAGAAAGACTGAAAAATAAAATAACTCTAGTCAAATATTGGGCCAAGACAAGTCTTGTTTCTTACAATCTCTTCTCTCCTTTCTTCTTCTTCTTCTTCTTTTTAATCCTATCTCTCAAAGATTCATAGCATGACTCCGCCAACTACCCAAAAGACAACTCGAAAACGTAAACGAGCCAGCACCCAGACTGGTGATGGTTTACCTGTCGTCATTCTTCCGCCCCCGATATTACCTTATCCACCACCGCCATCCCACACACTGCCAACACCCCCTTCACCAGCAGCATCAGCAGCAGCAGCAGCAGCAGCAGCAGGCACAAACCTAGCTCAACTTCATTCTCACAACCAGTCGTTGCAGCCAATGGCGGTCTATTGCTTGCCATATTCTCCGCACCAAGACCCCACAATCTTTCCATTTATTCCTTCTCCTCCACTGGATGGCTGTCCTGGAAATCCCCAAGACAATTCAGGGCCATCGGGGGCTGAGCAAAGAGAACAGGCCCGTAAAGTGTCCCACAGTGCTATCGAACGAAGACGACGAGAGCGCATAAATGACAAGATGAGTCACCTCAAGCAGCTGATTCCTGCCTGTGCTGACCAAGACGGTCTACACAAAATGAGTATCCTGCAGAGTGCGATTGACTACATACACCACCTAGAGACTCTAGTGGTCCAGATGGGAGGCAAAGAGAAGCTGGCCGATTGTACTCTGCCTAAGCACAAAACACCACAGTCTATGGTCCCAAAAGAAGTGGTCCCTTTTATTCACCAATTCAATTCAAACCCTCCAAAATCTAGTCTCAAACCCATTGATCTCCTTTGCAAAACATCCCCACGTATCGATCAACAACCCATACCCATGCGACTAGAACATCTCCTCAGTTAAAGAGAAAAAAAGCATTTAACCTATATATTTCCACCTTGGCTATTCTTCTTTTTCTTATAGTCCTTATCTTTATGTTTTTATTAGACTATATATATATTTCCATCTTTCCTTATTCCCCCCCTCTTTTGTTTTGCTTTGATTCTATCTCGTGTGTCTGTCTGTCTATCTTGTGTATTGTAAATAAACCAATAAATCCAATAATTATTTATTTTTATATGTGTGAGCAGATTTCAATTATAAATACACACACACATATATATATATAGAGAGAGAGAGAAAGATTGATTTATATGATTAATATTTTTCTCTTCTTAAAAATAATCCAATCAAAAACACGTCACATCTCCCACTATATATCTCTTCTCCTCTATCTATTTATTATTATTCACCTTTGGTCTTCTTGTATTACTTGTTTTTTTCTTCTTTTCTTTCAGTACATTACGGAATGTCAAAGTCATTCACTACCTCACCCCACATGGTAAATTGAGAAGAACAATTTTCATATTTTGTACTCTTTATTACTATTTACAAAATACCAAGCCATATATTAAATCAATCAATAAAATAAAATGAAATATAATATAATAAATAATTAGGACCAGGCACTGTCCGGGTTTGGTGCTGGCATGGTGTCTACTCTTCTTCTTCACCCTCTAGACCTTATCAAAATACGATTTCAAGGTAAATAAGGATAATAAGAAACCAAAAATCGATCAATACATTAAAGAAAAATAATACATATATGCCAATAGAAAAAGTCTAAACCAATAAGTTGATAGTCGACACTGCAAAACGATCCGAGAAAAGACCTTTGATGGGTGGAACGATTAAGGCATTTAAAAGTATCCTTGCCAACGAAGGATTTACTCGGGGACTTTATCGTGGAGTAGGACCCAATATGGCCGGAGCTACGGCCAGTTGGGGATTGTATTTTTGGTGGTAAGCTAGCTTTATTTTTTCTATATATATATATATATTTTTCTCACGCATGGATAATAATAATAATGTATGTATGTATGCATATGAATTTGGGTTTCTAGGTATAGTCAGATCAAACAGTCCTTTAGAAACTCAGATGAACAAATGTTGGCAGCTTGGCAACATTTGGCAGCTTCAGCTGCAGCCGGTGCAGCCACTGCCGTCATGACTAATCCATTGTGGGTTGTCAAGACCAGAATGTGTACCACGACGCACGATTCACCTGATTCTTATCGTGGACTGATCGATGGCTTAAGAAGATTGGCGGCTGAAGAGGGATTGAGGGGATTGTACAGAGGACTGGTTCCAGGGCTGCTGGGTGTCTCACATGGTGCGATTCAATTTATGGCCTATGAAGAGATGAAGAAGAGCAGGAACCAGTGGAGACATGGTCAGGGCATAACTCCTAGTAGTGAAACCAATGCCAGACTGACCACCACAGAATACCTTGTGATGGCTGCTTCTTCAAAAGTCACGGCTACAATCATGACATACCCATATCAAGTACTCCGCAGTCGTCTCCAGAACAGGGAGACGAAAGATTCTTACAAAGGATTAGTTGATTGTGTGATTAGAATCTATAGAGCTGAGGGCTATGGTGGATTTTACAAAGGCCTGGCGCCTAATATAATCCGAGTTCTTCCAGGAACATGTATTACTTTTCTTGTATATGAAAATATGTCTCAGTGGTTCAAAAACCACGCGAGATAAAAATAATAACAATAATAATTATAAAGATGTGTATAAATAAATAAGTAAATAATTCATCTATAGTAATTATTGCTACCATTGTTATCATTACTGGGTTATCCGATCAATCAATCAATCTATCAATCTTAGGTAGCCCACTGCCACACAGCAGGATCATAGGATTCCAATAAACTCTGATCTTGCTTAAACTTTGCGTGCCAGCCTTCAAAACCACCACGAAGTATCTTGACCTTGATAAGGGTATTAATAGATAGTCCATCATGCTATAGACTAGAATTATTTACCTGTTGAGTAGACTCAGGCTTCAAGAGACTCTTGGTCTCATTATAGATCCTTGCTGACTTGGGACCTAAATTTGTATGTATATATTATTATTATTATTATTATTGTGATTATTTTATTGTTGCTAAAATATTACCTCTAACTTGGGACAAAGCACAGTGAAAAATTACCAAGGGAACATCTTTATATTCTTCAACCAATGTGTTTGCCTTATCCATCAGTTCATGAGCTGGTACATTAACTGCACCTGGAATATGACCACCCTTTTTGTAGACATAAGATAAGGTTTGTTTGGTGTGGTTTGGCTAAAATAAATAAATAAATTATGTTTTACTTCGTAGTCTAGGTCTCTGACATCGACAATGACATAGTCTTTCTGGGGTGTAAGAGATGAATCCTTGACGATGGACTTGAGATCTTCTGGTTCAATGTAGCTGGTCATTAGTATTATTATTATTTTTTATTGTGTAGGAGGAGAGAGTCAATTGAGGGTCCGCCCAACAACAAACACAAAGCAGCACATATCAGAGTCAAATACGATGGTGGATTATCCTTGACACTTAATTGGCTGAATGATTGAGACTTTTAAGGAAAGAAAAATACAAAAAAAAAGTTTGTACTCAAGTATTTCACTGTGTATGTGTTGTGCGTGCGTGCGCGCGCGCGTGTGTATGATTTATTTTTATCTTTTATCTTTTATCTCTTACATACATATACATATATACATATATTATATTTTTATTATTATTTTTGTAAGATTACAGATAAGCAGCTCTTCTCTCTCTCTCTCTCTGTGTGTGTATATATGCGCGCATGATAGGAATTTGTATTTCAATGTACAAAATACAAACCCGTATATCTATTTTCCTCTAGCTCTTGTGTTAGATCAGTTAATGACATCACTCAGGGCACAAGGACTAAATATAATAGATTGATTGGATTTCTGAATTTTCCCAAGTTTAACATATGCTACCTTAACATATGCACGCTACATATGTATCTTGGATATTCTTCTTTCCAACTAAAAGACACGCGAACTATAGAGTGAGATAGAGATAAAGAGAGATAAAGAGCTACAAATACTTTCGCAAGTTTTGCTTAAATATTCTAATACCGACACGCTGATATTTATGATATTTAATATCAGACAGACTTTGTTGAGTTTGTAATTTGTAGTTTTATACACACCTATACGGATCAATATTCTTTTCTGAATTGAGGAATATTTTGTATTTTTTTTAGATATCTTTAAGCATTATTGGCACGTATTTATGTATATTCTTTGTAAAATAATCCAATTAAATTTTTACTTCGAAAAATTATAAAACCATTTTTTCAGAAAATTTATTGGGTTTTAATTAAAAAACAAATTAGTCCTTATATGTCTGGAAATAAATATGTTTATGACGGCGTTTATATATTTTAATGCAAGATAAATCTTAGCTGGTTACACGTACCTTTTACACTCCCGAGATGATAAAAAAAATATCATCACTTTTTCTCTCTCCCCCCCCCCAGAAACACGTCTTTCTTTTTTTACTACACCTTATTTGTTAATCCTTTTGTAGAACCTTTTTCTTATAACTAAATCACTCACGTAATTGAGGAATCAAAATATATAAAATTTGCCTTTTGGATAAGACCTTTTTGAGCTTGAGAATAGTGATATTACTTGGCCCTGTAAAAACGAATAATACCCAACTCCCGATTGGAAAATTACATGGAAAATCTCTCGGACAACAATTCACACCGCCATCAAATGTTGTTAAATGAGAAACATGATACAGTGCTTTTATCTTTTTTTTAAAAAAGAGATATTGGTAGCTACCATACTGTTTTTACACGATTTGATAAAAAAAACCGAGTGAAATTAAACGCTTTGACTATTGGTTGTATCAAAGTCCCAGACCTGAATTCAATTGAGCACATTTGGCAGGCTCTTAAAACCAAGGTTCAATAGAAAAAAAAAGAAAGAGCCGTAAATAATGTCCTATATCGGAAGGCCTGAACCCTTTATGAATGGGAGCTTATTGATCCAGAAGCACACTAAGGATTATTTCTATTATCACTGTATTAAGTATGTCTAATGGAATCTAAGCGGTAACTAAAGCTTGTGAACTTGTTTGCAGTTGTAATTGAACGAGATCAATGCCTCCCAAGTCTGCAGTACTTGGTGTACAAAGGCCTTGGGCTATAAAAAAAACATATTTCAGGTCAGAGTGGGCTTTCTTGTTTGCTTGTTGTAAGACATGCGCCACACTATGATGGAAGGATAATACTGTCACAAAAGATTTATATATGATGATCATTGGTATATTCATTTGGCAAGGCAACAACAACAAACTGCCTGCTTTTGAAAGAGAGGAAAAAAAAGAAAAGAAAAAATCACCGGTGTAAGCTACGCAGCTTTGTACCTTTTTTTTTTATACGTTTAAGATGATTACAGCCAAGAGATCTGAACATAAACCATTCACCTAAAACTAATATTATCTTTGCTTGGTTTTCACCCAAAAACGGTAAGCTGAACATCCAAAATATTATAATTTTGATTTGTCCAAAAAAAAAAAATTAACATCGTCCAAATTTAAAAGTACAAATATATATATATATTGTACTGCCTCTCTCCTTTTCACCCCCAACCCTTCTCCCCCCCCCCCCCCCCTTCTTTCACCCCGTCCAGTCTTGGTCGTTCTAAAAATGGTCACACTAGCATCTCAAGGTGGCACGGCTCAAAAACCTTTACACACAAAGTACAAAAAAAATTATAAATAAAAAAAAAAAGAAACCAAATCAAACTGATTCAACTCTTCATTGCAACCCCTTTTCTATTTCTCTCTCTCTCTCTCTCTCTCTCTTAATATATTTCCCTCTTCTTTCGCTTCATTTTCTTACTCTTCTTCTTCCTCTTCCTACCCATACATTTTCTAATATATATATATATATATATATATATATAATCTAATATATAATATAATATATATATATATATATTACATTAATAATTTATATTTAAATATACCTTTTTTTTATCTTATTTTTTCCTAACAAAAAAAAACATGATGCTCTTAAACTATCCTTTTGAGTTGGTGGCACCCATGGCTGCGATTGGGTCCATCCTTTTGTTGCCATTAGGTCCACTCCTCATTCCTCGCCTATACCTCATCTTTCTACTCTGCTATTTCACCTGTTTCTTGTACACCCAAATAAACCATGTATTCAAGTTCTACCTTACTGCTACAAATATGAAGCGTACCATCCGCCAGTGGAACAGCAAAAACTCCCCAACCAGTGGTAACTCCTCTCCAAGCCGAGACCGTCTGTCAGATGAGGGCCGTGTAGAAGAAATGGAATCAAGCCTCAAGTCATTCGAACGTTCTAGTCTTATCCAAGCCTTTATTGTCCCAAACTATGCCGAACCAGAAGCCCTCTTGAGGGACACAATCAAGAGACTTGCAAACCACAGGTAAAATTATAATAAACTATAATAAACTATAATATAAATCCCATAATTTGGATTAATTAGATCAAGCACTTTATTTATTTATTTATTTTTATTTTTATTTTGTACTCACCACCTTATTCTATCTTTAGTAACGCTCAGACAAACTATGTCATCATTTTGGCAATGGAAGCATCCGAACAAGGTCAATCGGCAAAGGCTGAAAGCTTGGCAACTTATTTCAAAGACAGTTTCCTTCACTTCATTGTGACCGTACATCCTACTGATATTCCCGGGGAGTCACGTGGAAAGGGCTCCAATGTGGCTCATGCTGCTCGTGTTGGCTGCGCTGAGATGATCCAACGCGGTGTAGACCGTCGTCAGGTCATACTCACCATATCAGACTCTGATTCATCTATTCCCGAATTATATGTTAGAGAGGTAAGGTGTCTAAAAAAAGTATTGAAAGATAATAGTATTGGGTAATCTAATTTGTTACCATGGTGAACCTAAAGAGAAAGCTTATTTATTGAATCTTTTGTTTATTTATTTTTTTTCAGGTCGAACGTTCATTCACTCAGGCCGATGATCCTTATTTCCTCTTATTTGCTCCCCCAATTTTCTTTTCTCGTAATGCATTCGACGTGCCTGCTGCTGTCAGGATGACCGATATTACCTGGTCTGCAATGGTCATGTCAAATCTCAGTAGTAGTCGCGGTATCGCCTTTCCCTGTTCAACATACAGTCTCTCTATGATCTTAGCCGAACGTGTTGGCTTCTGGGATACCGATGCTGATTCAGTGGGAGAAGACATGCACATGATGCTAAAGTGCTTCTTCAAGACCGACGGTCTCGCTCGCTGCTGTCCTATCTTTGTGCCGATCAACCTCACCAATGTTCAGACCCCTGGATTTTGGTCCAACATGAATGCTCGTTATGTCCAAGCCAAACGTCACTACAATGGTGTGGCTGATGTGGCCTACACGTTGAGAAATGCGTTTGGAGTTCGGAGTGTGGCGGTAGATGGAAACGGCGTGGTGTTGCACGGTCCGAGTTTGGCTAAGAAAACATCAATGTATGCCTCTCCTACCTATTGGGTTGACAAGCTCATTGTCTGTGTCAAGGTTCTTGAAGCCCACATGATTCCGGTATCTTCGGGCTGGCTAATGTTCGCAGCCGTGCCTCTCATGCAGTTCATTCTCTTTCCACCCCATCCAACCGTGGCTTTTGTGGATCCTGCAGACAACCCTATCCTCACATCCGACTTTTATTGTACTCTGTGGAATATTGTCAAGATTATCACTGTATTATTGCCAATGCCCTTGTTTGGTACTCTGGCTATCTACGAGCAGCTTCATCGGGTAGTTGATCGTGAATTGTACCGAAAAGCCAAGAGTGAATCTCGTTCGTGGCGTAACGTGTTTGACTACGCCACCCTTCCAATTGCGGCATGGATGTTTATGACTATTCCATCGACAATTGCCTGCATCAAGCGACTCTACAAAACAAACGACCAATACATTGTTTCCGAAAAGTTCTTTGATGAAGAAAAGGTCTAGACAAAACAAGAAAAAAAAAAGAAGAGACAACGAAGACGAAGACGAAGACGAAGACGAAGAAGAAGAAGAAAAAAATAACTCATTAATATTTCACAAATATCCTTTTCTTTCTTATTCCCATTCCTATTCCTATTCCTATTTCTATTTCAATTCCTATTTCCATCTTCATTTCCATTTCCATTTCTCATTTCTCATTTCTTTTCTGTATACTCTCTATTTCTCTATTATTCCCTCTTTCTATTTTAATTCATAATTTTTGCGCATTTATCCAAGCTTTCTCTCTTTCTTTCTTATACTACTTATTATACTCTTTAATGTAAAATCTCATCTGGTCCATATATATATTACCAGCCTTGTCTATCAGCAAAACTCAATTTACTTGAGTTATTCTTTCAAACCATAATTTCTCTTGAAATCACTATTTTTTTTTAAAAAATAATAATAATAATAATACTTTTAATACTTTTTAATACCTTTTAATTTTAATACTAATAATATACTACTACCTAATACACGACAAACATAAAGCATACAATCCAAATATATTTATATAAATGAATGAGTAAAAAAGCTTAATTACTTGATAATTCAATACAAACTTAGAAAAAAGACTATAAAGAAAGAATCAAGTGTTTGGTACACACAAACATCGAAATTTACCATCTGTGGTACTATACATATATTAATCGACTCTTTACAATAAAAATATTATTGACAATCCATATTATAAAGCAATTTGCATTATTCTATTGTATTCTTTATCGGTTATTAACGTCACGCTTACCGCACAGGCCATTATATAATCGAATAATAAAAATAGTATAGTATAGTATATTATATTATATTATTATGGTGGATCAAACAGGTACAAATTTCAAAGAAAAAAAATCAAAGAAAAAAAAAGGCACGCCTGGCTAAAAAGAAAATTGTATTTTTTTTTTGGAGAATTTAACCTGTTTAACCATCCATATTTTACGCATACTATTTATATATAGCAAGGATAAACATATAAATATATGCAAGGAATGCTTTGAAAAAGAAATTTAGATATAAAACACACAATATTCCATACACGCTTCTTGGATACACAATAATTATCAACGCCAAGGAAGAAAAATATTAGTAACCTCTAAATAGTGGACCCCCCAATCCGATACAGAAAGAGCCAAAAAAAGCATATACGATGGTTTTTCCCATATTAACCTTGGCGTTAGAGACCAGCCTAAAAGTGTTCAGGGTAGCTTTAAGAGTAGATGTATATTGAATAGTATGCTTAATGAAGTCTCTGAAAAACCCTTTACTACTCGTACAAAGAAAACAATATTCTCATTCTTATTTCCTATGGTTTTAAACTAATATAAAAGTACAATAGTTTGGATCTATCAAATAATTATGATGAAAGCGCTTTTCTTTTTATATATATTTAGAAATGTCCAATTAGACAACCGAAGACTTTAAAGAGAAAGAGAAAATATATCTAAAATACACAAAAAACTCATTTAGCTCAATCATGGGGCAGTAAAGACCGTAAGAGACCCGTTAAAGATGATAAACATACATACTACGTCAATATACATACATACAACTATTTAAATCACTGACTTGGTTTTTTTCCAAATTGTGCAGCAATTTGATTAAAGATCATTCTGCTATTTATTTGAACTAGATTATAACTAAAGCTTGAGTCTTCCCCATTTCTTAAAGGTATTCAAGTACACAAAAAAAAGAAGCTCTATAATGGTAAGTAAATGACTTATATAAAAAAATCTAAAAATTATTATTAGTATCGTTTGGTAATAAGTAGGGAGCGATAATATAATGAAAATCGCAACCATATTATTTAAAAGTATCTCGAGGACGATCTGTACGATCGATAGAAACAAACGTAATGTTGGCTTTGCCGAGATTGCTAAGCGTTTCTATTACTTCTAAAGCGCAGAAATGTCGCGTGAAATTTATGTAGGAAGGAAAAGAAGCTCTGTATATTAAAGGTAGTCAAATGAAGAGTTCAAATGACTCCACTAATATTATTGAATATTAAAACCTTTTCATAAAGTTACTTTTTGCTTGGACTTTTAATATTTACTGCTCCTTATAGTTATATATAGTAAATGTTTTATTCATAATCATTTACTTCTCTGGGGCTAGCTCCGTTAGCTTTATCTTTATTTGTTTGTTTTTTTATATAAAAAAAACAGCCATAATATAACATGTTGCATATAACTGTTTGATACCGTAAATGTCTCAAACTATATGTAACATGTACAACAGCCAAGACCTTATGCTTGAATATAGTATGTAATTACAGCTGGTATCTATAAACACTTAGGAAAAAATCCTCGCCAAGATATATAGTTTTATATATAATCAATTTTGTTCTGTGAAGAAAGTTAAGGTTAATATACAGTTAGATTGGAGAAATCCGGCACTCCCCCCCATTGGATTTTTTTTTCAGCCATTGCACAGAGGATTTTTTGTCCCTTTTTTCCTAAACATTTTTTATACACCAATTCTAAGAATTATTTTTTTGCACCCGCCACGAGAATCGTTTGACAGCAATGAAGATAGTTTTGAAACACTAGATAAACAATCGTATTTGTAACACCCACGAATACTAAAATATCAAAATATCAAAAACAAAACCCTTCATTATATAATAAACATGAACAGCAAACAAATAATATCATATTTTCTTTTGTTATACCTCTTAAGAGTCTTTCCATAAATACATTTGAGCTTACAAGTTTTATACAAACAAAAAAAAAGAATCTTAATTTCCATTTTCGTTAACATGTCCCAAGCTGTATGCCTGATCCCAAAATTATTGTGGACTGTATTTAATTGCTTAGCTAGGAGTGTCTCAAAATAATCTTCATTGCTGTCAAGCAATTCTCGTGACGGGTGCAAAAAATAATTCTCAGAATTAGTGCATAAAAAATGTTTAGAAGAGAAAAAAAGAAAGCTCTGTACAATAGACAATACCTCCTGTGCAATGATTGAAAACCAAAATTCAATGGTGGGGGGAGCGCTGATTTTCTCCAATATAGCTGTACCAATAATGGCTTTTTATGTTACTCTGATTCGCACATGGTTTGTCCAACCTCATTTGTACGCTGTACATTACATTACATTACAATAAAATAAGATTTTATTTTATGTACACAAATATATATGTAAGTCTGTATTTGAGCTGTAAGCCTATTGAAATATGACTGCCAATTAATTCCCACAAAAAATAATGATTCAATAGGGGGGTTATAGATTTAGATTCTTTTCATAGATTTAGAGTATTTTAATCCTCTTGTGATATCACCATGAGCAATATATTTATATGTATATATATAAATATAAAAATGGTACTCTTGTAGGAAATCTCTATTAATTAAAACCATACGTACGCCAAGACATGCTTAGTAAATATGCTTAGCCGCCAAGCTGTAATATATATATATACGAAAATTAGATAAAGGCACTTTATACAAAGACTATAGAGAATATTTCACGTAGAAGTTTTTCTTGTGAAGCAATAACGTGTAAGGGGCGCTTCCCATATATATATTTTCTTTTGTGTAATTTTTGATGTGTGGCTCATGTAGCTATAGAACTCAAAGAATTCCAATAAAAGAAAAGAAAGAATACCAAGATCCTACCTCAAATCTTAGTGCACGGTTCAATCTAGTTATCTATCAGTAGTTGGTTAAAAGGCAATATGCTCAGCCATAGTAATTACCTTTATCTTCTTTGATTTTAAAAAAGCCTCACAAATTAGCCTCAGTGTCGATGCTCTTATGCTTCAGTACAATAATGGCAGTCACCGCGGTTAATTGTATAAGACTTGATAAGGATAAATATTTAAATGAAAGAAAAAAGTCTTGTACATGCGCATTAAACTATTAGGATATTAAAACACATATCTAATCACTGACAGAACCTTGTCTATGTATATATTGCTCATATACACACACATATATTTCGTATTACATTATTATTGCTGCTGTGAAATTTTGAATGGATTATCTGTGTACAGAACGTTAATATCTTAATATACAAAAATAGATGTCTTTGTGTTTCTTTCCTACGAAAATCGAGTATGATCTGGAAGAAGATGTCTACAGTCATTAGATTTGGCTGATCAAGATAAGTAAGGAGAAAAAGGGGGGAGGGGTGGAAGAAGAGGATTGAACGTGACTTTAAATTTGCTTTCTATTACTTTACTTTTTAAAAATATATAAAAAATAAAATATGTAACAAAATTAAAGCAATCTTTTTCATATACCTTGTAAAACACCATGTGCATTTCTTATATTTTTCTTATATGTTTAACATTGGAAGATCTCTGTACTGTGTTTAAATAAATATATAATACGAAACAAACTCCTCTTGTACTAAAACTTTTGATTTGGCTTTAAATATATTTTCCAAAAGTAGCGGTGATGTTTATCGGTGTTTAAACATAAGTCCGCTTGAGATACAGAAATAAGCATTATGATAAGAAAGAGAAAAAGAACAGTAACTACAGTTTGTCAGCTTAATATTGAGACTTTTTAAAAACATTTAGACATATAATATTAATATCTAAGATGTCTTGTAGTAATAAGTAGAAAATAGTTCTGTAAGTCAAAGTAGAAAGAGTATGAGAAAATTGACATTGGTGCTATATAAGTACTCCAGAAACAATAAAAAAAGGAGGGGAGAGGAAATGGTCTCTATCTTTATCAAGGTGTATAGAGAACGCGTGAGGAAATGGTAAACATATTAGTGAATAGCGGCAGAAAATACAACAAGAAAAAGATAAATAACGCAAAGCGAAATAGTAGGAAGCGGAGAAGAAAGGGGGATCATTAGATGAAAGATAAGAACAGATACCAAGAAGAAGGACAAATGCGAACAAACGATGCACACTCGAGGGCCATACATATATAGTACATTAATAACTTTCGAGAGAGCTGATTTTTTTGTATTGCTGTTTTATAAGTGGAAAAGGATATTGGCGACTAAAAAAAATCGACTATTATACATCTGAATTACCTATTATTGATTTTGATACCGGGATGAAAGGCAAAGATGCTATAAAATCTATAGGCTGTGGCACAGGAGTTTTAAGTGCTCTTTACCGAGCATTGAGTAATAGACAAAAGGCCGGAGACCTTCTTGTGAATGATGTCGGAGAGTTCTGAACCTCTTAGGAAAGCCCAATAAGTTTAAAACAATTTTAAGGCTTGGCTAATAATGGTTTTATTTATTTGTTCTAAAGATTTGCCATCTTTGTAATCAAAGTAACCTCACAAATATTTTAATTGGCTTCATAAGCATCCTCGCTTGTCAAAGTTGCAGAGTGGAATGGAATAGAGATCTTAATGCTTAAAAGAATATATACATCAAATTGAAAAAGAGGTTTTAAATAGTCGCCACCCACCAGTTCCGTTCCCTCGAAACGAATGGCCTATTCTCTACAACCTATATTGCTGTATAAAATACGGGCGGGGTTTCCCCGGGAATTTAGATTTCTACAGGTAAAATGGTCCACAAAAAATAATAAACTTTACAATGAGTCAATTTTATATTTCTGATCGACCTTGTAATACATGCTAGCCGAGGACCTTCTTTATCCACTTTATGTTATGATATTTACAGAATATCAGATACATACGCTCCGAGATATTTGTAAGATAAGATTGATCCTTAAAGGGCTATACATACTCTAAATTGAAGAAGGAATGTTTTAAAGAAAAAAACTGACATTGTTATTAGAGTATTATTGCAAAGTTGGTGAACCACTTAGCCTAAGCCTAAGCCTAGGCTACTAATTTATAGGACTAGATGGGAAGGTACCTAAAACAAAAAAAAAAGAAAGCAATCCTATAGGTACTGTGTTGGAAAATGTATTTTAAGGTTTTTATAAATATTTAAGCAAGAGTGCTTTAAGCAGTTTTTCAATTGATCCACACTATTTATGTCTTTTATTATTTTTTGCTTATAGCAAAAATTGCAATCAGCAAGCTTGGGACTGATTAGATACTACGTTAAAAGGCGCAATTTATTAGTTATTTGTTCAAATACATAAAAGAAAGAAAAAACACTGAAGATTACCAGAAAAATAAATAAATAAATGTATTCAAGTATTTTTGTTCTGTTCAGATACATAAACAAATCTCGGTAGTTTGATAAATAAGTTTATATAAATAAAGCATTGGATATTGGTATATATTAATGTCAACATAAAGACTTGGTCTAGATTAAAATTTATTATATAAAAGGTTTGAGAATAAGACAAGGTGAATATTCTTTTTCTTGTTTTCTTTTACTAAAGCTTTTCATTACCGATAGGTTTGTAGTTTTGTTGAATCAATAGATGTTGACTTTTGAATAAGAGAAAAAATGATCATTAATGATTATTTATCTGTATATAATCGTTATTGACAGTTTTCAAAGCAACCATCGCCTACTTTAATTTTTACTGGAATGATAACTTCATGACACTGTCGTTTAGGGTCTTTTTATATATATATTATAAGAGCAACTTATTCAAGTCTGTTTTGTTTATTTTGATCTCCTTTGGCAAAAGGGAAACAAAAAAATAACAATTATTGTGAAAATATCCACGATTTATATAATGTTTGGTTGATATATCCTTTAAAACAAAAACAAAGCGAAAAACAAGCGAAAAAGGATACAAGAAACCACAAAACAATAAATTGCCGGCAAATCTTGCTTAATGTTTGAGTTGGTTCTCTTTACATTATCACCATAATGTTGTTAATATCGTCAAATCCCTTTATTGCACTCTCAGTTGTGGCCATATTTGTATCTCGGATAGTAGAATCCCTCAAAATTCCTTTACACCAGCACACACTAAAAACACACGAGTACACTCAACCATATTCAAGCGGAAACGATACACAACTCTCGTTCTTAGTAGCCAAGGAGAAACAAGTAGGGTACAGACATGGCAGTGGTAAGATATCTTGAAATCGAAACATCTCAAGATAGCCAAATCTGATGTTTCTTAATGTAGGTTACTACGGAGAGATCTTTTTAGGGGAGCCTCCTCAGAGGTTTAATGTCATATTTGATACCGGAAGCTCAGATCTTTGGGTTGTGTCGAGAAATTGCGAGCCGGATGCGGTTTGTCAGCATCACCACCGCTTCAATCACACTGCCTCTACATCTTATATTGATCTTGAGTCAGAACTAAAAGGCTCGTCAGAAAGAGAAACTGGCTTAAGAAAAAAGCGTACTGATAATGGCGACGATGAAGATGATGAAGATTACGAAGACGAAGATGATGACGACGACTCTAATATGGACATTGACACTACTTTTGAAGTTCAGTATGGGTCTGGTTATGTCAGAGCCCATATTGGTAAAGACACTCTCCAGGTTGCCGGTATACGTTTAGAGAATCAGGCAATTGGAGACGCCATCGTTTTATCACAAGAGTTTAAGAATACTCCATTTGATGGGATATTTGGCCTTGGTCTGGCAGATCTCACTTCATCTTCATATTTGCCGCCGTTTTATTCAATGCTTGAACAGGACATTCTAGACGAGCCTGTTTTTGCTATTTACACTGAAATGGGAGGAGGAGAGATCGATTTCGGAGCAATCGACAAATCTCGTTTTAAGGGTCAGATGTTGTATGCAGATTTGATCCACGCGGGATATTGGATGGTTCAGACAGATTTAATAAAGTGTGGCTCTTACAAAGCGGAAGGACAGAAAATTATTATAGACAGTGGTAAATATGATCAATCATATTGCTAATCTATACACAGGACTGTGTACTTATACTTATACTCTTAGGGTCTACTTTAATTATCACATCCACAGCAGATGCTGAGAACTTTCATCGTCAGATACCCGGAGCCGAGAACAATGGTGACACCACATGGTCCATCCCATGCAAGAGCTACTCGCTTGAGCCTCTTGTAATATGGGTCAATAACGTGCCTCTCACATTACATCCAAAAGATTATATTCTGACACCGATGGGTGCCAACAAAACTATGTGTCTATCGGGTATCTCTGGTCAGGTATTAGACGTAGCGAATGCCTGGATTCTCGGTGGTGTTTTCATGCGACATTATTATACAGTACGTTGGTTTTTATGATTCCTTTTTTTTTTTAAAAAATAATAATAATAATATTAACAGTAATATAATTCAATTCCTAGGTATTTGACTATGGAAATCAGCGCATTGGTTTTGGAACCTCCAACAAGCGCAAAACTAAAAGAGATTGACCTTAATTATCATCATAATTTAGATGCATGCACACATATATTCCAATCTTCTTTTTTTTTCTTAATCAATAAATTCCCACTTCTTCACTCTATTTATATTTTCTCTTGTATAAGCTTTATTTCTCTGGTTCTAATTCTGCGGACAGTTTGTTAAATATATCTTCTAGTTCTTTGGTTTGTCTATCTGGTACAAATTTGATGGACATTGGCCTCCGCAACTGAGCATAAGATCGAGCCAGTAAATTCAATAAGTTTGCATGTTTTTGTAAAGCTCTGTGTACATTTCCCTACAATTTTTAATTAAAAAAGAAAGAAGAAAAGAATATCAATTCACTGCATTTGTACGGAGCTGTTTTAGTTATATTTTACCCTTTCAGATTTGACAGTTGAGATTGGATCATAGTAAACATGACATTTACGTTGATTGCGAGATACTTTAACCTAAATTTGAAATACACGCATATACTGCTTGAGTTTTTTTTTCCTTTTTTTCCATTTCTTGTATAGTTTGTAAAGAAATTACCGATTGAATGATCAAACTGTTTGTAGTAATGAGTGAAGGTAGTGATTCCGCAGAATACATGGTGATGATTGCACGATGGATACGATCAGCCATGCGTTCCTGAGCAATTGTCGGTGTGCTATCAAATTCATTTGCTGCTAAAGGGCGGGCACTTTGGGTGTAGATCTGATCGATATTTCCAGTAGACTGGTAAAAAGGTGTTCAATAACGAAGACTTTTCAATCGTTATAAGTATTCTCATGCAATAAATGCTTACAGGTCCTGCTTCTGTTGGACGGGATCTAATCTTTTTTGGTTTGAAGAATCGGAGATACTGACCAGGGATCATGACATCCCCAAGACCTTCCTGTTCGAGTACCTGTTTAGGTCTAATTCGAGCAGGTCGTGTCTCGGGATAGGTTGTAATTGATCTCAATGTTTGTAGCAGAGGGCTACATAAGGATATTGGTCGAGGTAAAATGCGAGTTGGTAACATTGTATTTATTGTATTATATTATAAGTTGTCGATTCCAACAACTAATAAAGTAATTTATTTTATTTTATTTTATTTTTAAAAAAAAAAGAGTTGAAAGGAGCGGGATGGCCGGACAGGTTCCTTCCTTGGATTTAAAGACCGCCATTCTTTGTTCATCATCCTCCATCAGCCTCCTCAAGGCTTCCCCCCTTTCATCCGCTAGCTGTTATTTGGTGGGTAGATAAAAAAAAACTAAGAGAAGGATGGGCTGTATCCGCAAAAGGATGGATGGGTAGAAAGATGGATGAACATGATGTAACTGATGGTTTTTTCTTCTTTCGATATATATCTACACACAAACACAAAATATGCATATAATATTTTTTTTGGACGAACTCTATAATCTTTCACCATCCAATCATCATTTCCCGACCGCAACTTAAACACATTCACGGCATTTAGCAGAAAGTTCAGCAATGGTTCAGAGACTCACCTACAGACGTCGTCTTTCGTACAACACCCGCTCCAACAGAGTCCACGTTGTTAAGACTCCCGGTAAGACACTTGTTCAATAATACAAAAAAATGATCCAGACATGATGTATTTGTTTATTACGAACAAGATCATCAGTTTTGTATATGTTTCTGTATTCATTTATTTTCTTGAACCAATTATATAAATAGGTGCCAACCTCGTTTACCACTACGAGAAGAAGCCCGTCAAGGCTCCCCGTTGCGGTGACTGTGGCGATGCTCTCGCTGGTGTAAGCTTGGATAAGATTTTTAGCTGGGGAAATTGTACACATAATTGGATATTCAGAGCTATGGGACTGATTCTCTATTATATATCTATATAGATCAAGGCTCTCCGTGCCCGCCAGTTCGGTAACGTCTCCAAGACCCAGAAGAACGTCAGCCGCGCCTATGGTGGTTCCCGTTGCGCTCACTGCGTCAGAAGCCGCATTGTCCGTGCTTTCTTGATCGAGGAGCAGAAGATCGTCAAGCGTGTCCTCAAGACCCAGACCCAGAAGAAATAGATTAAACTCTTTTTAATTTATCAAAAATAAAAAAGAAGGATAAGCTTTCTCTCTCTCTCTTTACATAATTTTTCTTTACAACGTTTGATTTTTTTCATAGCCACACTTAATTACCACAAGTAGTATGAGAATGGGGTTACAAGTGCAATATATTAGTGGCTTTAGAAAATTTATTTTTCTAAAATGTATATAAAGGTGGGGGATGACAGTAAGTAGGACAAACGTCAGTCAGTACCAGCTGGTGCTTTAAGAAGGGGTGGGGGACCGGATAAAAATAAACTGAAATAACAAAAAGGATGTGGGGTCGGTGCTCTTGTCATTCTTTGCTCAAAATAGCAAACGTATTGCAACACTGAATTGTAACCAATCCCTGACGTGTAGTAGATCCAAAGATGATTATACCTTTTCAAGAATAATATGATATATATATACATTTAAATATTCTTTATTTTTTTTCCAATGATATAAATAGAGGTGGAATTGACAAGTGTTTTCTTGCATTTTCACAACCATTAATTCATATAACAATAATAAAATGCGCCCACGGCCTGTTTCTTCTACTCGACTAGCAGTTTCCTTCATTACTGCATTGATTGTAGCTAATGTTTCTGGTCCACAATACATATACCCGGCATTTGGCGCTTCTCTCACCACTCGCTTTGGCTGGTCGGCCTTGGAGAACAGTTTAGTCAGCACAGCGCCTTTTGTAGGCGTATCATTCTCTGGCCCTCTCTGCGCTTTTATGATCGAAAGACTCGGCAAGAGAAAGTAAATATCGATAACATATTCACCAAATCATTCAACTCATAATCCCACACTTTAGGACCATGTTGATTTCTGCCTTTCTCTGTTTCTCGGGCTCTTTCTTGCTGGCTCAGTCATACATCGGCAGACTTTCTCATAATGTCATTCTTTGCGCATTCTACCTTATCTGCACTGGTATTGGCGGTTCAGCCTCTTATCTTTGTGCACTTGACTCACAGGTATTAGATCAAACTCGATGCACATACACATCCATGCTCACATCTTTCTTAGGCGCAAAACTTCAAATCCCATCGAGGAATGAGCATGGGTTTGACCAGTGCATCGGTCGGCCTGTGCGGTCTTGTGTTCTCCCAGATAAACGACTTCTTTTTTATCAACAAGGAGAACCCTAATGATAATCGAATCTATGGATTTTTGATATTCATGGCCATCACAATGGCAAGTGGAATGATCCTTGGATCCTTCTTCTTAGTAGTTCAAGATCAAGAAGAAGATGAAGTCGACGATGTGAAACCAAAGAACAATCATAGCAATGATATCAGCCGTGTCGTCATTCAATCAGAAACTTCTCCACTTCTTCAGACTAAAAGTACCAGTTTGTCTGGTCTCAAGTTCTTTTTGCATCCGGCAGGATTTGCACTATTCTTTACCATGTTTATTGTACTTGGTTTTGGCTATGTTTACCTGGCTGGAATTGGACAGATGCTCATGTCTCTTTCTCAAGATCCCACTGTCGGGTCCCAGCATCTCCGGAACATCCACGTCTCGATCTTCAGTATTGGCAATTGTGTTTCCCGTGCACTATTTGGGACCCTGAGCGACTTTCTCAAGCGCCGCTTCCACATTCACCGTCTCTGGATTTTCTGGAGTGCCTCATTAGCATTCCTTCTAACAACAAACTTCTTGGTCAGATCAGTCGACAGCGCAGACGACTTGTTGTTCGGTACAATTATGATGGCTATTGTCTATGGTGCCGTATTTGGTGTTGCTCCGGCAAGCACAGCAGAGTTTGGAACTCAGGTTAGTTCGAGATGATAGATGCAATGAAATCTATATACACCTATAGATATTTATCTATATTTATATAATATTGACGAATTTTGTTTGAATTCATTCAATATTTGTAGGTCTTTGTGCGCAACTGGTAAAGTATAAAATAGAAAACGCATTAGATGATACAGACAGAATTAGTATTTCAGTACTACTCCAATATTTTCCGATCTTTGGTTAAACTCATCCTTGAAATACTACCTTCTTTTCATCAACATTTTCTTTTAGGGGTTGGCTTCTGTACTCACCTGCCTTTGGAAGCCAGATATTCAACATCCTCTTTGGCATTTTGTACGATGCCCAGGCCAAACGTCAGGGAGCGCAGTTTTGCAAGGGCGCGGTCTGTTTCCAGAACACTTTCTTGATTGGAAACGTTCTTGGCGTCGCATGTCTATTTGTTCTTGGGTGGGCTATTGCAAACCAGAGATCAAAGAAATATCTTTCTGTCTCTACATCTACTTAATCTACATATACATATATATACCCAGCCATACATACATCCATACGTACATACATATATATATATAGTTTATTCACAAGAACAGCCTTTTTTTTTCTGGTTCTTTAATCTTTTCTCTGGGTGGTTACCATATAACACGTATTCAGGCTCATCGAGTGACACCTGGACACAGATACAGAACCAAAAAGAAAGATAGAGACACTTGTTAGAAATCATGATTCTTGACACATACTTTTCTTTTTCTACAACTCAATAAATCACTTTTATCTATATATTCAAAAGAGCCCTGATAAATGTTGAGAAAATGATTATGGACCCGATCCAAAATGGTATACACTGAAAAGGCCATTTGGGGCTATGGATGATAAGAGATCCAGCCTAAAGTCTATTTTATAAAAAAAAAAACAGTTGTGTTGAGCTTGTGTTCAATGTTGGAGTCCCCACAAAACGACAGTTTGAAGCCTTCAAAAAACAGCCAAAAAAAAGAGGGGGATTACACTACTATACTTTTTTTTTAGATAAAGTTGTTCTTAGAGACCCGGTTGATTATCGCATATTGTGCATATTGAATGTGTCAATCTCACATTCAATAAAGCAAAATCAAATTCGTTTTCTTGAAATATAAGCCATACAGACGCTAACTCTCAAGTATCCTATGATTTACTGGTGATGGTTACTACACCATTACAAACATCAGCCCTTACTCCTCAATAAGTACACCACGTGGTGTCAAGTGTTGCAGAAACAAGCTCTCATTGGTTAAGACCAGGTGTTTGAAGAAGAACTTGACTCGTGAGTTATGGCATATCAACTGTTTGAAGAAAAAATAGTATTAGTCTATTGAATGCAATACCTTACAAGCTGGCGTGTACGTTTTCTCTCTCTATTTAGCTTGTATAGAATCAAGAATAATATATATTTTTATGTGGCTGGATAGATTTGCAATATCCATTCCAAGATAAGTTACCTGCGATAATAGTTTGCAGTATTATTTAAAACTACTTTAGCTCAACAATCTGTCGAATTATTAGACATTTATCAAGAAAGCCTACTGAATATTCAAAACAGCCAGCTATATTAACTAATGTAAGCTTAGGAAGAAATCATTATAAAAATTGGTATTATCCAAGGTCATTATGTTGAAAAACAAATGGATCTTTCGAGACTTTTTATCTTGCTCATTATTAGCATTAGAATTAGCATTAGCATTAGCATTGGTGTTATTCTTGTTCTTTTAGTATGTTTTATAACCAAACGAACAAAGTACTGTAAGCTGTTTATCATTTTAAGTAATCCAATGGGGTTTTGCTAAAAATAAACTTGCTCAAAATACAAAACGGTACCAACCTTAAAGTACCTTGTGCTATTCTTTAACTTACTATTGTTGTCCAAACAGTTTTATGTTCGGTATATAGCTTTCATAGCCTAGAGTTATATTAAAGAAGTAGTAAGTGCGTACCTTTTAGAGCTTACAGCCATATATCTGAACATTTGTTATTTACCATCACTACCCTTTTGGTCAAAAGTACTTTGTCCAGACCACAATACAAAGAAAAAGAAAAAGAAGATGACCACATAGCTTATAGTATATTCATATTTTGTTTGTATGACAGCCATAAAATTCCCCTGAAAAAAAAAAGAAAGAGAAAGAGAAAGCATATTCTATTCCGAGATCACTCTACAGAGATCACAGTAACTTTTGACTAGTTATTCAAGCCATTAGTGTGCATTTTCGAGACCAACCCTTCCATTTTACCACAACGCTTTATCCAATTAAAGACCTAGTGAAACATCCCAAAACTTGCTCTTTTTGCTTCACGTGTTTAGGAGCAAGTCCTACGACGTTTGATAAATGGGATTTTTTTTTCATTAATACCTCATGGCCAAAACCCCGGTATCTGGATCCATATGACTAAGTTTATTTCACGAACAAATCATTGGTTCAGTTTATATGACCAGTAGCCTTAGCAAGACACCCGAAATCTTACTCCTCCATTTGGTTATGGTTTTTGAAGAGAAAATAACGCTTAATCCTTCATTATATATATTAAAAAAAGCTATAGCCGCAAATAAAAGGCTTGTTCCTTTCTAGATTTTGAGGTTTGCGGCTTGTCCGTGATCTCCAATGCTTTCAAAATGCCATTGGCCTGATTTGAATTTGTCAAACAAGACACACATGAAGAGATAAGCTCTTCTTCGCCGGGATTCAAGATAGGGCGAAGGACAATGCGTTTCTTGAACTTCTTGTGTTTACGCCATTTTTCTACTCTGCTCCGAGCCTGTCCGCTTACAAGCCGATTGAATTCTTGCTTAGTCTCTGTTTCTCGAAGCCCGTCAACGATCTGGAGAATAAGGACTCGAATAACCTCCTGGGCCTCAACAGTATTGCACAGAGCGCTTGATTTACACAACATCATAAGCGTAAGTATCGATAATGCTCGAGCAGAGTGCTGCTTTTTATCCCAGAAAGGATAGTATATATCACAAACATATCCATCCTGTTCACTTGACTCTATAGACGTCTGTTCTAATGTAATTTCAGAGCAAGTTTCTGGTGCAGTTATCCTGTGAACGTCATGTCTATTTTCCAGGTTTTCTTCGAGTAGAGCTTTATCTCCAAGAATTTCATGTATCAATTTATCAGACAGTGTGCGCTTTGCGTAAATCTTTAATCTCGATGATCGAAGATCTGTCCAATCTTTAATGGTCTACATGAAAGCAAATGGGTAAATTAAACAGCACATAACAGCATGTGTTTTTATGGGGGAGGGGGGGGGGGGGGGGGGGTGAAGAAGAGAGTTTATTTCTGACCTGAATGGAGCGTATGATACCAGAGACATAGTAAAGTTCATCTTCGCGTTTATGCAACAATTCGGCTGACAGAAAGCTTTTATAGTTTATCAGTCTTGCACCGAGCATGACTCTATAGAAGTCCTTGAGTTCTATTGAAATATTAGTAAATTGTCCCCCAAACACAAAACACTAATAAAAGTAGATACGTCAGTGTTTCTCTCTCTCTCTTTACCTTGAGTAGTTAATTGCTTAATATATAAAATTTGCTCAGGTTCTTTGCTTAAATTGTCACGGAGTATTTGGAGGTCAAAAGACTCAAATAATCTTCCTATAAAATGAACCAAAAGGCGTTCATATTCGTCATGTACACTTAATGATAAGGTTGGGTACAGATTTTGGTAGAGCCCCTCAATAAATGCTCCGAATTCAAATGGATAATTTTGAGGAAGAGCCATATTGTTTATCCAGTAGTCCTTGTTCTGTCCCTATCATTTCTTTAAGTTTGCCAAATCCTTTTTTCTTTCTCACTTTCAAAAATTCTCACCTCGAACAAAAGATCAGAAAATACATCTGATAATTTAGCTGCTCCAATGACCGAATTCCACCCTTGCAGCTTATCATCTAAAGATGTGTCTACGTCGGCCGATTTATCTAGAAAAAGTCTCCCATTTAAGGAACCAGTGATAGAATATATGGATCCAGGTACATTGATTGAAAAATCTTGCTTTTTTTCAAAAAGATTTACTGCCGCAAGGTGCAAATCGTACAATTGCAGTTGAGTTTTCCAGTCTAATGATCTTGATTAGTAGCCGTTAAGAAAAGTTGAATGTCCTCTCAGCTTACCATATGTGCAAATAGTTTTTAAAAATTCTCGTGTATCGTTTTTAAGGCTTTCGATAAATGCATCGGCTGTACCATGGAAATTGATGTGTGTTGATTGATGCTTTTGGGATAGCCATCCAATTGTCTGTGTTATAATCGACGCAAGTCTTTTAAAATATTTCAACGCAGCTTCAACTTCTTGAACACGAATCCATTCTGGAAGCATCTGAAAGGTATTCCGCATATCCATAACAAGACAAAAGGAGCGTAAAAATTCGAAAGGTTTGGCTTGAAGGATAGCAATATTTTCTATATTGATTGTCTTGGATTGAAAAATGGCTTTTGTTGCTTCGATCCAATCTATTCTTTGGACAGCTTTGGAAGTACTGAGCTCATTTAGGATCTGCAAAGAAAGTCGAAAAGAGGAAACTTCCACATTTTTGTCCTTGTGTACGCGGTCATTGCTAAAGCAGTCCAAACTGTCTAATATATGGCTTTCTAAATACTCTCTTGCATTGAGTAGAATTCCCGGAAGAACTTCTGTAGGTCTACATGCTAACAGAAGAGGTGGAGTTTCTGGATTAAACGGCTACAAATTAAAAAATAATAAAAAAATGTCAATCTTGAAATTAACAAAGACAGCTTTATCTCCCTTTCTTCTTCTTACATCTTGACAGCAGGATGTAATAAATGTAGTTATGTTTTTCGCGTCATATTTCGTCCATGCTGAAGAGTTTGAGTGTAATATATCTTTCAAAACACTTCCTAGCATGGTCTCTACACCTGAATTTTTGCGGAAAGAACACAAGGAGCCTAGACTTCGTAAAAGGGGTACTATGGCAAGGTACATATTTCTGTTTTGAAAGCAGAGCAAGACAAGTTCTTGTAATACGCTATAAGGCCATATGATAGAAAGCTATTGATAATTATTTGTCTTTCTGATTAGCAAACAAATTACCAAGTCAACTTTCATTTGTTTATAATAATAAAGCTTACCGAAGCCAGGTTATGTACAAGTTCTTTAGGTACGTTTTTATCCAAGCTGGTGGTTCCGACCAAGTCATTATCAACCTCATTCTCTTGAACTATTACAATTTGGTTTGTGGCTTTCATCAACTCGGCTTCAAAGTTTGACGTCCAGATATCCAGCCGTGAATAAGTAGGGTCTTCTATAAATCCTTTTGATTTTCTTGACCAGTTATCAGTAATAATACAACGATAATAAGCAAGACAAATCTAAACTTACTCGGTCCGTAATACATAATCCCTAAAAACAAGCAAATCCTGGATACAAGGGATACTACGAAATGACTTTTGAAGCAGCAGGCACATTTTCTATACAAGAGAGTTTATAATATTATTATTATTTTCGAGTGTATACAGCATTTATTACAAGAATAGATCTATCAAGCACTTTAATGAACCTACCTTGAGGGATTCAAGTTGAATTGGCCCTTCACCATAGTGTTCAAATATATTCACGAGCCTTTTGACTTGCTTATACAGATCTTTGACAAGTTCATCCGAAATAAGTACAGCAAATGTATCCAATGCTGAATTATTTGTCATTTCACTATTTTATTGTTTTCGTTATTATTGTTGTCGTTTTTTTAAGTAAATTGTTTTTCATTCAAAGTCTAAAAACGAAAAAAATACAAACTTACTTTATCCACAAATCACAAAACTGGATCATCACCTTTAGTACCGATCTCCACCCTCCGCTTTCATCTCGTAGAACTCCAAGGCACCAGATTTTAGTGTATAGTAAGGTTCTATCAAGCGAATCATGCGTTGTATTGAGACTTAGGTCCCGTATCAGCATCTCACACACTTCTTTTATGGGTCTAACACCATCATCTCTATCGTCGTTAGATACTGTAGATGTAATATTTTCCCTGTACAATAAGGGCGGCCTGGGTTCCCGATGGTCTTTAATATGACGACATATGCTTATAAAGGCATACTTGTGTTTAGCACTCTTGGTTAAGGTCGTGTTGTGTGAAATATTATTCCAGCTATCGAGAATACTTTTGTTGTTGTTGTTAGAAATGTGCGTTAAGTCTGATAACTCTTATATCCAAATATATTGCTAATTTTTTTTGTTTCGTCTTTAATTTTAATATACCTTGTTTCATCTAGGGTCTCTGTAGAGTGTACCCTCTTTTTAATGATGTTGTTGCCCGAGAATATTGATTTTCGCTTTAAACAGACATTGTCGATCTTGTAACTACTTGCCATCATCTTTTTCATATGCTTCTCAATTTCAGATAAAGTTTCCCTGGCAAGTTTCTCAACAGAGTAGGGTTTCTGACAGGACGGCTTTAAAGTGTCAGTCTGTACAACAGCTGAAGTAACAACGGCTAATGTTTTAGCTCGCTCAGAGTCGCATATATTCTCGGTATTATCACAGGTTACAGTAGTTTTAGTGATGAGCATTCGTAGTTGGCGATGTAGTATCGAAAGAACATCTGATAAGATACTGTCATCTTTACAATTGTTTAAAATAACAGCCAAAAGAGAGAAAGCAAGAGAAAATAAATCCATTATTATCATTACTCTTAAAATAAATAAATAGATAAAGAAAGAAAGAAAGAACAGTGCTATTAATAAGGCCTCTAGATGTTTCTTACCAGGTATGTTTCTACATTTTCCTATAAAGAAATCCAAAGCTTGTGTTTGGAACTTTTCATTACTGATAGAAAAACATATGCGTAGATATGCTGGTAACAGCTGGTGTTGTGATGGTATGAGATCACTTAAAAGTTCTTGACATACTTCAGAACCACGCTATAGAAATGACAAGTCGATATGCTCAACTATAAGTGATAAATCCAAGAAAATATTGGCAATAATACATATATATATATATATGTGTGTGTGTACCTCGGGTGATAATCTGTAGAGCGAATGTATAGTATGTTTAAATAATCCAAAATAATCCTCTAATTCAAAATATTCACTAGGTTCAAAGGTTCTCTTGTATCGAGATACAGAAAAATTGTTTTTCTCTATTCAGGGAAGGGCTTGACTTAGCTACTTGTTTGTTATTCTCAGCAAAAACGATACTTATTCTTTTTTTTTTTTTTAAAAAAAACTTTTAAAATCATGATACCTTTCTGTTGTGTTAAAAATCGAAACAAGACAGTATGAAGCGCTTTTTTAGCTTCAGGAATATTAGCATAGTATCTAAGAGTCTCATCAAATGATAGCTTGCAAAGATTTACAAATGTGGATCTAGTTATATATACATATATAAATATATATAGTATTGACATTACTGATCTGAAGTGGATCAAGATTCTATTTTACTGAATTACTTTTCAGCTTCAGGAACAGGAGAGTTTACAGATAAATGTTCGAGAATACCATTCAAATCATTCTAATTCAGCTGATTAAGGATAAAAAGGTCTAATTGATCTTTATTGTAAGCACTCGATTTATTTAGTTTTACCTGGAAATCGCGCTCCATTGTCGCAAGATCGTATTATATATAATTTCTGGTGCGAAAGGGCGGTGAAGGCTTTATCCTTTCAAAAGTCACGTGTTATAGCCTTGATCGGCATTAACACACAGGACTTGGTTAAATGATATTTAATATTTGACTTTTTCTTTTTTGGATTGACCACTACTTTTGAGTAGGTCATAATAATCTTTTATACGTTCAATATGTGTACCAGCAAGAGGTTTTATTTATGTATTTTAAGCCAAAACACATAACAGCAAAATGGGTTCCTGATCTGTACTTAAAATCCATATTTTCTACAAAAGGCAATCAATCGCTTTAAAGCCAATTCTGTTTGCTCAAAGGCAACCAAAGCGTGGAGTTCACAAAGCAATAACCATTTTGCACTTTTTTTTAAAAGAAAAAAAAAAGGACTGGTACTTTACTGACTCACAATATTAATAACAGCTACTGACTTTTAGGGAGTAAGTAATTGGGTAAGCAACTATTTGCTTTAGGTTAATACTAAGAAGGTTCTAATAAAAAAAGAGTATAAAAAAAGACGTATAAAGTAAATAGATTACACTAGAAAATGCTTGTTAAATATGATGTTCCAAGTTGCCTAAATGTACGTATTTAAATACTTCCACACGCTTATTCAGTAAGAAGTAATTTCTGCGAGCTAACTTGAAGAAAAAAATCAACCATAGTTACCGTCGCAGCATCCCTTTTGCTGCTCTCTTTTTCTTATATATATATATACAATTTGAGTAGTTGAAATTACAGCTGTATTTAATACAACATCAACTTACGGTAATCGCGTCTCTTCTCATTTTTAAATCCCGCCAACTAACCTTCTTCTTTTATACTCTTACTTTTTATTCCCTTTTCAACATCTCTGATATGACTAGTCTTCATCAGGGAGCTTCTCCCAGAAAGTCCTTGTTTAGTTTTGGAGATGACGATCAAGATGAGGATGACCAGCTCATCAAATCTGTCCAACCCTTGCCACGCCAAGCTGTAGAGCGATCAGAATTTACAGCTGTCGAATTTAATCCCGATCGATTCCTTTCAAGCAGACGTCATTTAGGATTAGAAAGGCTCAAATCTGAACTCAATAGTCATCTTAGACTTTTGAAAACTGAACTGATTGAGCTTCTTAACCGGGATTATCAAGATTTTATTAACCTTTCGACCAATCTCAAAGGAGTTGACAGAGCAATGGATGACTTGATGAGACCATTGACACGCATGGAGACTCAGGTCAAGGTAATATATATATTTATATATAAATATATCTATATGTATAATATCTTTACTGTGTGCTAATGTTTGCAGTGGTGTGGGTGATGGAGAGTAGACTGCCAGTGTACATTTTCAAGAAGTCATTGATGCCCTGGAAGAACAATTAAATCAGAGAGCCCATGTTCGAGACAAAAAGGTGACAAGAAAAAAAGACATAAAATGATGGGAATAAAGAATACAAATAACTACGTTTGACGAGAAAAGACTACCACTGACAATAATTATATATAATTACAGGCTTGCTTAAAGCTATTGCTGAATATCCACGACTCGGTTACCAAGGTGGAGAGTTTATTGGAAATTAATGTGGATACTACAAAATCATCCGTGATTACCCCAGCTGTTGTTGATTCTGAAGGTTCAGATGTGTCTATGGATATTGGATCAGGAAAGCAGATTGAGCGTGTGGCTATCGAATTCAACCAGATGCAACATCTCGTTGGCCGAGGCAAGGACCTTCCATTTGTGACCGAGAATGCATGGGTAAGATATATGTACATGCACATACACGCACACACACACATTTATACATTTGTGTGTATGTGCTTTGTGTCTGGAAAGTGATAAAGTGGGTATTGGATTTACTAAATCGTATCACAAGCGCATCACTCGCATCAAAGACACGCTGCAGTCCAAATTATCAAAGACCCTCTCTGCTGCACTTCGACAGCTAAAGGATCATTCAGCCGACAAGACAGCGCATCAAAGCCTTGTGCAATGCCTGCGTACATATGCACTTATTGATCAGGTCCAAGTCGCAGAGAATTTGATCAGACAAGAACTCGTGCGCCCATTCCTGTCAAAGGTTATTACCAAGAAAGCACTTGATGCACATCGTACTAGTCGATCTTCAGATCCCTCAGCAACAGCACCAGCACACCCTCTTACGACTATGTATGGCAATATCCTGACATTTGCTTCGACAGATCTTCAACCGATCATAGAAATCACTCAAAAAACGCTCAGGGGAACAAACTATGAAGTATTGGTGAATTCTTTGTGGGTAGAAGTAGTAGAGAGAATACATCTGGAATGCACAAGTATTTATGCTGCTGGCCAAACGGATGTATTTCACAAGGTGAGAAAGCAAAATTATATATATATATATATATATATATTATGTGTTTGTGAGTTTTTTTTTAAGTAATAATAATAATAATAATAATAATAATAATAATAATAAATGGATGGTTGGTTGGTTGGTTGGTCTCATACCTTTGTGGATCCCAGTGTTATTCAGCATCGATCTCGTTTATAATGAGCATCGAGGCCTTGTGTACTTGCAAAAAATCTTTATTCTATTTAAGAAGCCATCCCAGCTACACAGAGTTTATGAAGCGGTGGCAGCTGCCTGTATATTTCCAATTGAGGTAAAAATGATTACAAGAGAAAGAGAGAGAGGCCTTAATTATTCTTTAAATTGTCAAAAAAAAAAACAGATTTAGAGAAATTGTCAATACAGTGGAAGAACTTTTAATTGATCAACAAGCAAGTGTTGCAACTCGACAGCTGGTAACAGAGAATGGTGAGTATAAGAATATAAGCAAAGGGTCTTTAAAGGAAAGCAAAATAAATAAGGACATTTAATTTAGTTCAACTTAATTTAATTTAATTTAATTTAATTTATATATATATATATAAAGGACTTGCTTTACCTGGATCAAAAGCAGTGTTCAAAGCAATAGAACAATGTTGGTCGGATCAGATCTTTCTCTATGGTCTTTCCCATCGTTTCTGGAAATTGACAATACAGGTAGAGTAATAGGATGTATATAAAGAAAATTAGGGCCGTGTTACTTATACTAGTAATTACAAGTTACTTCGACGATACACACTGTGGGCTTCTGGTTTTATAGACTTGGCTCGAGATACCTTGGCTGAGAAGGAAAAGGTAAAATAAAAATAAAAATAAAGTTCAATTACATGGGAAGTGGGAATAACCAACGAACCAACCATTGTGCTTTGTTACTGTAGACAAATTTCTACCCAGCCATCAATCCTTCTTCAAGACCCAGTACTCCACGTCCAGGAACACCGGCTAGCAATGCCCATGATACGGGTGTAATTGAAGAAGCTACGAGACTAAAGCAGCTCACGGTACTTGAGAATGATGTCGAAACTCTGGTTAACAAGGTAAGTCCAGATATTCTAACTGAAAAGTAAATCCCACAGTCAATCTTACAACACAAAATAATATATATATTAGACAACCACTCTTTTGAACGAAGTTATGATTCCAAAGCTTCCGAATACCATTCTCCCAAATATTCTTCGAGGTAAGTGGTTATTAAGATTTGTATATTGGTTTCACTGATAATTGCTTACATGACACATACCTTTGTTATTAAAAGAGAGTATGAATGAGATAATACATACACTTGAGAAATCTACTATCGAGGAACTCAATAAACGTATCACAGACATTATCAGCCGGCGATGCATGGAGTCCGTTAATTTAGTCAAAAGCATCACAAGCCAATATCGTCACACTAACAAGCCAGTACCCATCGAACCTTCATACTTTATTCCCAATTTCTTCAAACCATTCAAGACTTTTGTTGACCAAAATAAAGCTTGGATTAATCCCGAAAAGCAAGCAGTGTGGGCCAAAGTAGTATTTTCGGCTGTATTGATTCGGTAAGAAATTCTAGGGCTTAGCAAGCGCTAAAAAAAAAGGAAAAAAAAGGAGGCTGATATTATTTTATTTTATTTAATAATAATAATACTAATATATGCTTATAGATACACAAGTGTAATGTCAGAAATGTTGACAAATCTCCAAAAGACAGAGGATTCTTTACGAAAGTTGAAGAAGAGTAAGAAGAGTACTGTATCCTCGGTGCAAGGAGACCCTTTGGGAGACAATACTGTAACGGACGAGAACAAGATAAGGCTTCAGCTATTAATAGATGCTCGTCAAATCGGAAAAGAGGTAACCAAAAAATAAAAGCAAATTTAGGGTTTTCTGGATACCATTAGTTTATTAATACGGTATTAATATATATTTTTAGCTATGCCTAATGGGGATAGATAAAGCAGAATTCAAACCATACTCATCTTTACTTGATGCCGTTCAACCATTTGGTAAATTTCTTATTATTTTCTGTACATGATTATGAAGAGAAAATTGATTCCTTTTTGTTCGTGTTACTAGAATGCCTCGAGTAATTAAAGGCTATGCGTTGAAAATCGATTGGTTGATCAATTGATTGGTTGGTTGAATAATGGAGTCAAGACATTAGGACAAGACAGCAAAAGAAAGATTGAAAAAGAAAAAGAAAAAGAAAACAAGCATTTATACGTATAATTGTATTAGTCATTTTTATGACTATGTTACTATGTATCCCAATCTTTAGACAAAAATACAATAAATAAAATAGTTCTACTAGAGTTCTGTGGTTGTCATAATAGGTAATTTGTTGTCTTTCTTGACAAACCAAAGGTACATTTCACCAATGGACTCTAAGCTCTCGAGATATGGCTCGATCAAATGTTCGGGAAGAGGAATGAACTCTGTCACGACCTGGTCCTTGGCTTCTAACTCGGCCTCAAACTCATCGCCCTCAAGACCCTTGCCATCAAAATCCCAAGCCTTGAGACGGTATACTGCTCGGTTGTCACCAACCCCGCCATTGCGATAATCTACTCCGTGCTGGACCATCCAGTTAACAGTAGCTTCCCAACCGATAGCAGGCAAAAGATAGATATCCAAATTCCACTCCTGAACTGCTCGCAACAATATCTTCTTGGCCTGAGCCAGTGTAACGGCTCTCTTTTCGGCCAGAGACATTGTCTCACCATCCTCAATAGTAACATCCCATCGACTAGGAGGGCCGAATTCAAGGACAGTGTGTTCTACGAGTCCAGCCTCGTAAAGACCGGATGCTGATTCAAGGGCAGGAAGTTCGAAGCCTTCGACATCGATCTTGAGAAAGTGGATTGGCTGCTTGAAGGCCAGAGTCTTGTCGAGCATGGTTCCGTTGGGTTCCTTGTTGTTCTTCTCGAGGGCAGCAGCGTAGTCCTGGCCGAAATCATTGGGTGTTCGGAGTGAAAGTAGCTTATTAGAGTTTGTGTCAAACAAACGGTTGAAGGAAGGTATGGAATCCACACGGATTGTCTGGGTTTTGATGACCGATTCTTGTGTCGAATAGTCCAAGAATCCAACTCCACCATCACCCTCCTGGTAATTGGACATGGCAATCTTTCTAAATTTATCGAGTGCTGCAAAGGGAAGAACTCTGATTCGGTCTGAAATCTGGTTTAAACGGGCAGCAAGATTGATTACACCTTTTTTTTAAAAGAAAAATTATTATTAAGATATAGGACAGGACCCAAGACTTCTTGGGCTAATGATTCTTTTTTTTTTGATATCAAATCAATCCAAAATAACAATATTAATAATAAAAAAAAATTAAATACTTACTTCTAAGAGGTGTCTGGGGTTCAAAGGCAACAACGTGAGCACCGCTGGCTCCGGCCACCATCGAGAACAATCCATGATTTGATCCTAAAGGGTAATCGGAAAAGAAATATTAATATTCAAAGATGTGGTCCCGAAATGTAGAATCCTCCCAAATTTACGAGATTTATAAGCATGTGCATTATGTATTTGTTGTGTCTGTGTCTGTGTTTATGCATATGTTTGCCTGTATACACAAATGACTTACCCACGTCGACCATCATCAATGGACTCTTGCGCATAGAATCACGGCGATGTACTCTAAGGACCCATTTCATAAGACTGTAAATTCTGTGCTCACGTCCATAGTGGTTGTTGATATCGATGGTGTGTCCTTCAGAAGCAATAAAGACGTCTGGCTTGGAATTTATCTAAGCAAGTTTTTCCCCCCCCGTAAGCATCAGTAATGTTTATTTATTGCCCTGCGTCGTTCTCTTTTCTCTCTCTATTTATCACACACACACACACACGCTTTTTACGTACCACACTGAACTGCCATAATTCGTTGGGTCGGGCATAGTCTAGACTCTTTGCAGTGTTGAGTCTTATTGTTGTTTGATCGGCAGTGGGTGCAATAGGTGCCAAGTTATCGACAGAGACGGGCTGAGATGCTATAAGACAAAGATAGAAATCAACTTATATTAGTATCTTCTTTTTTTTCCTTTTTTATGCCTCGCAATTTTATAGGCGAATATACTATTTAAACAAGAAAACAAAAGAAAAATAAAGAGCGGGGAGTTTCTATTTATTTTACCTGGAACAATGGGTTTAGGTTGTTGAAGCGGCTGATTCTGGAAGAGAGGACAAGGGCCTAGTGTAGCTTCTTTGACGACATCAGGAGGGTATCTTGGAGGTGGAGGTGGAGGAGGGACAAAAGGATTTGGAGGAGATGCGGGTACATTATTAGGTGGAGGAACAGGAGGGGGAGTATCTGGGTGATTAGTCTGATGATTCAAAATTTAAGTAAAGATTTCAATTAATGATCGGCCTTTGGTTCTTTTGTTATAGGAATAGTTGCAGTGGTGGTTGCTTACATGGTCTTGGTGATATGCGTCGTGGTTATTAGAGTCTACTCCATAGTCTGGAGGGAAGACGGCATAAAGAAGGAAGCCAAGAAGTACGAGGGCAAAAAGAGTGACGAGTTTTATGTAGGGCTTCATTTTGGAAAGAAAGTCAAGGGTGAAAAGAAATGGGGCTATTTGCCTTTTTATATATGTTTTATATTTTTAATTTTTAATTTTTTATTTTTATTTTTATTTTAAAATAAATTATAAAATAAATAGTAAATAAAAATAAAAATAAAAGTAAAAATTGACTATTTTGATATTTGATATTTGATATCTGATAATGGATATTTGGTATTTGATATCTGATTCTGAGTAACCCTATTATTCTTGTATCCTTTTTATTCTTCCCCATGTCTCTGTGCCTCTATGTCTCTATGTCTCTCCATATTCTCTCCCTCTCTATATATATATACATTTGTATGCGTATGTGCGCGTGTGTGTGTATTATGTATATACAATATAGAGTATATAATACAAAGTATATAGTGTGTGTGTATATTTATCTTATCTCTATTTGGTAGATCGTTGTGGGCAAAAACTAGTGGTACGTAACACCCGCTGTCGGGTCGATCGAATGAGTTTAGAGTCAAATTAAACATATAAAAAAAAAGAGTAGAAGCCAGACAAAATGGTTTGTAGCTATTTTACTTTATAGGCTGTTCTACCAAAGTAGTCCAACCTGTCCGTCGCTGTCCTCTCTTTGCCCACCTACAAGTAGTAACAGACATCAATAAATACAATATTGTCCTTCAACTTGACCAAAGAAAAGAAATCGAACCTAGTCATAGAACTATTGAACTATTGAACTATTGAAAATAAATCTTGTGCTTACAATTCAAGAAGCCCATTTCCTTCAGGATTCTTCTCTGGGTGGTAGACAGCATTGGGTAGCAGGGTCTCAATGACATTGTACATAAACTCAGGTTTCTTCTCCGATATTTCGTCTAAAATATTATTATTATTATTATATTACTATATATTTTCATAATTATTTTACTATTTTTTTTGGTGCTCATAATTTTAATTAGTCTTTCTTTTTTGTTACCTGGCAACATGGGTTTTACAAAGTCAAATACACAATCTGGGTTTCTTTGGTGACGTAATTCAATGTCTCCCTCCTAAAAAAGAAAAAAGAAAAAAGACAGAGTCCCCACACATATATATTCTACTTTGTTAGCAATGTTTTTTTTATATATATGTATATATTATTGAAGTAAGAAATTTACTTTAGTACCAAAAAATAAAAATAAAAAAAGCTTGGTTTTGTAAACGTACCTTTCTAAATATCAGCAGACTCAGCTTACTCTTGTTAAAGTATTTGTAGGGACTCTTATGGATTTGGTTGTTGATGTTCTTCTTGATCCAGCAAAAATTCTCGACGTATTTGAACCCCCATTGACTTGCCATACTTACAATCCGTTGTAACCACTCTTTCTCGAGCCAAATGAACAAGAACCCGGCTGAAACAACGCTAGACACATTGAGTTTGGCCTGTGAAAGAAAAGAGAAAGAAAATTAGGATGATCATATTAAAATCCCTACAAAATGTCTGCTAATATTTATAGAAACTCACTAGATCATCAATATGTATTTTTCCAGGTACAGGACTCTCTCCGGGCAGCAGCAGAGGAGGATCCATATAGACAGCGCTAAATGACTTTCCATACCGGCTGAGGTCTGTGGATAATATATTGTTGACCGTGTGTAGTCTAGAATATTCGGTCATTTATCGTTATTAGTTGATTGATTTTAAACATTTATAAATAATATATCGTATTGTATTGTATAGTTTACCTTGAGGCTATTGGTGGAGGTTTTGGTAATTGTGATTTAGATTTACACAAAATAGAATGTGCCCATGATCTTGGAATAGGTTTTCCGGGAATCTTGACATATGTTGGTAAACTGGGATCAATTGTACTGTTTTGAAATCGATGTAGCTGTGATTTAGTTTCCATGTTATTATTATCATTATTACTTTACTGATGACCAGTGTCACAATTATTATGCTTCTCACCTGACTCTCTTCTTTACCAAGAGATAGTTACCATTCCTGTCTTGTACTTGGACTTGCATAACCTTGTATTTAGCCAAAATACTCTCTCTATCAACACCACGTCGAGCCACTCGTTCAACAACTGGTCCTCCTTTACGTGCTCGCTTTGGTCGCGGTAACTCTCCAAACTCAAGATCCCAGAAATCATCATCCACATGAATATAGTCCCTGAAAGATTTGAGAAAAAATTAATAGATCAAGTTAAAAAAAAAAATTATTATTATTATTATTATTTTGGAAGTTAACCAGCTTTATTTCCTCCTCATTCTTTCCTTTCTTGTTTAAAAGAAATATATTACCCCCTCTCTCTTAATTTTTTTTTTAATAAAAAGTAAAATATACTTACTCTTCCTCGTATATTTCATCCGTATTTCCGTCTTTATTTTCTACCTGCCACAACTCAAGTGCATCCATATCATCGGCTGCTCTTGAATCCATCGTGGCTGTCTTGACAGTAAATGCAGAAGTTCGCTTAAACACTTCTTGTAACTGTTCTTCTGTCAAGGGTTGAGATTCGACTTCCATTTCTTCTACTATATCCACTTCGGGTTCCTTGACATCCATTGTCGAAAATTCCTTTTGGATACGTTCGAGCTCTTCAAACTTTTTCATAATCGCCTCTACCGATTCGGCATCTTCCACATAGCCTACATAGTGTACATTACTGGATAAATTGAACAATAAGAAGAAAGGAAAAATAATAATAATATTAATCAAATCGTCATGTTTGTAAATCTTCACATCAACATTTATAATGGCTGGTAATGTCGTACCTAGCAACAGTTGGTTTTTGTTTTCTTGCTCTTCGTGGACGATCGCTCATACTTCTTTTCGTTGGTCTTCCTTTCTTTAAAAAGAGAGAGTGTGTGAAGGGAAGAGAGTGAGAGGGTGAGAAATTGAAGAAAAGAAAAAAAAATCTATAGATTCAGAAAATCTGCCGATTAACTTTTTCTTCTTTCTCTCTCTCTCTCTCTCCTCTCTTTTTCAGACCTCCTCCCCCCAATTAAAAAAAAACAATTCGCGTCGGAACGCGTTCCGACGCGAAGTGTCTATCTTTTTATTTTTGCGTGACGTGCCTAGAAGGAATCCTGCACAGGTTGACCATGTCCCATTCTACAATTAAACTCTTAGAGCCAATCGTAGTTAATCGCATCGCAGCTGGAGAGGCAAGCCTGCCAAGGATTTCTTGTGCTGCTGTTATTGGATAGCAAGGCTTATTTTTCTGAGCAAAACTTAGGTGATCATCCGGCCATCACATGTGGTTAAAGAATTGATTGAAAATGCCATGGATGCAAATTCTAGTCAGATCGATTGTGTTGTCAAAGAAGGAGGGATTAAATTGATCCAAATTAAAGACAATGGAGACGGTATTCATGTATGAATATACTATTCAATAACATTGACACCTACAAAAAAAAGGAGAAAGAGAGAAAGAGAAAGAAAGAAAGAAAGAAAGAAATCAAGTGCAAGACCAAGATATAATGTAGAGTATTTTATGCTTATGATAGCAAAATGATTTGATAATTGCCTGTAAATCCCACACAACCAGCAAGTTACATGAACTAGAAGACTTGAAGAATATGACAACCTATGGATTTCGTGGAGAGGCACTTGCGAGTATCTCCCATGTATCTCATGTTACTTTACAATCAAAGACATCAGATTCAATATGTGCTTACAGGTATAATTGTGTATCTTCGACTGGCACACATATACACATATATATAAATATATAAATATATAATATAACACATAGCACAAAATATGTATTTGAGACTTTTGTTTATTGTTGGTTGTTTAGAGCGGCCTACAACAATGGTCAGATAACATCTAAGGCTCCTCATCCTTGTGCAGGAAACAAAGGGACAGTGGTGGGAGTATGTGGCTACTGTGATGACGCGTGTTCTTTGAAGATGCTGAAGAAGAAGAAAATATGTTTAGTTGATATTAAACTACGTATGTTTGTGCGTGTATGTATTTTGGGCTGCTCTGGCTAGGTTGAAGACTTGTTTTACAATGTACCTCTGAAGAGAAAGACTTTGCGTACACCTCGCGAAGAATACGAGCAAATAGTGTCTGTCATGCGGGAATATGCAGTTCATCACCACTCTATTTCATTCACATGTAAAAAGGTTGTCTTTTAACATAGCTTTTAATAATAATGATAATTGATATCTAAATAATCGTCCTTTTCATTTCATTTGAATGTTATTTAGCTTGACTCAAATACATTTGATATCAAAACAACCGGAAAGGATCTAAAAGGAGCAATACTACAGTTATATGGTAGCTTTGTCTTCACTTCCTTGCTATTCATCCCAAAGACAACTACAGAAGCATGTTGTTTCGAAACATTTGTTACAAATCCTAGTTATGGGGATGCCAAATCAACCAAGCTCCTCCTGTTTGTCAATCGTATGTTGTTGTTGCTGTGATTGTTTTTGTGGGATAAACTTTCTTCTTATGAAGACCTTTATTTGGAATTACCTTGTTCAGATCGAGCGGTCGAGAATAGAGCTATGAAAAAGTCTATCGAGAAAATGTATTCCCAGTATATACCACAAAATATGCATCCCTTTGTTTATATTTCAATAGATGTACCCCTAAGGAATATAGACGTCAACATTCATCCGACAAAAAAGCATGCAAGTGAAGATATCTAAAGCAAGAAGACTTAATACTATAACACAATTGTGTATATATCCTTGTGTGTACAGGTATCATTTCTGAGCCAAGATAAAGTGATCGATACAATAAGTACTATGATTGAGGAAGAGCTGGCAAAATGGAAGGATGATACAGCCAAAACGACAGTGGTAAGAATCATGATTTTCAACAATTATAACAATAATAAAATAAATGACTTTTAATGCACAAATTTGTTTCACACTCACACTAACACTTACGATCACAATAAAATAAAATACATCCCTGTATATTCTGCCATCAAAGAATCCTCAAACAGGTATACTGAAACACATACACATACAAGCAAGTGTTGCTAAATCAAAGTTTTTCTTTTGTTGTGGTTACAAAGTACCCATAGTGGGGGTAGTGGCTGATAGAATAACAATTCCTCCTGTAAAAGTACCCAGCTGCCAAGGAACTCTGGACAGGTTCCTTGTAAAAACGCCATCCGAAGTAACTAATTCACCCAAAGATCCTTTGGCAACCAAGCGGCCTTTGGTTTCAAAAAGATCGATGGATATACAGACCTACTGTATTCCGCAGCGTAGCCAGTCTCAAAATCAGCCGTCTCGTAACCCTGGGGCTGTTCCTTTTCCAGAAAGACAACCCAAGGCCAAAAGACAGAGTGTACAGGCCAATACATCTCCACTAGTTTCGAGTCTAGAAAGCATCCAAGAATTACAGAAGGATGTGATCCATGTAGAAGATATAGGTAAACATAAATCAAACAATAAAGACAAGATGAAAAACTTCTTTTATTTATCTCCTCATGATGTATATATTTGACCCATCATTGTAAACACTAGATCTTACTGACTTGATTTCGCACCACAACTTTGTGAACATCGTGGATGATTCATTGGCTATTGTAGAGCACAATAAATTGCTTTACACGATCAACTATAATGTACTAGGGTAACACGCGCGCATGCATAAAGATATATTTATATTTAAATGACAGTGTATCTTATTTTGCCTATTATTATTGCTATTATTATTTTAAAAATGCTTAGTGAAGAAATGTTTTATCAAAAGGTTCTGAATGGGTGTGAATCTTTTGGACGTATATTGCTAGACCCTCCAGTCTCGATCTGCGAGTGTCTAAATATTACATCCGGAAAAGAAGAGGAACCGTCACTTGTTCCCACTGGAAATGGACAAATAGAGGTAGGTTAACATATACATATACGCACATGCATGAGTAAGCTATAGAATACAAGCTAATACACAAGAAAACTAATAACAACAACAAATAACTAACTAAATAAATAAAAATGCAAAGTCTCTTTTATCAAAACATGCAGAAATGCTAAAGACATGCTTTTCTATCACTGTGGTGCAAGGACACCTTATAAGTTTGCCAGTGCTAATAAGGGACTATGCACCTGATATGAATAAGTTACCAGACTTTCTGCTTCATTTCACGCAAGTAAGTAGAGCTGTATTTAATTGTTATGAATAAATTAATGTAATAAATACAAATCACAATCAATCAATCAATATATATACGGGTGGGTTGGTGCGTGTGTTTTTAGATAGCATGGGAGGTAGAAAAGGAATGTATAGATGATATTGCTAGAGAATTAGCACTACTGTATACTCCTCCTACTTGGCTTGATCCTTTTGTGGGAGATCCTGAGTGGGAATCCAAGGTACAATACATCTTACTACCAGCAATGAAGACCAATTTCAGGGTACCAAAGTATCTCAATCAACGCTATATCCAATCCCTTGTCAGTATTACTGACATTCAACAAGCCTTTTCTTAAATCCCCTTTCTTCTTCTTCCTTCTTCCTTCTTTCTCAAGTTTCTCTTCCCAAACAAAATATTCTGTAACCCTTTTGCTTGTTGTTCTTTTTTATTCACTTATTTTTCTGGTTAATTATGAGCTTAATAATAAAATAAGATAATTGAATGCATGGAATAGTATGTTTTGGATTTCACAACATAGAACGTTTCTTCTATATGTGTATATTAACCGCCAGAATCTTAAAAGTATGTGCATGTTAATTAATTGGTCATTATTGTTTTGTTAATATCAACAAAGCATAAAGTAGAATTTACTGTAACCATTAAAAAAAATAGTGTACATAAATACATATATATGTAGCTTTTAATCTAGACCCAAAACCAAAACCAAAAAAAAAGCCGCAAATATTTGATTTCTTAGTGGATTTATATAGATATATAAACATACTCTTTATCAGCACGTCTGATATTTTGAGATTCTGCAATCGATACTTGTAGAAATACATAAATGCGTGCTTCCATAATTTTCTATAGCAAAAAAAAAAGTATTCACCGCTTTACGATCTGTTTATTCAGTTTAGCTTTTATCTACATATATATATAATTTTACTGTATATGGATCCAGTGTTTATAAATGACCTTTCAATACCTACATTGTGCATGTAGTTCGTTTTGCATTGTCATTTTGGGTTGATTATTCTTCGATATATCTATTTAATAATAATAATAATATTCTGTTTAATTACAGCAAGGTCTAACGAATACAAATGGTTTAATAAGCAAATCAAATACACTATATTCAAGAATGTAAGAAGCAAATCAAATATGTTTCTTCTTTTTCTTTCTATTGGTGTGTATAGCCAAGAGAAACCACCCCCTTTTATTAAATATACCATAAAGAATTGTACTTTATTTTTTGTAAATTCTTATTACTTGAATCACAAAACATATATACAAAGAGAAAGAGAGCGAAAATAATAATAATATTTGACAATAATCACCTTAGTACCCAAATATTCGGAATGATTCTACTCTGACCATGATTAAGTGTGCATGTTCTTTTTTTTTTGCTAACAAAATACACAAGTATTATATTTGGCTTCATTCAAATACCAAGGACCCTTACGTTTGAGCCATTTTACATTTCTCGACTAGATAATCCAAAGCAGCCCTTTTTGCTATAAAAGAAAAACTAGAGACTATTTATTTTTTTTAAAAAAAATAATGAATTAATATATATATATATAAGATACATAGTTGTATTCATCGTTTTTTCTACTTATTTATTTTATTTTATTTCTTAAAGAAAAAAATACAGCTTGATATATTTTAATTTAATGAAGATTATCTACACAATCCTTGCACTTGCAATTTCCTTTCGTCTTGGCACTGCCGACAGAGTCCCTGGTCTTGTGGGAGCCCCAACAGAAGAAAATGTCAAGCCACTGATAGCTCCGCCCCCTGAGGCATCACTGTATGATGTGTTCTATGCAAAGGGTACCAGAGTTTATGTGTGCAATCCCGAAAAGACCGGATTTCAGCATTGGTACAATGTTCAAACCCATGCAGAGCTTTATCCTACACGTGACGAAGAACCACCTTTTGACAAGCCTGGAAACCAAATTGCCCTCATGTCTGTAGCTCCTCTAAACCAAACTCAACAAATGTAAGGCTTGTTATGATCTTGATTTCAGTTTCTATATAGCTGTATACAATCTATCTAACTGTGTTGTTAATGTTCGTATTATGTAGGGCATCTCCAATGACCACATATCCTGTTATTATGTATTATCCAGATGGCTCCTGGGTTGGTACTGATCACCCATTAAAGACCACTAGCAGAGAACCCGGAAGAGCAGAGCGTGGAGATGGAGCCAATATCGATGATCACATTGAACGGGCTGCCTACACATCGACTAATGGGTATCTCTCGCACGCTCGCTATGTTGTCCGGCTCAATAGTCTTAATGGACAGGTACCTTCACACGCAAGCTGTGTTACAAAGGGTACTCTTGAAAGCAGACCATTCGAGGCCTTTTTCATGTTTTACACTGATGAACAAGGATTTTCAGAATTGAATAGAGAGCAGGAAATCTGGCAAAAGATGGTAGCTGGTGATTTTACACAGTAGAGCTTTCTTTCACATACATATACATATCTTAAAACTAAAATCGGGCTTGACCTATCCTTTGAACCAATACGCGTTCTCTTTTTCGGTTTTTCTCTATATAGAAAAAGAGAGCTGTATTCACTTTAGATTGGTTTCCTTGGTTATAAATCACAAAAACAAAATATCGATTGTCTATACAATTGAACGATTGATTTGATATTATATTATATTATATTATACATACATCTTTTACTCTAAAATTTTATGCTTTGATTTTCAAGTTTTTTTCTCTCTTCTTTTTCTTAAGAATAAAATAATTTATTTATATATGACTTGAAACATTTAACAAGCTTGATTTGAAACTTTCCTGTATTATAAAGGTCTAGAAACAATAAAGTAAATACAAGAAACACCATATTTTGTGCGTCTATTTTCCTTTATTTCTTTCCTTGATTTTTTTTTGGACAACAACAAAATACACTAGGAAAATGGTCTATTATTAAGAAAAGATATATACTTCTTTTTCTTTATTATATAAATTAAATAGCTGTAAGATATTTTATACATGGTCTTTTTTTTTTTTAAAAAAAAAAGAAAAGGTTATATGTAGCATTATCAAAGTCTACCGGTCTATCAATTTGTTTCTTCTTCTTCTTCTTCTTCTTCTTCTGGTTCTCCCAGCTGTTTAGTTCCTATGCCTCCTCCATCAACCTTAAAGTGGCGTGTATTTGTGTGTTGTGTGTTGTGTGTCACATTAATTGGATACACAGTGTCAATTTTTTTTCTTTGTGTGTGTGCTTTGATATTGATAACCAATAAAGAGTTTTCAATATCGGCAGGTTCCGTTGTCGACTTTTTATTTTTTATATATATTTTAAAGCAAAAAGCATAAATTGAAACACCCCCCAAAAGATATATATGTATGTACTATATATATATATATATATGATAACATAGTAAGAATAGAAAACCCCCTTTATTGGGTACTCAAGGTTGCAGGCATATGAAAATAGTGAACACCAGAAACTTTGAATTATATCTGTATTTCTTATCAAGCGGCCTTATTATATAACTGATACTTTGATACTATTAAATAATATTACTATTATTATAATTAATAAAGAGCTTATAATATATTAAGCACAAGCATAATAAGAATTATAATATCCAGTGTACTAAAGTGGGACAACAAGAAAAGAAAAATAAAGGGGGGGTAGAGATGAGAGATGGTATAAGTTTGTATTCAGATTTAAACGTTATATTATATATGTATACAGGTGCTGTTGCTGGTTTTTTTTTATTTTATTTTACAAAAAGGTTACCGGTCTATATACATATTATTGAATAGAAAAAATAATAGCGATACAAGGTCTAGACCAAGCCCGAATAGACCAGACCAGACTGAATAGCCTTTGCAGGTAATACCAAGATGTGTATTTGGAGTTCTTGATTCTCAAGTTTATGATATTTACAATAGGCAAAGAAGCGTTAGAATATAATGTTTACATTTATATTTATATTTTTGGGCACCAAAGCTCAGGCCACCCACAACTAAAAGATATATATATATATATAATTGTGTGTGGGCACATGCTTGTCAATTAGTTGTATTTTGATAAAGGGGGGGTGGGGAGGTTTTTTTTTATTATGTAAAAGCTAATGGCAATAATTAATAATAGCCTTGACCTGACCTGAGTCTAGGCAAATTGATTGCCCAAGATCAGAAGCTAGGTGATTTTTGTATTTTGTACTTTGTATTTTGTTGTTGTTTATATATGTGTATGTATATGTATATAAAGAGGGGGTAGCCATCATGAATATTCTTTATTTACTTATTTACTTGGGTGTGAAGAACAGCTGTGTTTAATGTATTAGATTGCCGTGTTATAATATACAGTACAATACATTATATGTATATATTTATCTATAAGAGTCCAGCAAATTATTACCCTCGGACCTCATTAAAGTGGCACAGCCAAAAGAGATAGAGAGAGCGAGAGCGAGAGCGAGATCGAGATCGAGATCGGAATAAGTCTAAAAAAAAAATAACCAAGGGAATCAAAACAGACAAAGAAATAATTGACAATATTTATTATGATTTCTACTACTATTGACAGTTGATAATTGACAAGAATCATAATCATAATCATAATCCTAATAGAAAAAAATCACAACCACAGACCATAATTTATTGGATATTTGGAATACAATATATATTAGGTATATCTTGATAATCTATACTCACGCACATGCAAAATATATACAGAAAAAAAGTGTAGGTGTATAGGTGTGTAGGTGTGTAGGTGTGTAGGTGTGTGCGTATGGGTGAGATTTATTAATATTATACTTTTAAGCTAGTTGCTTAATTGACTAGCTGGTTACTTGACTACGGCAATCTTAAAAAACAAATATAACAACAGCCGCAGAAACAACAACAACAACAAAAACAGTTACGGATAAATATAAGCTTGGTATTCTATTTTGAATAACAAACCTGCCCAAAACGCCAACTGCCTATTTTTTGCACAGAAAATATATATATAAAACTACTGACGTGCCCTATTTTCTTTTTCTTTTTTTTGTTAATGTAACCATGGTTACTTTATTTAAGTTTTAAGTAACACTATTATTCTCATAATCAGCTCAGACCATCTGAGCCCATATGGATTCCATTCCGAATTCAAGGCACCCGTCATCGGCGTCCAAAGGGAAGAATACCTTATTTTATAAGTATATAATATATTTATATATATAAAAATAAATATGTGTATGTATATATGTATGTATGCATGTATGCCGTGTATGCATATCTGTATGAATGTATAAGTGTATCTATGTAATATTGACGCTTGGACCAAATATTATTTATAAATGCATTCTATTTAAATCAATAATAAAATATACATATACATATGAAAATATAATTATTTAGAGTATCTGGTCTCCTTACACCAGTGAATTGGACTATCAGAACACCACACCACACCACACCACACCACACCAAAACACAGCATACCACTTTTATCAAATTAATCATAATAGACGCACCAATTAATGACTAAAATATTAAAGTTGTGCAGAGTCCCAAATATTCGTCTATGAAGCTTTTTTTTTAAAAAAAAAAAGAAAGAAAATTGTAATAATATAATAGTGACATCATTAAATTATCTGTAGCTTTTCAGGAGAATGAATTGACTAATAGGTTTGTAAAGCTAAAGCCATATGTAGTCTGGAACAGTAGGAGGTTATATTAAATATATGTACATGTATGTATATGTGTAGTGCAATGTAATGTAGGGTTGTGAAGTGTGGTATAGTGTGATTTTTAGACTGAATGGACTGTGCTCTTAATCTTTTTGGTTTGGTTTTTGGTTTTTGGTTTTTGGTTTTTTTTTAAGATTTGGTATGACAACTGTTGATTATTGAAAACTCATCTAACAAACCCCATGCCTAAAAAGAATAAAAGAATAAACTAAAGACAAAAAGAGACTAAATCTCTAATCCTCTAAATCTCCATTGCTCTGGCATTCTATTCTATTAAGTCATTCAGTCCTTCAGTCCACCTGTCCGTCCTTCTGCCTTTCTGTCTTTCTGCCTTTCTGTCTTTCTGCCTTTCTGTTTGTCAGTTTTAAATTCCCTTTCTGATACCACATCCCGATGCTTAATTTCTCTTTATATATACAAAATCCTGTATAATCTTAGGCTACAAATCAACTTCAATAAGAATTGTACACCTTTATCGATTCCGAGACTCCGGAATGCCCGGACCGTAACTACTTCTTTTTTCTTTTCTTTTCTTTTCTATAAACGTCTCTTTCTTTCTATAGTAATCTATATATATAAATTATATGCATACAGGATATATGAAGAAGAAGAAAACAGCAACACTACAGTATTCAAATGATATATATATATATATACATTTGATGTATTAAGAATAAGAATAAGAATAATATATAATTATATAAATGTTTAACCATAATAGCATATGAATTTGAGGACGTGTGACGCGCTCGGGCGATCTTTTGTTTTAATGATTTCATTGTCTTGGAGGTTGTCTCTAGGATATATATATATAATATTGTCAAATTACACGATAAAAGCAACAATAATTTTTTATTTTTTTTTGGTTTTGTAAGTAATACCAATAAAGAGGTTTCGAAGTAAAGATGTATGTATGTATATATATATATATGAGATATAAAAACAAAAATAAATAAATAAATAAATAAATAAATAAATAAGTAATAATAATAATAATAATGAATGTAATATTATTATTATTATTGTTTTTTTTTGGAGGGAGAAGAAGGGGGAGAAGGGGATTATAGCATAAATGGCAACATCAAATGTTTCTTTCAACTGTACAGATTAGAAGACAAAATAACAAGGAGAATAAATAAAAGAAAACAGAAAAAGAAATAAAATATTTGGCATGAAAAACATTGATCAAGGTAAGAATAAGAATAAAAGAAAGAAAAAATAATAGTCAAAGAAGGTTGTATGGGGGAGAAAGTTATGTACAGAAATTGTAGGTTTGGATTTTTGGTTTTGTTACATAGAAATATATGAGAAAAGAAAATATTGCAGGAAATTTGGGTTAATGGAACAAGAAGGAACGAAGGAAGAGGAAGATGTTAAAGAAGTGTTGACGGGAATGGGCGGAGGATTAAATTTGTTCGTTGCGATGGTGATAGTGGTGCTGTAAGATTTTTTCTGGTATTGGGCTTGGTTGAAAGGATGGGCAGGGTGACATGTAAGAAGATACATATATAGAAATAGTTGATGTCCGAATAGGAAATGGTTAAGTAGACTGTTGTAGTTGTAGTTGTTGTAGTTGTTGTTCGTGGTATTCGAGATTGGTGATCAAAGAAAGTTTTGTTTTCAATAGTTGAGTTTTGCAGGACGTGGTTGATGTTGGTGTTGGTGTTTTTTTTTGTTTCTTTTTTACTTTAAGAAAGAACAGCCCCTTCTTTTGTGACCATATTTTCCACACCAAGTACTGTTATAATAAATGGTTGATGTTAATATTAAATGAATAAAAGATTAAATATTTATATAATTATATAATTACCATTGACCACCTTGTAGATTGAGTGGTTTGATGTAGAAGGTTGTCCCAAGAGAGGGACTTGGTGCAGGTGTTGGAAGGCCAGAGATTTGAACGCTAGGCTGGATTTGTGCAAGCATCGTGAACTTATTCAAAGAAATGAAAGTTGTAGAGAATACAGAAAGAGAAGTGTGTAGATTGTCCGTCAGTCCGTCAGTGTATATATATATATAAATGCAAATTTAAATGTGTGCCTGTCTAGTGTGTCTAGTGTGTGTGTGTATGATTTGTTTTTAGAAACAAAAAAAAAGGGGGGAGGGAAGGAGAGGGAGAAAGGGAGAAAGGGAGAAAGGAGTGGAAACGGGGGGAGGGATGAAGAAAATCAAGGCGAAGGCGAAAACAGGGTAAGGCAAAATGAAGATAAATGCATAAATAAATAAATAAATAAATAAATAAATAAGAATAAAATAGGTATAGTTTTGCAAAAAAAATAAATTATGCTTCTAACACTCACCTACTAAGGTGGAGCACCGAATTTGACATATAAATCATAAAATATCACTTATGTGCACACACACTACACACACACTACACGGTACATAGCACATAGTACACCGTATATAGTAAATACACAGCAAATATACAGCACACATCCATTACTCTGTTTCTTTTTATTTAGTTATTTATTTATTTATTAAAAAAAAAACGCCAAAAATAATACTAATAATAATAATAAATACAGCGAGTAATTCCCAATGACCGAAAACACGCGGTAGCACATAGGACATATAGACCAAATAGAAATTTGCCCACTATTTTTTAAACTTTTTTTTCTTATTTCATTCTAACATAAAAAACCTCTTCCTATTAAAGATGTACTGTTCATCTAGACCATGTCAAAGAGCCTTCACAGTGAGGCACACAAACATCAAGCCAAAATAACAAAATAACCTTCACCCCGTGCCTCTCATAGGCAGGAATAAACTTTTTTTTTTTCTTTTCTTTTTTTTTTTGTTTTTCTATCATATTTCACTTTTCTCATCTTTTCACTTTTTTACGCTTTTTTTTACAACTTTCTCTACCTCAATTTCTCGCTTTCTTATTTTATTTTATCTTACTTTTTTTTCATTTTGGTTTCTTATTCTTCCTTATTCTTCTTCTTTTCCTGTGATTGCTCCACTAATTATATTCATATTTAGAGTAATTTCAATCACCGAATGCGCCTTTGGGAAAAAAAATATATACAGTGTTTTGACTTGGCTTTCCGACCTTTACAAAAAAAAATTGGACGTTCTCTCTTTTTTTTTTTGACCTTTCAGATTTTAATTTCAGACAGTTTTAAAAAACAGTGAATAAATAGGCTACTTGTTTTGGAAAGAAAATATTTTAATCCCAGACGTATTATTTACTATATTTGGTTGAAATCCTACATACAGTCATTGTAGGTTCAATTAGCGCTTGCTCAGAAGTCAGAACAATAATATATTACAAGGCAAAAGACAGCTATGAATAAAAACTATCATAATATCAACTATTTTTATTATTATTATTTTATTAAATTTGGCTATTTATCTAGTTTTTTTTTTTAAAAAAATAGCTTTCACAGAATTTTGAGTATATAACTTTGTAAATCAGCAAGTGGAATATTATTAGAAGCTTAATACATTATATATATATATATATAAATATCTTCAGTGGATTAAAACTTTGATCGCTTGACCTTGTACTTGATACCAACTCAAAACTGTTTGATTGGGTCTAATTCTCGGGAATATAAAGGAAAGGGCATAGATCTGTAGCCTCTATCTGTAACATTCGCAAACTTTGACCACTGTAATGAATGTCGATATTATCCGTAACAATATAGCTATTTGCACATCTTGGTTCTTTATCTAGTCTTAATTGTTGGCTTAATTAAATTAAGAAAAGCGTCGCTAGCTGTACCAAAAGTACCAGGTGGTGAATGCTTTAGTTTTCTACCAGAAACAGTGGCTCTTATAAATTTTAGCTGGTGTTTGGTTTTTATTTTAGCATTGATGACACCTATAGCTAAAGCTGCTCATAAAATTCAAAGGAATTTACCTCTTTTTGATAGTGTCTTAGCTATTGTACGCTTAGCTTTCAAAGCTCTTTCATATCCTGGTCTCATGCTGATATAAAAACAGCATCTTATACAAAAAATGCATATTTGACATATGATCCATGTCTGGTGCTTTGTATTAGACATCCACTCATATTGCTACTAAAGTCGTGCAAAACTTTTTCATGTTTCTCAGTATGTTATTATAGTTTTAATTCACTTGAAGTTTTAGGACTAAAATTCTTTGGACGCTTGTGTTAAGCTTTTAATAGCTTCGTAAGTTGTAGCGCAAGGGTTTTCATCATAGAGATACATTTAATATATATAATGTATTAAGCTTCTAATAATATTTTACTTGCTGATTTACAAAGTTATATACTCAAAATTTTGTAAAATCTATTGAAAATTCTCTACCAAAACAGCCAAATGTAATAAAATAATAGCTAATATCACGATAGTTTTATTCATAGTACCATCTGTTTTTGTCTTTTACACTCAAAGTTACCATCATCATTGAGACATTGTCCTTACTTCTGAGAAAGCGCTAATTGAACCCGTAATGACTGTATGTAGGGCGCGTCCTAATATAGTAAGAAACCCGTCTGTGTTTAAACAATAAACCTTCCAAAAAAAGTAAAATAATTTCCAAGCTGTTTTTGGAAACAGTCTGAAATTAAAATCTGAAAGGTAAAAAAAAAAAAAAAAAAAAAAAAAAAGAGAGAGAGAAAACGTCCAATTTTTTTTAAAAGGTCGGAAAACCAAGTCAAAACACTGTATTAAAAAATCCTGTCCTGAGCGCATTTATTCCCTTTCCCTCCTACTCCTCCCCTCCAAAAAAAAAAACAAATCAAGTCGAATCAAATCAAATCAAATCAAATCAAATAAAACCCAAAAATATTAACTTTGTATCTCTTGACAAATGACAAATAAAGACAGACAAAGAAAAGGGCGAGTGAAAATAAGTAATAGTAATAATAATAATAATAATAATAATAATAATTAGCCTTGGTTTATATCCTAATACTCTTATTATTTGGCGTAAAACACTAATGCTAATACTGATAATATTATGTAAATAATGAGGTAAATATTGAAACAAGAAAATATATATATATCATTATTATCCTTACTCTTTGATTCTTATTATTTTCAATTAGTTGCAAGAAAAAGTGCACAGAAAATACTCAGTGGATCCCACTCTCCTTCTTTATTTATCTATATATCTATATATCTATATATCTCTTTATTTCATTATCCCATACTAATTTCGTTTTTATTGATACAGAGAAGATGAAAGAGAAAGGCATAGATTGGGCGTTTTAGCTGATACATGATAAGCTACAGAAAGCTCGTGCGTTGCACTAGAGTTTCTGAGAAAGTTGAAATAGAGCCATAAAATATTATAATAATAATAAACAAAAACAAAAAAGACAAAATTCAGGGCATAAAAAAAGGAAAGTACTTTAAATTATTAATATTAAATATTAAATATGAATTATCATAATTTTTTAGTCTAATAACAATAATGAATAATAATTAATAATAGCTATTAATAACTATCATACGAAATCATTACTCTAATGAGACACAGCTCCTGGTCTTTGTAATTACTGGACATCTATACAAGTATCACTAGAGCTGCTTTGTATTGCTCGTTAAGCTGGCCAGAAGCACATTACTCGTAAAATGGGCTGTACCGGATAGACCCCGGTCTGTTTCGGAATAGATGTTGTGACCTTTTCAAGGGTGCGGTGGCGATGGGCAGGACTGTAACTATGGGCCTTCTTCTTATTCATATTCATGTTCTTATTCTTATTCTTATTCTTATTCATACTTGTATCCGTATTTGTATTCGTATTTTTATTCTTATTCTTAATATTGGTATTATTCTTATTCTCACAAAATGTCTTTGTGGCGGTATATCTGATGGGTGTTTCAAGACTGGTCTGCTTAAGCTTTGTATGTTTAGTCGTACAGTAGTACCCCATCATCTCCGACGATCCTCCTCGATCATAATTGCGCTTTTGGTAGCCAGATTGTTTGTTAAAGAGGAATCCATTCAAGCCCTATAATCAACCCAATCGATCGTCGTTTGGGTTTACAACTTTACTTTAACCTACGTCGACATAGTCTGTATAATTTCTACCGGTATACTGTCTATCCTCATTAACTGTAGCATTATTTACCACAAACAATGTTTTTTGGACATTAAACGACTCAAATTGCTCGGACGGAAGAAAGGGGGTCGTCCAGAGCACTAAGCAAGAAAAAAAAAGCGCCCAAAGAATCCTACCTAGTCATTTTGAGGATGGAAACGGCCAGACGGTCCGATACGTACCACTACATCCTCAATGTACGCCATGTTGGTGCGTGCGTCACACACATAATCCTCGATTGTGAACGGGATACGTAGAGCTGTCTGTCTGTCGCTGAGCAAGTTGGAATAAAAAAGTGAAAAGAGATAATCTTCGAGGTTGGTGCACAGATTGGCCAGCTGTACATCGAGTAGGTTTGAAACCAAAGTGATAGACGAAGTATTCAAGTTTAACTGAAGGGCTAGCAGCAGGCTCTTCGTCTTGATCTTGGTCGACAGGGGCAGACGATAATCAAGCCGAAATTCCCGGACAGCATTGTAGTCCCGAGAAATCTTGTGTACTAGGTTCTGGATAACATTGTCTGTGATCAGCCCAGCACTAGTATCTGAATCCGAATCCGAATCCAAACCAGACCAGACCAGACCAGACCAGACCAAACCAAACCAAACCAAACAGCTGGCGGTTTCGCCACACACCCGGAAGCGTGGAGACCTGATGGTGGAGTCGGGCGCGACTTGAACTTGAGGTTGACAAGATCACGCAAGTAAAGGTAGACAGTCGTAGTAAAAAATGGGCCTATTGATAGCTTGCAAATCATGATATAATTATTATTCCTGTTGTTTTTGTTTTTATTTTTGTTTTTATTTTGTTATTTGCTTCTTCTTCTTTTCTTCTTTTTGTTTTTGGTTTCTGGCCTTCTGATCCTTTTTGACAAGTAAAGGAATAAATAAATAGACGAATTAAATCAGATATGTAAAAGTGATAGAGACAGCATACAGTAAATTTAGAGGAAATCGAGCAAACAGAAAGAATATGAAGAGGAAGAAGAGGAGAAAGAAGAAAGGAAGGAACTCAAAAAGCGAGCTAACAGTGCCTTTGGTCTCTTTACTTCTTTGTCGGAAACTATCATTCCTACATGGTACATATCTTCTTAACTATTTTGCCTCTTACCATATCATTATTATCATCATAAGTAGTTTTTTCCTTTCTTTCTTGATTATTTTACGGCACGTTATCCGGATCTGCTCATCTACCAACCTCTCGTTCCACATGTGAGAACCTTTTTTGACATTTGACATGCTTCATTTTCTATATATGGCATATTCCAAACGTACAACACAGCTGTCTTGAAGCATTATTTTAATGCCTCTCTCTTTCTCTGACAAACAGACTGACTGACGAATGATGGTCACCCAAAAGAAATTCAAAAAAAAGCTTTAAAAAAAAACAAATCAGACAACTCGGATAGGTTCTTGAAGATGGTTAGTAATTCTGGCGTCTTTATTTGTTTTATTCTTTTCTCTACCACACTACATGCACACGCTACAATCGATCTAATGTGTTAACCAAACGATGATACTAAAACCATGTAGTAATATGACGATTACCAATACTACATACGTATATTTATACAGCACATAGTATATTTTATAGAATAATGTGGTATAACATAATTTTAGTACCTTTGGTTTCAGTTTGTTTGTATGTGTGTTTTCTCGTCATCTTATAACTGTTTTCACATCATTTTTTTTCGTCTTCTTCGTCTTCTTTTTTTTTAATTAAAAAAAAAAGGCTGTAAATTGTATCGTTGGGATAGAAGATAAAGGATCTTAGTATTTTTGTATTTCAGACGATTGAATGTCCGTGCTTACAGGTAACTTCACCACCACAGGTTAATATAAATGTAAATATAAATATCTATATATACAACACTTTAAATAAATATACATATTGTGCATTTAGAAAACCAACCTTGTGTAGCACTAGTTGTAACAGTCAATGTTCCAACTTAATCAGTAGAAGTAGTAGTAAAGAAGAAATATATGTATAGCACGCAAAGAATATCTAAAATATAATTAGCAATTTTTCACAAAATAAAATTAAAAGGTGTTGCTATAGTAACTTTACCTATATATCTAGTAAAGAGAATGGTTGAAAAAAAAACATATTTATTTTACTTTGTTAAAATATCATTTATATACGCTAGGAAGAAAGGGGCAATATATATATATATATATATTATCACTATGACCAAGTATATTTCCCAAGGTTGACTTGACAAGCTTGCTATTCTTCTCTCAGTGGTCCAATATTTTAGCATGAGTTTTTAAGCTGTTACAAGCAACTTTAAGGTGTTTAAAGACTTGCATTGATCTTATTTTCTGTTAGTTCAAACAAATCTTAAAATGAACCATTAGGCATTTTTCTTGCTCTCCTAAAATACAACTAATCTTTCCGAGCTTTCTTGTAAAAAGGATTTAATCCTTAAAAATGCCTTGAGTGTATGAAAGTCAAATTGATACCTAATTATCTTACAGGAGCATCAATTGTATTTATATATTTCTTAATTATTATCCTTTTTGTGAAATAAAGAATAAACTTAGTTCTTCTGTTATTAACGTAAAATTGTGTGGCGTCGCTTTATCCAGTAATATAATATATCAATATCCTCAGTACGCCTTTCCGCCTGCAGCTAGATGTATTTATTGGGTTAAAAGAATTTTAATATCTGATTCAATATTTTTTGTTTTACAAGACACTCAAAAGATAAATAAAACACAGAGAAGATTGTGTTTGTTACCTAGCTACAAGTGACAAGCAAAATAATATAATATATTTATAATACTAGTAATAATAAGGTTTATAATGTGTATAATTTCATTTTCTTTATATATAGAATCAAGGCACAGGATTTGTTGTTGTTGTTGTTTTCTTTGGATATAGCAATGGTTCACCAAAATCGATTGTTTTTAAACTGGCGACTTTTGCCTTGCTTTATGCTTTGCTTTTTGCGACTTTATTTTTTCACCTGATCACAAAGACCATAACAAAGAATACATTTGATATACAAACCGAAGCCCTCCCCCATCTTTCGTTCGTATATACATTCAATAGAGTCACTTGAGCGGTCATCGGTATTCTTCTTACTATAGTTCTCAGTCAACTTGAGCTTTTATTTCCTCATCAGATCAATTACCCGCACAGACACCCAGATACACCCAGACACACCCAGACACACAATACAATACAGTTCAGTTCAGTTCAGTACATTACAGTACAGGATACTATAATATAATATACTAAATTACACGCACAGAAATACACATGTACATAAAGACACATTAATACCAATATATATATATATATAGATAAAGAGAGAGACAGAGAAAAGAAGTTAAAGAGAATACATTTTCTAAAAAGAATTCTTCTTTGGAGTGAATTAACAAAGAAATAAAGAAAGACTAAAAAAACAAAACATTAGAAGAAAAAGAATAATAATACATCACTAACACAGTCTATTGACAATTCCTAAACAGAGTAAGAAAGCAACACATTTGACGCGAACGTCCCCCCAAAACCATCCTATGCGCTCTGTCCAAGAAGGTCTTTTAACAGGCGACCCAAGTTCTTCATCAATAGATCCCCGTGCTGATACAGATGGACTTTCAGCCGAAGTTTCCGTGTGAACAGATGTATCTAATGTTTGGGTGGTGGCCGGAAGAAGCGGAATTGATTGGTATTCGTTCCCACCACCATTACCTCCACCAATAGCCGCAGCCGCAGCAGAGGTAGCAGAAGTAGCATTGGTTTCATAATATCGAGGGGCACCCACAGACTGGGAAGCTTTGTTAACACCGGAACAGATCCACTTCGTAAGTTCGGTAGTAGCCTGACCAAGGTAATAAGATACAGAAAGAAACAGTATTGTCGATATTCCCAAGTTAAGCCACCAGCCCAGTCCACGGGCCCACTCTGGGCGGGCAAGTACAACTAATAACCCCCGTGTGTCGCCTGCCAACCACATGTGGAACTGTCCAATAAACGTCTCCAGTGAAATCTTGCCGATAAAACAGTAAAATCGAGAACTCGTATTTCGAAGTTTTGCGGTTGCGTTCCGAAGAACGACAAAGGCTAGAATCGGCACCCATGAAATGTAAGGGTGCGAATTATTATAGACCACCTTGGTATCCTGCGAAAGTTCAAACCAAAAATACCAGGTCATCCCTACGCAAGACAATCCAATACAGGTCTTCTTTACCATAGGCCACACTCCAGACTCATGAAGTTTGTACTCCATACACTTTATGTAAGCAAATGCACTCAGCATACCCACATACACAATCCACGCGTCCAATCTCAGCCGGAACCGCCACTCTACAGCATCCCAGTCAATATTGAATCCAAGCTTGAGCCATTCAAAGATAGTCTCCAGGATCCCAGGGTAATGGATCAAGGTCGTCGTCACCATCGACGCAATCACAATCTTCAGCAAAAGGAACCAGACTATCCGGTTAGCCTTGTTGTGTATATACATCGTAATCCAGATTACAAAGAACCAAAACGAAACCAAAGGCGTAAAGTAGTAGCTCAGATAGTCTGTGTCCATCAAATACTGCAACACAAACGTCAACATATTCAGTCGGACCACAACATTGAGAATTCGGCCCAATCCGTAATCCCCTTTTTTGTAAAAGAAGAAGAAGTGGCCATAGCCAGTTTGGAAAAGGTAGCCCGCCACAAGTACTCGGACTGCATTGTAGATCCCCGAAACACTAGAAGCGCCTGTGAAATGGTACACTAGAATGATGACCTGCATCCACCCCTTCCACTCATCGGTCTGGTCTCTGTTCAAGAATCCTAGGTCACCTTCGTTTGTTGATTTCAAGGACACCAGACCCCCAACCAATACAGCAACCAGAAGTCCACCAAACATGGCCGGATCAAAGTGTTTGTGTATCTTGCCAAAGAGGTGAGTCCGGTCGCCGAAAAACATGTAAATCACGCACAGACCAAACAAAAACAGTGCTTTCAGCACAGACTCTGAAGGAAACAAGCACTGGGTCACGCTTTTCATGTATCCTATAGATAAAAGTATACACACACACACAAGTATAGATATATAGATATATAAATAAGTAAATAATACTAATAATAATATTATTATTATTCTCTTTTATTCCATCAAGTTTTACCTGAACCGGCAAGGTACATGCCAAAAGGTATCCATACCAAGAATAAGAAGAAGAATATGGTCTGATACCACCTGGGGGTTGGATAACGGAAACAGCATGTGTTGCTCATCGGAAAGGTCTTTGGTAATTGATCATTACACCTGTAGTTCAAGCCAAGCTGGATTTGTGCCTGAGTCACGGAGGGATAAAAATGCAACCCGTCCTTTGTCGCATTGTTCATCCCTACTGATATCTTGTTCCAAGCAAAAGGTATAGCAAATGATGTGGTCAATTCGAGTTCACTTTGTCTATCCTTGAGATATCCATTCATAACCTCGACCTTAGGTAAAGTTATGGTGTCATGTCGATCTTTAGAAAGTTGGTCGAAAAAAGGTAATTCGACTGGAGCCATCACGACCGCATCGGCAATTTTGTTATTCTTATTTTTGTTACCCTGGACAGCATCAAATACACGATTGACAGAATTTCTCCACTCGACATAGTAATCATCCTCGAGATGTCGCATGTGCCACAAACCAGTTCCAACAACGAGAAGACTAGGACGAGAAGCTGTTGATCTTGATTCGAGCAACTCGACTGTCCGGGTAGAATTAAGATAAGGGTCCCACCAGAACTCGACCGAGAGGTTTTCTGGGGTAAAGTCAAATCGAACATCAGTGTGTCCTGGGGCTATGCTTGTTGTGTTTTCTCGGATCAATGTGGCCGTAGCATAGAATTGTTGGCGAACGACAGAGTCACCAATGTAGAGTAGTTTAGAGTGACCAAGACAACTAGAGATTTCTGATGTCTGAAAGTTGTGCATCATACATCCTGACGGCTGCCATACTTTGTAGGCATCATCCAACCACCAGCCATCATTGAGCATGCCACTGCAGCGACTGCGATCGTTTGGTTCTACTCAAGATGTCAAGCACACTTTTTTTTCTCTCTTTCTTTATTCTTCGACATTGTTTTATCTACTTATTTACTCATTTAATTATTGTGGTTTGTCTAGGGCCCTACCATAGATAAATTGAAGGACGGCGGTAAAGATGACAAGTACAAATGTACAGCAGATTCCGTAAAAAGCTGCCTTGGAACGAGTAGACTGAGTGGAATGCGTTCCCATCCTGACTTTAATTACAGAAAAAAAACACGCACACAAGAACTACAAACACACACGCACACACGCACACAAAAGGAGAGGTATAGGTAAATATGGGGATAGAAATAGAGCGTAAAAAATATTAGTTCTGTGCTGTAAGTCAAATTAAAAAAAAAAAAAAAAGAATCAGATCTGAACGAGGTCACACAGACAGGTGTGCCTTGAAAACCACGTTCAGACAATCTAAATATTTGTTTTATTTATTCATTTATTCTACACCCACATATATGTATATGCCTATATATGTACATTCATATATACATATATATTTATACAAAAAATAGCAGTGTTCAATTGCTTTTTTTTTTCTTTTCTTTTGTTGATATATAATATTCAAATTATGACTTATTATTCATGACAGCAGAAATTTACTGGCACTTTCATTATTGAGGGAGAAGTATAATTAAAATTCCAAGTGCGGCGATGTAGATATTTCTTGGATGTACAACTGTCAAGTTGTTTTAGTACAAACCAAATAATAAAAACCATTATTGGCTAAAATTAAACAGCAATACTTTTAATATATATATATATAATATATATTTATATTATCTATTGTTTCAAAAGTAAAATAAAATGTTACCAAACTATTATTTTTGCGATAGTAATTAAGCGCTTATTTTCAAATTGGTATTGTAAGAAAAAGAAAGAAAAAGACCAGAATTTGGTATTTAACCCTCTAACTTTCAAGAAAAAAAGGGTTCTTCCTGAAGATCGAAAAAAGAACATTGCACTTGAATATTCCTCTTTTGTAATAATTTTTTTTTATTTGTTTTATATATTTAATATCTTTATCTATGTACAAATACCAGAATGCCAGAGTACCAGAGTACCAGAATACGACAATTATTATCTATAATTATTCATCAAATGTGTATACAAACACGACTACAAAAATAAGTGTAAATATAAAACATACATATACATATACTTCAAAGTTACTAGCGTTGGTTGTGCTTTATTCGCCAATAAAGTAATCAGATTGTACAAGGCGGGAAACAATCCTCAAATAGATCTCGATGCAAGTACATATTTTTCCGTTCAGTCAACAGTAGATTTATCATATTCTTCGCTATCTTGATAGCATAATTGGCGGAATTGTCGAGGCGGATTACTCCAATCTGGAATGAGCACAAGAACCAATACCTCTCAAGGAACGATGGTCCTACCATCCAAGCATCCAAATTCCCGAGGTCACCACCAAGGAACAAAGCTGAGTCAATGACCATCTTAAACATTTGGTCCGCATCGTAGAAATCCTGGTATATTATCATGAGATCACGCATAGACGCTCCAGGGATGACGTCTATACGAGAATCGTGAGGAATCATGCGTTGCAATTCAGCTACAAATAATCATTGTTCAAATAAATTAAATATACATACATGTATATACCCACACACAGAGATATATATATATAGCTATATAGATAAAGCACTTTAATACAGTAACAATAGCAAAACATCTTACTGGGTTGGAATAAAGAACGAGTTTGAAGTTCATCAGGCTGTATTGTATTTTCGATGAATTCTAATGCTTGTATTGCTGTCATTGGAGGAAAGATTCGTCGAGTAGGTTCTTCAACTGGGGAATTAGGTGTTGGGCTTTCGGTAACTGTACGTGAAAGCCCTGTTGCAGGGTCAACCCACATATCATCCAATGCATCCGTCGTATTCGTATCTTTGGACGATAAGGATTGATCGTCTTCCATATTAGTCATTCCATCGTGCACTTGTATACCCAAATTTTCGAGCGTTTTACGCCACTCGGGAGGTGGCCGGCCATTATATTCTCTAGCCTTAGGATTAAAGGAAGAAGAAGAGGACGTAATAGAATTATAATAATCCTGGAAAAAGGACGGGTGTAAGGCAAGTGGTTGGGAAAGGTCCAGAGGTGGAGTGTCCGGGAAATTTAATGACAAGCCAGCAGGTGTCCAGAGTGTATGTTCCTGTTCTTGAGATAGATTAAATTGGCCTTGGTTACTATTGAAATGATTGTTATGATTTAAAGATGTAGTGGTTGTAGCCGCAGCCGTATTTGTATTTATAGAATTATTCATGGTAGTGGTGACGCTGGTAGTAGTAGCAGCAGCATATGATGACAGCGGAAGTGGAGGGATTCCAATTATTTGCTTGTGATTATTTAAAAAAAATTCGAGGGCCTGTGGTATATCCTTGGACTTTGAATGCAACAGTTTTTCTGCTCCCATGTCGTCCAGCTCTCCGGCATCCCAGAATTTTGGTATTTCCACACCATTAGCCTTACAAGCCAATTTAAGGGTGAGAACGACCCCCTTTAGATATTTGTTCTCGTATGATAGTTCGGATAATCGTTGTCGCAACAATTTTGTTTCTCTAGCTGCACTATCTAAAACATGGACGCTCCTCTTCATAGTCGATTCTGTCTCTCGCATCTCCCTACGTTTACGTTCCCGAAATGCGCGCTGTGCAGCTCTGTTTTGTGCCTTGCGTTGGGCAGGTGTAGGAGGATTGGGCTTTCTCCCTGGCTTTTTACGTGGTCGGATAGGACGACCGTTTTCGTCTAGGTTGCATAGCTCAGACTCAGGGTCAAAGTATTCAAAGGCAAGTTCTGTCATTGATTATTGGCTGTAAGATAGGGCTTTATGTCTTTTTGTTTAATACAAAAAAAAGAGGGGAGAAAAAGAAGGTTTGGCAGAGATTAGGGACAAGGAGAGAAGAAAGAGGGGGTGGGGGGAGAGTCACAAGCAAGATTTTTATATATATTTATTATTTTTATTGCAATAAATCATTATAATTGTGTGAAGCAGAAAATTTGAGCGATTTTGGGAATTAGGATGAGATAATTTTAAAAGTCAAATTCAATGTAAAAAAAGAATCAACTTCTTTATGTAACAGTGTATTTATTTATTTATTTATTAGGATGCTAAATATATTATTCTTGATGGCTTACAATCCTCTAAAGTAGTGTACCAACTCTTAAAAAATATCCCTAAGAAGTTTGGTTGCAAAAGTATAATCCACTATTTATTTGTCTGGTGGGATTTTCAGCGTCATTCTTTACATTACCAATTTGGAGTGTCATGCCCAGACAGGTTCCAAAGCTAGGTGACGGTCAACCAAAATTGGGAGTTTTTGAGCTCTTGGCTTGGAATGGGAACCGGTGGGACTTTCTTGCTCCGATTGATACCCACATGGGCACACTATCAGAGAACAAGGCAGTAAGCAAAGTTCCCTTCCGAATTCCATTAAGCCAATGACTAAACCTTTCTCTCTTTAACTAATCTCAAAATTCACTCAGGCATGCGAAACGATACCAAAGAATATTCTGACTCTCTTTGGACAAACGGCTTTTCACAAGGAAACCTACCCCCAGAAGTCGACCACAAAGGCAACGTTGAATATAAAGTAAAATATATCGCATTATCAACCACACTTCAAACCAAATCAAATCAATACACACACACATATATATATATATACATATATACATATGTCTGTGTATATTACTGATAAATACATTATCAACATAGTTAAAATTGATCGGACCAACCACTCAAAGGCTAGAACAGCTCGTAACTCAACTAAAATGGCGGTAAGAGATAGAGAAAGAATACTTCCATATAGGCACAACTAACTAACGCATACACATCTATACACATTAGAATATCTGAAGGAAATGGAGAGGCTCTATATGAAATAGGTGTAGCTGATGATGGCACTTGTATAGGTAAAAAGAAAAAGATCTGGATTATGTTGCAAAACATACTCAAACCAATTTTTTGGGTGAACAGGTCTTTCGTCTAAAGAAATGGAAACATCATTGAGCACTCTGAGAAAAATGGCTAGCTTATTAGAAGCCGATGTGTATATAGTACGGGAGGTTATACTCGGCGATCCCGAATTTTCGTTCCATTCGTCTATTCCTGATAACAGAGTTGTGGAAGCCCTTGTCAAGAAGAACAACTCAACTCACTCACGATGGCCTATGGATATACGTATTGCAATAGTAGGTGGTTCAAATGCAGGAAAATCAACGCTACTAGGTCGAATTGCCCATGGAGAGCGAGATAATGGTAACGGGGTTGGACGAATGAGCCTACTGCGGCATCGACATGAAATTGCTTCTGGAAACACATCTTCTATTGCACACGAAATTATCGGTTATGACTCAGGGGGAAGTCTCATAAATTTTGCGACTATGAACATCAGTACTTGGGAGCAGATCTGTGAACAAAGCTCAAAACTTGTCACACTTCTTGATACCTGCGGACACCCCAAGTATCTCAAGACAACCATATCTGGTCTAACGGGCTATGCACCAGATTATGCATGCCTAGTAGTTTCTGGAAATGCAGGCCGTATAACAGATATGACACAAGAGCATCTTTTGTTAGCAATTATGCTACACGTTCCTGTATTTGTAGTCGTGACAAAGACAGATGCTGCTACACCAGATCAGCTTAGTCGCACACTTAGATCCCTTTTTTATCTTCTTAAGTCCCCCTTGATCAACAGGATACCAGTAGTTGTGCAAGACACAGACAGCATCATTAGTTGCGCAGCAGATTTGGTCTCAACAGGGTCAAAAATTCCGATATTCTTAGTGTCTAATGTCATGGACACAAATATTAGTCATCTTGAGCATTTTTTTGAACTTTTGCCCAAGCCCACAAAGGAGAACAATGAAAAACTACTGGTGGGACCAGTAGAATTCCAGATCGAGAGTGTCTATTCACTTCCAGGTACACTCAAGACACCCAAAAAAAATTGTGCGGTTTGAATTTGATAAGCTCAGTTTTTTTGTTCTTTTAAAAATGTAGATGTAGGCGCTGTCATTGGAGGTGTTCTTCAAAAAGGTTCAATTGATATCAGGGGCAGTAGCACACCACGAACTTATTTCCTTGGCCCGGATTCCGAGGGAAACTTTGTAAATATAATGGTTAGCTCAATGCACAGACATCGCATGCCAGTTCACTATGCCTCTAGCGGACAAACAACAACGCTTGCAGTATATTCCCCGGATCGAAAGGAGCTTTGCATCAAAAAAGGAATGTTTGTATTAGGCACAGACACCCCAGAGTGCTTTTTCGAGTTTGAGGCAGATTTTAATGTCCTTTATCATCAAACGCGTATCGCAAAAGGTGCTTGTGGCCTAGTTCATCTCGGATCCGTGCGGCAACCAGCACGAATTATGTCTATAAGAAAAAACACAGCGACTGAGCCACAAATAGCATCGAATAACAATCCTTCCGCAGCAGATTGCTTATCCAACGAGCCATCAATACCTCAATCGTTAGAAACAACAGAATTAGCGTCTGGAGAAAGAGGCATATGCGTATTCCGTTTCATGAAGGAACCTGGATACCTAAGTGTAGATTCCCGCTTCTTATTTATCCAAGGAAAATCTAAATGTTTTGGTCGGATAACGCGACTAATAAGCATCAATCATACAAAAGAGAGAGAGGCTACATGCCGAGCAAATCCTACTACTATAGCATATTCTTCTGCCATTATCAACAAAGGGTGATTAACTTGAGTTTAATACTAATATTCCAAATAAATTCAACTGTTGTCTTGAGTCTCGACGTTTAGATTACTTAAAAGAGACTTTATACACACACATGCAATGAAACAATGTCTTCAGTTTTTTTTTTAGTTTTTTTTTGGCTATTTATTGTTATTATTATAATATTCTATTTACGATGGATTCTATTTGCCAAACACCTTGCTGAGCACACTCTTCATGGTATCATCCACACGATCCATGGCAGCCTTTCCAGTTTTTAAAGCCTTTGCTGAAGTGTCTCCTTCACGCTCCACCAATTCTCTCTGTTTGAATGATCTACGCAAGACCTCAGTCTTTCCATCATCATCATCACCACGCTTTCTCTTCTTTTCTTCAATACTCTTGTGCATCTTAGATCGTTCGACATTCTGGATATAAGTCTTATTTTCACGATTTGCTTGGGCAATTTCAGCACGGAGTCTCTGTTCGCGTGCCTGTCTTTCATAAGCTGTAGACAATATCACAATATATCAGTTACTTAATCATTTAGATATATATATATATATCTATATCTTACCAATTTGTTCTGTCAAGTGAGTCCATTTGAATTTCGGTAAATATTTAATGTTCCACACATCATGGTAGTAATGGCTCTTTCTCTTTCCACCTATGTTTTTTTTCACAAAGTAAGTTTATATGGGCAATTATTTCTGTGTTCACTAAAATTAGCCCAGTGATTTTTTTTTACCAATTTGCTTCATGTTCAAATATGTAGACAATGTCTTTGCACGCTTCTTATCCTTAAACTCTACCCAGCCTTCGACATAGTTAACTCTTCTGTTCTTTCCGTACTTTTTCCGACGTGCTGTGATCTTGGGATCTACAAATACCAAAGCATCTTCAATATCCTGGTTTCCATAGTTTCTGCTAACTTATTCTTCGGTTTCATTTATCTATTTTACCTTCTGGCTGAAGATAAATTCTACCAATCTCAGCATACTCGGAAAGAAGGGCCTTTACACGCATTGGTTTCATAAAGGGAGGAATTCTGGGCAAGTAGCAAACACCCATCTTTTTTTGTTCCTTTTCAAATTTTTCGAGTTCTTCGGGTGTCAAAGGCTTGATCTTTTTCTTTTTCTTTGATGCAGTCTTGCTGCTTGATTTATCGTTTATTTCACCCGAGACTTCCTCAGTATCTTCCTCTTTAGATTCATCACTCTCATCACCAAAAATGTCATCATTGCCGTCGTCAGAGATGTCATCGTCGCTGTCGAGATCGCTTTCATCGTCAGCTTGAGATTTCTTTGTACGAGATCGCATGGTTTTGAAGCGACTATCTACCACTTCAACCTCTTCTTCTTGGGATGAATGACCATCACTATCTTCTGCCTCAAGCCCAAACAGATCTTGCTTTTCTTTATCGTCTGCCATAATGTATGCACTTTTTGAGAAACCTTTCCCTCTCTCTCTTTCTCCATAAATGATGAAAATGTGTGGCGCAAAAAGTGAAAAGCGGTCACACGACCCACATCCATTGCTTAATTAAACTTTACTTTAGAATGGCCAAATGTGATGTGGAATGAGAAACTGTCTATCTTAATCACATTATTTATGCCTTAATATTTATACACGCTTATTATTAGTTTCTTTTTTGGGAGTACTATCTTGGGCACGGTGGGATTGTTGAACTGATTGAGACAGCATTTGCAATCTACTAATCATCTCGTCTCTTTCAAGCATGGCATTGCCATTATGAGGCATAGAAAGCGAGGATTGTTTGGGGTTTGGGTAATTCTGTTGGCTAGATTCGTAATGGGAGGAGGTGGGGATATTTTGGGTGGGATTTGATGCAGCTGCCATCATGCTTTGTAAGAGTTGGGCGTTTGTGCCATTAAAGAGATTGGCAGCACCCATAATGTTATTGAGTTGGGGTTGTTGTTGGGCCAATAAGCCTAGTGCAGAAGCCCAGATGGAAGGTTGCGTAGAAGAAGAGGGGAGGGCAGAAGCGGGCGCACTTGCTCCACCAAAAGCAGCGAGTAACTGCTGAAGAGCATCAGGGGCAGTGGCCGAAGGGGGTGCAGCTGCTGCTGGTGTCTGGGCAGCTGCATTTTGCATCAAGGTAAGGAAGGCTGCCAGGGCGTTTACGTTTCCAGTAGCAATGCCTGGGATAGGCTCAGGATTGTTAACAACGGAAGGATGGGCAAACTGGGGAAGGTGGGGAATACCACCAAAACCTAGGTGGTTTGGCTGCAGTGAAGAAACGGGTAGCTTATCAACAGCAGTAGGAAGAGTAGCAGGCTGTTTGCTACGATTGTATGCTTGAGGTACCACAGGAAGTGGAGAGTGAGAGGGAGAGTTTTGCAGGGCACGATGGAGAATTATAATGGCATCTTTGACAGTAATGCTGTCATATTCTATACGATTTCTCTCACAAATTAGCATTATCATATATATCAAATATATCTTTCTTTATTCTTATTAAATGGGGATACTTTACCATCAAAACGGACACTGTTGGTGTCTGTACTACCGCTCTGCTCGAAAACTTGTAGGTATACCTTGCCTTGGATTTCTTGATCAGGTTCTACGATGAGAACTGCTCGGGCACCCTCCATTATCATCTGCTTAATAACAATATCACGGGAAACAACTCCATATTGTAAGAAACGGGTTTGGATAGGGATTCCTTGAGCTTTGAATGCAATATGAATATACTCCACAAAGTTGTGGTTGACGTCACCCCAAACAATTGCTTGCACAAGAGGGGTATTACTTTCAAAGTCATTGGGATAAGGAGTTGCTTGGTTGCCAGCAAGAGGGCTGGTGGCACGACGAGGAGAATGAGTTTGGGAGGTGTTGTTAGGTGTTTGTCTGAGTTCATTTCGTTCGGTGGTTGGAGAAGGCAAGGGGGGCATTCGAAGGGGAAAATTGTTTAGCTGTAGATGTTGAAGTCGGTACTCGTTCTGAGAACGATCCTGGAAAGGCATTCCATTTTGTACAGGCGGATAGTTTTCTGGGAACGGTTCAGAGCGCACAGTGACAAAGCCAGAGCTAGTAAGCTCGCGTCTTACACTTGGTTTGTATTCTTCTGGAAAGCGAGATTGGCCAACGGTGCGTACACCAAAGCCAAAGGTCTCGGGTCGGTACTGGGTAGTGATGTATGGGTTGGAGTGAACATCGTACTTAGGGGATGCTGGAGGATACAAATCTTCAATGCGTCTGACCTTACTATTGTAAGTATCACTCTTGGAGTAAGAAGTTGCGTCTTCATAGGTATCTTCAGTTGTATTTTTTTCGGCCCGTCTCTTTCCAGTAGAATTGTTTCGTGAGGAGTTATCTTGGTGATCACGATTTTGTCCAGAATGTAAGTTTTCGCGTCTTTTAGGGGGAGGAGATTTGCTGGGAGAGCGTTTACGGCGCTCTGAGGAGGGCGATCTTCCGCCGCGATGGTTGTTGTGGCGATTAGGGACTACCTTTTCAGCGTCTTTACCAGAAGGTTTGTGGCGGCAGACTTCTAGGCCTGTCAAGAGCAAGCAAAGAATATGAGTGGAACAAATTGGCTCATTGTTCGTAGATTGAGGGCGAGAGGTAAATAGGGCAGAAAGTTTCGAAGTGCAAGGTTGAAGAGATGTGCAATTCTCTTAATTTCATTGACATGATCATTATCAATCGAGTGTTTCACATGTATCTCGCGAATGCTAGACTCAATAAATTTGTGCTCGATATCCCCAGATACTCCCAAAAGGAAGAATTACTGGAAGTAAATGGGAGATATTTCTATTTATCTCAACCATAATGTTTGACCTATACAAAATCATGCCAATGATACTTCCATGCCACAAAGAAGAAAAGGGACACAATCCAAACGGACGAATATATATATATATATAAAATAAAATAAAAAAGTAAAGAACCTACCAAGAGTAATGCCTTTAAAGTGGCGCCCATTTTCAGCCCGGACTGCGGACCGACATGCTTCTGGAGAATCAAATTGAACGAAGCCATAGTTTCCCTTGAGTGATACATCAAGTACTTTTCCGTACTTCTCAAAAAAGACGATTAAGTCTCTCTTGCTTGGGTCGATTGGAAGTTGCCGAATAAACATTCTAGCATCTACTTTTAAGGCTTCTCTTTCTTTGGCTGTTAATGTGTTGGAGTTTGAGGATGTTCGTGTTTGAGGACTAGATATTCGAGAAGTTGGAAGTCTTCGGTCATTGTTCTTATCTTTTCCAACTTGATGGTCAGAAGGTGTATTATTTTTTTGAGATCCATTAAGAAGGCTTTTTTGGGAGGCAGATTGTCCTTTCAAACGTTCTGTTATTGGGAGTGGATTAGAGCGTTTTTTGTTGGATTCGTTACGATCGTTTTGGTCTTCCAGGTGTCTTTCCCTCTTTTCGCCTGCACGATTTGTCTTGGAAGCTGGGAAATAGTTGACATGTGTTTGGGGGAGTTCACGAGACTCGGCTGATGATTTTCCAGGGGTAATTGAGAAGTCGTTTCCAGCTGAATTACTTGCCATCTTCCTTTTTTCGCTAATTGATACTCGAGGATCGATGTTATTTTGCATGGTATTTTATAGCTCTGGGTTCAAGAAAAAGCAAACCGCCCCCAAAAAAAAGGCAGTGGCAACAAAGAGCCTAAATCAGAGTTGCAAATGCGTGACTTTGTTTCTCATGACGCAAAAAGTTTTGGTTAAATCTCAGAAAATATCAGGTTATCAAATGAAGAATTTATTGGTTGCTTCCAAAAAAGGTGATTCTTGAGAAGCTAGGAACATGTGGAGAACATTATAAAAATAATGATTTCTAAAGAACAATAATAAAAACTAAGGATTATTTAATTATATTCAGTATTTTTAGCTTTGTTTATTAGCAGTTTACTTATATGTACCTTGAGCAGGACAAAATGGATAATGAGCTTTATTTATAAAAGCCATGTCATTATTTATAGCTCTTTCTTAGTCAATGCCTTTTACTATTGTTATCGTTATTAAAATATATAGCCAGATCAAAACTCGAGATTTAACAGCGTGCATAAATATAAATATTTATAAATTAGAAGGATTTTCAGCATAAAATTTGAGTCATTGTGAGTATTTACTAAGCATAAAGTGGATTCCATATTTTCCCAATGTAATAAGTATTAGACATGCACGTTAAATAAAACTTTCTAAATAAATTATTGTCCAACAGAACAAACATTCTAGGAATATAGGTAGAATACGCAATATTTATTTAACAAAAGAAAATCGAGAGGCAAATGCCAGAATAGTTTTGCTAAATGCTACAGGTAATTGACATACTAGTATTCAATTTAATTATGGATAAGATTATAAATATATGATAAATAATTGTAAACATTCCAAGCGAAAAAAAAAACAAAACAGAAAAAATTGTCTTTAAGAGACATTAATCTTCTCTCGTTAAACCTGATTCTTTAGTAATAGATGTTATTAGATCGTACATCAATACTAAACGAGGATTTGAGAAAGAGTCGTATAATTGAATGATGTTTTCATCGCTCTCGTCCGAGAGTAAGTTAAATGGTTTTCGAGGCACCTCCTTGATGTCATGGCATATATCAGTGTAATCATACAACTGTTTTAAGCTTTTACGAAGAATACGCTTTGCTTCCAATGTGGCACTTGGTTTAGAAATCTCGGTTAGCATAGAAAGTGTGTCGACTATTCGGAATATAAATTCAGAAGTAACTAAATATATTTAAAAATGTTAGATAATTTACCATAAAAAAATGTTTTTTTTTAGGTTTCTTACAAAAGCACAAGAAGCTCTGCTTCCTTATTTGTTTTGATGCTTCAACAAGAAAATTCGCGCTCTTCAATAAGAATGATACTGCTCGTTCTTGAATCAGTTTTTTGATGTTTTGGTTGGAATCATCGGTGGGGTTGGAGCTAACAAACTTGGGCTGTACTAGGCAAGAATAGACCTCAAACAAGAAGATGTGATAAAATGTTATGAGCATTATTTGTAGTTCCACTTTGTTTTCTTGAACAAGTTTTTCAACATCGTGACCAAACGGATCATCGCACATCTTAAGTTCCTCGGGGAGCTCTTTCCACCAAAGGCTGACTATTCGTTCAAACTCGAGGATATGTTCAATGTTGAGTTCCCCGACATGGCCCATTTCTACTAGTCTGACTTGGTCCTAAAAAGCAACATATAAATTATTAAATCTTGTTTTTATCTCTTTCTAACAAATAACTAGATATATGACTTACTAAAAAATGCAATACGCAAGGGTGGTTGTTCCAACGTAGTATTCGGTTAAATACATCTAAGTATGCCACTGTTTTAAGTGATTCCCCAGGCAAAGGATATAGTGGCACTGGCATGAATCGTTTCTTGTTTACCCTGCGTTCGATGATATATGTCACCACTCGGCAGAGGATGTTAGAAGCGTTGTAGTGTCTATTATATAAAGCTGTTTCCATAAGAGTGCGCTCAGGAGAATTGTAGTAACTCGCTAGATCTTGACAGATTAGCAAGGATATAGACAGCAAATTTCTCGCCTCGCGTGGTCGCATCATATTGAGTAGGAAATCTGCCAGTAAGTTAGTTGTGACTACTGTCTCCAAACGTCGGTTAGGATCATCAAATATGTCGCCAAGAGAATCTTTAGATATTTGGTAGAAATATTCGCTCATATCTCGTTTCAGTTTATACGGCAGGTTAAGGTGACCACATTGGCTGCTGCACATACTAGCGCATATAGCCGTAGTCATGGGAGAAGAAAGAGGATCAACAAGTTTTTTGTAGTATTCTCTAAACGAGGGTTCATGTATTAACGGAAGGTATTGATTAATACAGTGAAAAAAAGAATTGACCAAGATATCAATGGTTGTGCGTGGGTTGGGTGCCAATCCGATGGGTACAACGGGTTTTCGGTTTTTAGTTGGTGTAGCACTAGACATAAGTTTGAGCATTCTTGGCATAAAAGAGTTCTGTGTCTTCGTTTGGAACAGGATGGATGTAGTGTGAAAAGAGGCTCCAAAAGGCGAAAGGTATCTTAACGAGGCACTCATGTACATTAAAAGCTCATCATAGTCATGGATTTCGCTTAACAGTTGCAATCGACCATTCACCATTCCTAGTGTCCACTCATATTGTGGTAAGCGCGATGAGCTGTTAGATGGGTTGGAAGATACAATTTGCTTATCAAAAAGTTGCAGCTGGTTGCTTTGTACACTGAAGGTATCATCCTCGAAATCTGATTCAGATAACAAGCTCACTGGAGACATATATGCTTCTTTCGACTTTTTCTGATTCAATTCAAGTTCGAGATCTTTTATGCTTTTCTCAAGCTGGATTACTTGCTCGTACATCTCTTCAAGCTTTTTATCGTTAGGCATTGGCTTTTCTTCTTGTTCTGATGACGATGATTCTGAATTTGTATCAACTGAATCGCAGATTGAAAGGCATTTTCGATCCAAACGGTAACATCGATCACATATCTTAGAATTCGTCTGCCATACACATTTTCGACGCTGTTTTCTGCACTCTTGATTGTTAAGTTGTTTTTTTTTGTTTAATTTTTTTCTCTATGAATAAGTTGACAGAGGATAATAGTAAGCACAATAAAGTTACCTTTACATGGTGTTGCTCTTCGACGATTGAGCTCCATTTACTAATAGCTTTAGTCGTTTTTCGATCGCAGTGATAAGAAGAGAGGAATCAAGTCACAAGTACGAGGACTAGTTTTAATTTGATATTTCAAGGACTAGATGAAAGCAAAACAGTGGGGGCATAAAAAGGAACTTGTTACTTGTGTCGCTAAAAAAAGGACAGACTACATTCGCCGATATAGTTTTTTAAAAATGATCTCTAAGGACAGTCGAGCTGAGCAATCAGGTTCAAAGAATAAGTTGGTCATGACCGAAGAAAATTGTCACATTATGTTATCCATTTATGTCAACGTTTGACAGTATGTTTTATTCCATTACTAGGGTTTGAATACTCTCCAGATCCTGGAAATAAATGTGGTTGAATATTGATACACTTACACAGCTGTATATGGTAACTTGACCGTACAAAAATTCGAAGATCAACAGGCGATGATTGTCCATAAAGTTCTCCAAAATAAAGAAGGTTGACGGGGATCTAAACATCTACTGCCGCAGTAGTTTCTTGTCCTATTTTTTCCAATATTTCTGGGCCGTGATCCATGTGAACGGGAAGCGACCCAAAATTTACTGAAAAGAGTAAACCAAATAACTGATCTTGAGAAACCAAGCTAGAATAGTATGGAAGTATATAAATACTTTCAATAAGGATTTTATTTAAGAACCGAGTTTAGAAAATATAACTGAACCAGAATTATTAAAGTTACATTTGGCAAACCAAATTACAGTGATAGAATTTAACCGATCATATTCTCGCTAAAGGCTAAATGTAATTACCCTACTTTTTGTTCCACAACAGTTTTTCAGCGAGCCCTCGGTATATTTTTCAACTACCGAACCTTTTGGTATAAAGAAGTGAAATCAAATAAAAACCAGAGTTTATTAAGATCAAAGCATAATTATGCATATGAGCCCTAATACAATGCTAGGAAAGTATATATTATTCAGAGTTATATTTTGCCAAAGCGTTCAATTAATATGGGATATATTCTATTATAGGCAACCGATTTATAGATTATATACCAGCATCTACCCCAAAATGCTGACAGTGAACAGCCGATTTTGCTGCCTTTACTAGATTGCTTTTGGTATATCTAGTGATTGTACATTTGATTATTAATATAAGACTTAAGACTATATTTTACTCGTAAGAATGTCTTGTGGATATAGAATGATTTCTTCTTGAACCATACAAATATTTTTTCAATGGTGGTTATATTTTATGACTTTGTACCAATATGTAATGGGCGTTTTAATTTTTGCGAATTTTTTATTATGACAACAAATGACACTTTTGATCTCAGGAGCCTTACAGTTAAGGCTATATTCCAATAACTCATTGGTTACGTTGATTTTGGCCAATCTTAATACTAAATACATTATTTATTCTATAAATGAAAATCACTAAGATTAACCAAACAAGAATTGTATGCATTGCGCCAATCTTTTTTTTTGTATTTTTTTTTTTAAAAAAAAGTGCCCTTAAGTTGGCTTAAGACATGACAAGTAAGTAGTCGGATTTGTTTAATATAAATAAATGTTTATATTTAATATAGAACAATATTGTTAGAAGAAATCTACTTTCTATTGTTTTCCAAAAGTATGTACAAAAGTGGTGGGCCGGTTATCCTGCCAAAGCACCAAAAATATGGGAAGTCTCTGGATTCTTTCCAGAGTGCGCTTTGCGTACTCCAGCAAACCCTCTTCGATCTCCCTTTGTCATCATAATCTTCCAGTTAGCCTTTAGACTCGATAATACTCTCTCGATATCTTCATTGTGATCTGTAGAAGACGCAAGAAGAGAAGTCATTTGTAACATCTTGGCTGCAGTGGATGCAGGATTTTGGGACGATCCAAAATCAGTAAACAGCTTGGCAAAAACGTCTAAAAAGGAGCAAATATATATAAGAAGTATAAGGAGACGTTTGTTATATATTATTATTCTTTTATACCTTCCAATCGCTTTGTTTGTAATAAGATCACATTATCACGGAAACTTCGAAGAGCCATATTTCGCACATTCCACATCTCCTCTTCTTCTGCATTTCTGTATCTAACATCTGTACGAAGTGGCAGAAAAACAGCCTCAAAATATGGGAGAGCATACGTAAAGAAGAAAGACCACTGTTCGACAAGTCTATCTAATAACTTTTCGTCGGTCACACCAAACATCTTTGCATTAAGAGTAAACATTCCGTCTCTCAAAAGCGCTTCCATATCTCGGTATAACTGAGGTGACACAGGATCTGTTAAGCATCGTCTATATATATATATACAATACAAATATACAAGTAAGCCATAAGAACACGCAATTATTCGTCAGTATCACCTAAGGAGTTCGTTTAGATCTTCGATTGAGCCCTGAACCCCTTCGCCATTAAACAATGGGAGAACTCGAACACAGAATGTTTGCCATACGTCCCCCTGCCCACCCAATACCGCTTGCATGCTGGGTGCAACAGAATTTAGTGTTACGCTGCTGATGCTTCCCTGCCGATGGTAGGCATAGTTCATGCTCGGTGCAATAGACTGAGCTGTCATTGGTTGATATGGGGTGTTTCCGTTACCATTTGCTACGTTACTAAAATAAAATCCAGAAGGGTTGTTACTGGCGCTAGGAGAAGAGGGAGAAGTCAGGATCATATCATCGTTTCGCATTTGCTGGGAAGATTTTTCCATATCCCTAGTGATAGATTTTGCGTCAAGTGCTGTAAGTGACTTGTGTATACTTGGAGAGGTAATAGGAGAGGTAGGTCTGGGAGGATATGGATAAAGAGTCTGCGAGGTATTAATGCTCTGAGAAGACATTGTGCGATCAAGACTCATGGAACTTGGTGGGCCTGTTAATGATGCCAATCGAAGAGAATGTTGCGAAGAAGATGGTGACCGCATGCTGTGTCGTTTTGTTTGACTTCCTCCTCCATTTGGAGGGAGTTGAATAGTCAAGGTCTCTTCGGAAGCTGACCTTGTTGGGGTTGAATGTGAATCGATGCTTGATGCAAGGATTGAAGAAGGACTGGCGTTGTAGCTAATTGAGGTGGGAGTGGCGTGTTCCAAATAGTTGGAGAGGGATGAGTTTGAGGATTCGAGTGGCGTTGCCATCTTAGATGGTGATTCTGGTTCATCATCTAAGCCTTGATTTGGCTGTGTTGGAGTGAGCTGTGGAGAAGTCATCATGCCTTTTAAAAACAGAATACCAAGCTATTTCTTAAAGTAGAAAGGAAATGGATGTGACTTGTTTATTAAATGTATGATTTTGTTTAAATCTTCTCATAATCCAATTTGGTCTCCAACTTCTTTGCGTCGGCGACCTTTCTGACAGCCTTCATAAAATCTTCTTGCACTACATAATCACGCTCCTCCCGGATAGCGAACATGCCTGCCTCTGTACAGACATTTCTCAAATCTGCACCGTTGAATCCGTCTGAAAGCTTAACAATGGCTTCATAGTCTACAATAAAACATAGGCGTGATTAGAAAGAGGCACACTTAAAAAGTATCTATCAAGAATAGACTTACCAATGTCACCGTGTTTGGCAATATTTCCTGCATGAATCTTCATGATTTCTAGTCTGCCTTGCTCATTTGGTAATGGAATTTCAATCTTTCGGTCAAGACGACCTGGTCGCAATAAAGCGGGATCAAGTGTGTCAGGACGGTTAGTAGCCATGATCAATTTGGTTTGTCCAAGGTAATCAAAACCATCCATTTGGTTCAAAAGCTATCGATCACATAATATCAGCATTGGAGCACATAACTTAAGAGTTTATCCGTTACCTCCATCAATGTACGTTGAATTTCACGATCAGCAGAAGTACCCTCTGAGAAACGACGACCACCAATAGCATCAATCTCATCCATGAAGATGATGCAAGGCTCATGTTCCTTTGCGTAACCTGCACTTCTCATTAGCTTATTTAAAAAATCAGTATATATCACAAAAAGAAATCGTACCAAACATTTCACGGATCAGTCTTGCACTCTCTCCAATATATTTGTCTACAATAGCACTTGACACAACTTTGAGGAAGTTGACCTGCAATGTGCTTGCTACTGCCTTTGCCAAAAGAGTCTTTCCGGTACCAGGAGGACCATAAAGAAGAACGCCCTTAGGAGGCTTTACACCGACACGCAAGAAGAGCTCAGGGTTCATCAAGGGCAACTCGATGACCTTTTGAATATTACAGCGTTATGATTCCAAGTCTGCTGCTTCCACATTCTTTGCCTCCATCATACCTCTCTGAGTTCACGGATCTGTTCGCTCAAACCACCAATACCAGCAAAAGTAACATCTCCAGGATCTTCTGTAGACATGTTGTAAACTAAAGGATCAACTTCACGAGGGAGTACTCGCATGATTGTCAAAGTAGTCATATCAAGGGCTACGCGTGCACCCTGCTTCAATTTATCCTTATCAATATTGGTACGACAGCCGACAACGTAACGGGGTCCACTGGTGTTCTTAACGATGACTAGTATTTTTTTTTACAAAAGTAGAAAGTAAGAATAATGCGATTTTCAGTAACGCATGCAGGCCAGGGTTATATAGTATAATTACATCGTTCTTCATCGAGCTGTTTCAACACTTCGCCAATGACCTGACCAACACTTTGCAAAGCTTTGATGTCATCTTCTGATTTGTCAAAGTCTTTATCTAACTTTCTCAGCCCAAGACGCACTAGACAAAATATACTTTGCTTTAGCTTTTTTGACAAAAGGAACTTTACGCATAAAACCAGGTACGTACTCTCTTTCAGTTTAGCGTCCAGTTCGCGATGCTCCAGGAGTCTTTTTCTATATCCATTGAGAGCCTTTGCTTTGGGATCAATCTCTGATTGAGGCGGTGCTGATGAACTGGACGACATGATGTATAAGATTGGATTCTGGCAAAAGCAGTTGTCGCGCTTCTCGGCAACGTAAGGCAAACGGCAATGCTATGGCACGTGATGAGTATTGCGTCAGACACTACGTGACGTACGCTGGCCAGAACGTTTCTCATTTTCACTACCTTTTCTCCGCCATATTATCCATCAAACGCAATCCTTGCCTTGGATTTGTAAGGGAATCCTGTGGAAAAGAGGGAGATTTTTTTATTAAAAAAAAGGCACATTTTTTGCTATTACTTTAGGTGTTTCATTAATCATTGACTCTTGTATGAGTTTATCTAGTATCTATGTAAATAATTTATGGTAGTGTCTATAACCTCTTTTTTGTGGGCAAAATAAGAAAAAGGCTCATAATATAGTATATTAGGATCTTGTTGAAAACAAATTATTCTTGATTAATATTATTACTAATATATATTCAAGATTGGTGGTTAAGAAATAGAATATAAAATCTTGTAGGACTTGCAGGACTTGTAAAGGAATCAAAGGCTCTTTAACCTAGAACAAAGCTTATAGGATAACACTGTAAAATTATTCTTTGTTAATTTTAAAGAAGTAATTTAAAGCTTAGCGACTGGTAAATTCACAGCGACTGATAGTATTTTGAATATTTAGTGTATTCATCTGCTTGTTTCTCTTTTCTTTTTATCTTGATATATAAAAAACCTATAAAGATGACTTTGAGATAAGATATATATCCATTTCTGCGCTTTATTATCGCAATATGCGTTACTTTTCGCCAATTAGCGTAGATAATATAGGACATACGAATATTTATTAAAGTAGCACATCTATGTAACGCTTCGTGTTATTATTATTTTATTTGTTTCCAATTACTTTATAATTCGACTTTAGTCTTCGTCTTCGTCTTCGTCTTGTCTTGTACTTAAAATATAAGAGTAAGTCTTGTTTTTGTATATTTTCCAGTGTAAAGATAGCTAAAATAAAAGGCACTGTCTGTATTTTATAGATCACCAGTTCAAGTTATTTGTCTATTTAATGCCCTATACAAGTTTTTCTTTCGCTGTCTTTGGCTAATAAACTTCTATTGCTATTGAATTTATTTTTCCAATTCATTGTCTCTTTCAATTTAAGCATAAATCAGTCAATTGGTTGGATCAAAGATCTTGAATTGTATATATCATCTTATGGATCTTCCACCAGCATCCTTAAAATCATCTCATTAACGTAAAACCGCCTTGTAATGGTCTCAGTACGTACTCTAGATATAAAGCTGGCCATATTTTGACCAGAATTAGAATGACCACTACCAATGTTAAATAAAGTACTTGACCTGCTTTCCAAGCTATGCATTTTTCCCTATGGCAATTTATACCTTTTTCTGTCTGCGTTTTTATAAAACCAAGAAAAAAAGGGGGAGATGTGTGTACGTGCATAAAAATAAAAGCTAATAAAATTTAAACGATATGTAAAAGCTATATTCGTTATGGTTAGGAGTATTCAAATGACTTTGTTTTTTTTCAAACATAAATTGCAGCAAAATGACCACATTTATGTAAACAAAGTGATGTTATTTACCTTTATCTCCCTCTCTCGCTTTAGTTTCCAATTTAATAATATAGAGCATTCCTTTGCGATTTGTGGTCTAGCCTCCGGATAACATATAAATATTCAATACAAATGTAACATCTTGACATTGTTTAATCCTGTAAAAATCAACTGTTTGTGTACTCCTGCATTCTGCTGATCTGTTTGTGTAGGCTTATTAAGTACGGGTAGTCTGGTTTTTCTCTTTTTTATTATTATTTTGAAAATCGTCTTATTATGGGGGGTGGTCTTCGTTAACGCTTTATTCGCTCAAAAAAAAGAAGAGCTGTTTGGTGTACATAAGAGAACCAATCAAACCAAGAGACTATTAAATACGGGTTTATGAAAAAATAGTAATAACAATGATAGTAGTAACTGCAGTAGAAGTAGTAGTAATAAATAAATAAAAAGTCCGAGAACCGTATATGCTTAATCACGTTGTACTTCCATATCCACTTCAATTAACCCGATTTATCTTTTGGGGGATAATGTTTGTTATTTACTATAAAAGAAAAAACAGTTCCCTGCTTTAAACATTATTTGACGCCAGGATTGATTTGATACAGTTTGGCAGGATATTATGCTCATTGGTCCTAATAGGATATTCTCGATTCTTTCTACCTTTATCTTGTCCATGCTTGATAATGCATTAAAGAAATTAAAATGCAGTCTATATATCAAAACCTAGTGAGAACTACCAAGTCAAATAACCTTAAATTCCAATATCTTGGCATTAGGCGTCTTGGATATTGAATTCCTTCTCTTATAATACAAATACCAAGAGCCACCACATGAGATCAACAAGGCACACTATCAAAATCTACGCAGGCATAAAATTCATTTCAATGTTTAATAAAATAACACAGATAAGATTGCAGAACCAGACCAAACTTTTTAGTGGTTCATAAAATACAAAATTAATTTCTTTAACTTTCCTTTATTCACACTTGACTTTTAACTATATTTCATTAAGTTCCTGTATAATATATTCAAAAGAACCATATTTTTATGACAAATTAAATATCACAACTCATAAAATATCTTTCTTTACAATATAAGAAATAATATTTTGTCGCCTTTAAATCTTTGTTGAAAAACTACTTATGAGTGTATACAGATCAGATTATTAAGAGAAAAACCACAAAATGTATATACAAGTATATGTATATTATCATTATCTATACATTCATTAGTAAAGCTTCTAAAAGTCCCGCTTCCAAATCGCGCGTGACTTTTGGCAAGCACACCACAAACGCGGTCTTTTCAAGGCCAAAAAAATCCACCTTCTACACCCTAAGTACGCGCTCAATTGTGTGTGTGTGTGTGTCGCGTTCTTATTTTTTCACGATTTGTCTCTTTTCTGCTTCGTCATGTATATCAAGCAGGTCTGTAGACTTGTACACACCATAATTGATTTAGTATCATTGACTGACAAGAGTCATATAATGGACTGCAGATTATAATCCAAGGATTCAAGTCCTATAAGGATCAGACAACTATTGACCCTTTTAGTCCCAAACACAATGTCATTGGTAATTTACAAGTTAAATCAACAACGACAGAAAGAACTGCTTTTATTTTTTATTTGCCCTGACTTGAATCCAATACTCTGCACATCTCTTTTATTCCGCCTTTCTTTCTAGTGGGAAGAAATGGTACAGGAAAGAGTAACTTCTTTGCAGGTAAACCTTATAAGTTTAGTACATCGGGAGCACAATTTTGATCATGTTACATTCATGAGTACAGCCATTCGATTCGTTCTTGGTGATGCCTACCAGAATCTAGGAAAGGAAGATAGACAAGCACTTCTTCATGCAAGTACAATCGAAAATGTTAACTGCACATATACATCAAAAAATCTTATTATCAATCGACACACAACAGGAAGGATCTGGAGCAGCCACTATTTCTGCCTTTGTGGAGATCATATTTGACAATGTGGATGGTCGATTTCCGGTAAATGGATGATGAAGGATCTGTGTTTTAGAATGATTGACTAAAGCGATGGTGTGTTCAGACCGGGAAAGAAGAGGTGGTGTTGCGTAGAAGTATTGGCTTGACATTAGATGAATATTCTTTGGATCGCAAGAGTGTAACGTGAGTAATCATGGCTTGTAAAGTCAACTAAAATAACAACAAAATACTGACTTGCTTTGCTGTCCATCTACAGAAAGTCAGATGTTATGAGTTTGTTAGAAAGTGCTGGATTCTCTCGGGCCAACCCTTATTATATTGTACCTCAAGGAAGAGTACGTCCAATGAGTCAATTGAGGGCAGAAGAGAAAAATTTAAATGTTTGTTAATGTGCTAGGTTACTTCCCTGACTGTAGCCAAGGATGAGGATCGCCTGAAACTTCTTAAGGATATTGCTGGTACAAGAGTGTACGAGCAAAAGCGCAATGAAAGTACAAAAATCATGGAAGACACAGGTATATTCAATGAGCAGAAAATAATTAAACAATTATTCTTTATTCCAATTTTTTCTCACTAAATGTTATTAGATGCCAAGCGTGTAAAGATTACAGAAGTACTCGAATACATTCAAGATCGTTTAGCTGAACTTGAAGAAGAAAAGGAAGAATTGTCACAGTATCAGACTTTAGATAGAGAGCGACGATCATTGGAATACACCATCTATGCTAGAGAGCAATCTGACGCAAATGATAAATTGGAAGAGATGGATAGTAACCGACGACGAGAATTGCTGAACCATGAAACATGTCGTGAAGAATATGTTGATAATGAGAATGCGCTCAATGTAAAAATCTCTTTTGTTTTATCCAAAGGTTTTCAAACACGACATGTATTCATATGTGCACAAAAATTTGGTAGGAATTGGAAACTAGTAAACGCAACACGAAGCAAACTATTCGCCTCTTAGAAGCTGAGAAAAAAGACATGCAAGAAGAAAGAGAAGGACTTATGAAGGCCAGAGCTCAATTGGAGCTTTTGTTGAAAGATTTGGAGGACGGGCAACTTTCTGAGGCAGAATTGAAGGCAAGCAGAGGACGATGATATATATACGAGCATGGAAGATTATTGGAAAATGATCACTGACTTGCGGAAACCTTAGGAAAAAACCGATACCCAACTCAAGAGTATTGAAACCGAAATTATAGAAAAGACCCAAGGTGTTACAGAATTGACGCCTCGTTATAATGAAATTCAGGAGACGGATAAGCAGATGCGACAACAGTGAGTTGTAAAAGAAAACAAAGAAATGAGGGAGAGGTTACTCAAAAAACCGTTTGGTGCATGCACTTCAAAATAATGGAATAGACTGAGAATGCTTCAAATGGAGCAGCAGAATCTTCATGCTAAACAAGCCCGTCTTTCCCGCTTTGCTACAAAGGCCGAACGAGATTTGTGGCTCCAGAATCAAATTAAGGATCTTTCCTCCAACTTGACAATCCGCAACAATCAGGTTGGTTTATTTGACTAAATACCCCTGGGTTAATTGAAGAATCGTACACACACACAAACTCAACTCATCTCATTATAATTCTAATCATAATTCTAATCATGATTCCAATTTGATTTGCTTTCTTTTTTTTTTTTGGGTAGCTTCAAATTCTTGAACAAGAAAAGGCCGAGGCCAACATTGGTCTGATTGCCAAGGTCAACGCTCTTGAGCAAGTCAAGAAGGATCTAGCCTTTCGCCAGTCTACACATCAACAAGTGGCCGAACGCGAGACAAAACTCAAACAGAAGCGTGATGAAGCTACTGAAAAGAGAAAGTAAGATACCATTTCTAGTATAATGTTATTGGAATATTCTTCTAGTAATTAAATTATTAATTTCTAAATAACCATTTTTTTTAAAAAAAAAAAAAGAACTTTGTGGCGTGAGGAGGCTAAACTGGATTCTGTTCTTCACAATTGCAATGAAGAAATTCGTAAGGCTGAGCGTACCTTGGCCGGTTCGATCGACAAAGTGAGAGTCTAGCATTAATTAGGTGTTCCCTAAAATGGACTTGGGCTACATCATATAAGATATATATGTATATTATTCTTGAATAACTCACATAAATTTATATAGAACACTACTAGTGGGCTTGCTGCTGTGACCAGAATTGCAAAAGACCAACATCTCACTGGTGTGTATGGACCTTTATTTGAACTTCTTGAAGTCGATCCTCGGTTCAGAACTGCTGTAGAAGTTGCATCTGGAGCAAGGTATAATTGGTCAAGGTGTATGATCCGGATTGGGATTACTTATAACCATGTTGGTCTAGCCTTTTCCATGTAGTAGTTGATACTGACCAGACTGCCACAAAACTGTTGGAGACCATGAACAAAGAACGCTCAGGTCGTGTCACCTTCATTCCTCTCAACCGAATTAAGACGCGCGAAACCAATTACCCAGTTGCCAGTGATGCCATTCCTCTTTTGAGTAAACTGCAGTTTGATGCCAAATATCAAAAGGCTTTTGAACAGGTAAGGATACGATTTATTTATTTTCTGTCTTTTCCTCGACAAAGTTTCTTATAAGATGTATTATATATATGTTAGTTATTTGGTGGAATTATCGCTTGTCCTAATCTAGAAGTGGCCGCAAGTTATGCCAAATCTCACAACCTTACGGTCGTGACCCTAGATGGTAACTACCTCCTCAACTCTATTTTCTTCTTCTTGGTATTCTGATGATGACGAGTAATTAACCTGTTTTTAGGTGACCGTGTGGACGGACGCGGAGCCCTGTCGGGTGGTTATATTGATAACCGCTACTCACGTCTTGAGGCTGCAAAGAACTTAAAGACTTGGCAGGCTAAGCTCGAGGAAGAAAAGGCTAGGGGTGTGCAAATCAAGGAAGAAATTGCTAGACTAGACCAACAAGTGACTCAAGTTCTGGGCCAGTTGCAATCGGTGGTTGCAGAGAAGAAGAAGATGCAGGTCCAGGAAAATACTCTCAATTACGAGACAAGACTGCGTAAAGAAGAAGAGATCTTTAAGGATCTTGTGGCTTCTAAGGTAAGAAAGAACGAAAGAAAAAAAAGAAGAAAAAAAAGAAGAGAAAAAGAGACTAGACTAAATTGTAAACACCGTTGATCTAAATTCTGGGCACAATAGGAAAAATCTTTGGAGAGCATCAGTGAGAATGCTAGAATCCTTGAGCAGCAGTTGGCAGCTTATGAGAATGAACTCAACTCCGAGCCTATGCAGGCCCTGTCAGGAGAGGAGCAGACGCGATTGATATATATCAACACTACAATTGAGCAGATCAAACAAAGGATGTTGATGCTCTCGGCAAACAAATCAGAGGTTTGTCCAACCGACTATAGTGTGCGGGTGTGTGTGTCAGGAGACTCATTTCCATTTCATTTTAGATCGTGGGCCAGATTAATGCACTAAATGATTGCTTAAATAATGACCTTAAGCGTCGACGTGACGAGTTATTGAGCCGGAGGGACAGAGCTATTGCAACTAGTAGTGTTGAAGAGCTTGCACGGAAAAAGAAAGAACACAAGGTGCTTCTCCGAAAGCTCGGAAAACTCACAAAGACCATTGAAGGTAAAAGAATATTGATAATGCACATTTGTACCTTGAGTTAATATTTTTTTATAATTTAAGAATTGGATTTGGAAACCGATAAGCAACAAGAAGGCCTTGAAAGAGCGCACCAGTCTATCCTTCAACTTCGGGTAACTCTGATAATAAACGTTAATATGTGAACATTCCGATTTAACTAAAAAAAATTGTTTCTTTACTCTAGGCGGCACAAGTTGATGTGTCTCAACAGATTACCCGTCATGAGAAAAACTTGGAAAGATACCTCCTTCGACGTTCATTGCTTCTTCAGAAGAAGGAAGAATGTAATTCCAACATCCGTGATCTTGGTGTTCTTCCAGAAGAGGCATTCGAAAAGTACGCCAATCTTAGTGTAGAAAAGGTAAGAAATGGAAATCAGGCAGCTGCTTAGTGCATGTGTATGACTCATGTTTGGTTGCTTTAGTTGTTGAAACGTCTCCACCGTGCGAACGAGTCTTTACAAAAGTACAGTCATGTCAACAAAAAGGCATTTGAGCAATACGGTCGATTCACAAAGCAGCGCGACCAGTTGACGACGCGAAAGGCCGAATTGGACAAGTCTGCAGAGGTAAATGAGTAAAAAATGTTCTGGAGCAATAAGGGATACGGATGATGATGAATATGAATGCATGTATTAGGCTATCCGTGCATTGATTGATTCCTTGGACCGAAGGAAGGATGAGGTGATCGAGCGCACTTTTAAGGCGGTCGCCACTAACTTTTCTAGAGTGTTTGAGACCCTCGTCCCTGCAGGCCATGGTGAGCTTGTAATCAAACACAAGTCAAACAGCGTGAGTTTAAATTCTGCCGATGGTTAATTGTAGCAAAGTAATATGTTTGGCCAGCTGATAGATAAGATTTATTACTATGTAGACCGAAGATGCCATGGACTTGGACGGTGATGATAGTCGTGGCCCAACAGAGGCCCTGGACCGTTACAGTGGTGTTTCTATCAAGGTAATAAAGACTACGTTCTTTCTGTTGTTGTTGTTGTTTTTGTATTAAACAATTATTGTCTTTTGTCTAGGTTTCATTTAATGGAAAGACAGACGAAGGAATGATAATGCAACAATTGTCTGGAGGTCAAAAATCGCTGGTTGCCCTGGCATTGATCTTTGCTATCCAGAAATGCGACCCAGCACCATTTTACCTATTTGATGAAATCGATGCCAATTTGGATGTTCAATACCGAACTGCGGTTGCTGGTAATTGCTATTATTATTACTATTACTATTATTATTATTATTATTATTATTATTATTATTATTATTATTATTATTATTATTATTATTATTATATTGATGACTTTACTTGAATGACTTGAACAGAGATGATACACACTATGTCTGAGAATGCTCAGTTTATCACAACCACTTTCCGCCCAGAGTTGTTGGCCAATGCAGACAAATTCTATGGTGTGACCTTCCAGGGCAAGGTATCAAGAATCCACGCAATTTCCAAAGAGAGTGCGCTTGGATTTGTAGCACAGGTAAACATGTGTACACATAAATATAGGTTTTTTTTTGGCGTTACTAACCAGAATACACGTGTACGACCTTTATTCAGGAGCGAACTCAGTAAATAATATCACGGTGAAAACAGTGACAAAGAGCGGTTTTCTAAATATATGGACGGAAAATAAAATACCAATGATCGGTTTTAAAAATTACCAAAAGATAGTTTTTTTTTTATCAGAGTATTTTCTTTTTTCTTTTAGTAGAGGAGGGGACAACGTAGGGCACTTTTGAGAACGTAATAGAAGTTGTATTAAACTGCGTCTTCTTTCTTTTTTCTATTTGACAGAAAACGTAATGAGTACCATCACTCCTTCTGTATATAGCTATTATTTTCATTCTTCAAAACATCTAGTTTTACTCTAAGAGAGTTGCTTATATACATCTTGATATAATAACTCTTTCTGATGACAACTGCAAGGAAGAGTCCCGGTTTACTCTTTCTGAGATAGCTGTTTAATTAATCCATTGATTCATTAGAGACGAAAGTATATTACAGAGGGATCTTTACTTTTATATAAACTAGATTAGACTACTATTCTTGTTCTGTTGGAATGTTAAAGTATAAAGCTTTAAATAATCATATTTATATATTAGAGCCTTGATTCTTTAAAGGGATCGAGATTCCATTATCGACTCCATTGACTGATGATTAGCTTATAACATGTATAGCATGCTATCTTTGATAATCTAGCGCTTACTTAAGAAAAGAATATGCTATCGTATTCATCGGATTACTTTAAAACACTAGGGACATTGTCTCTGCTCTAGGGACATTCTTGTTGAAATTGGCATAAATTAGGGAAAATCTAGTCAAAAGTGCCCTAGAAGTGTCCCGGGATAATAGTAAAAATGGTAAAAGACTGGGTAATTTAAGCCCAGTAAAGTCCGTAGGGTCAATATTTTTAAATTTTCCCTTAGTTGTTACCCTCTCTAGTGTCCCATAACCGTTCCATTGCTCACATGTCCAACGCCATCACCTCGTTTTCTTGTTTTATTGAGTGGAGGCTGTGAAAGCCCAAGGCTGCGTTTGATTAGACCTTCAGCAGAGCTCGCACCTAAAATACTCGCTATTGTTGCTCGTGTTTTGGAAACTGTGACCACTTCCGGTGTACCTTTTTCTGGCCATACTATACTACGTTTCAAATTAATATAAAAAGTATATTCATCAAGAAATACAAAGTTTCTCTTAAAATACATGTATGTTTGTTCACATCTACGAACCTAATCCAAACACTCTTGAATATTTTCTTCTCTATTCCGGTCTATGTATTGAAGCCGAGCTTTTTTGAGAGACAAATTGCAATATTGTTTTACAAGGTCGAACAATGTAGCTTTGGATAATTGTAATTATGTACATACTTGTCTCAACTTCTTCATTACTTTGTCTAGGAGGACGGAAGACTATCATAAATACACTTAAGAATAGCGTTTTTATGTTCCCCGTGGAGAATGCGTGAACGGCCGATCTTTCTCCGTTTCTCAAAGATGCTAAGTTCCTTCTCATAATACTTAGCCCGTTCTTATGGTGTACGAACATGAATCCCAAGCTGTTTTTGAGCAGTGGTCCACTCAGACACCTCTCGAACAACAATTTGAAGAACTTCACTTTGTCCTGATCAGAATAGCGTGTATAATTTCGTTTCACTGATGCTTCCCTCATATTAACATCATTACGAGGCGCTATCGATTGTTTTTCCACTTAAATTACCTCTATTTCTTTCTCGCTTTCTGGAGGCAATTGAGCTAAATATTGTGTATGAGAGCTTAACATTTCAAGCAGAAATTGCTCCTCGTCAACAACAGATTTTTTCCCGTTTTCAAACAGAAATTGAATGTTCATTATCTATGATTTCTGATGCAGCCATAAAAAAGCAATAAAACAAATACAAACATTTGGCGTCTCTTTATATAACCAAAGATGCCAAGACTTGCCCTATAAAATATTCTTGGCAGCAGGACATCTGATTTGCCAGCCAGGACGAATTTACATTTCAAACAACACAAATTTTACTCTCTCCATCAGGCGAATTGATTTTGATCAGGATGAATTGATTTTTCATACAATCTGGATTTTATTCTCGCTATTGAGCGAATTTACTTTCCGGAAAAAGTGTATTTAATAGTTTATGTGAAGTTTCTGGGTCTCCTAAACTTAATCATACTCAAAAACTACCCTTTGGATATTTACATCCCGCGTTTTAATCATTTACAATCCGAATATCGTGTTTCAAATTCCGTGCATCGCTTTAAAGTTCCGACATTTATCACTGTTTTCACTGTATAGCCTTTTCGTAACAAAAAAGAAATAGCACATGAGCTTATCAAACAATAATTATTTCCTATTTTCAAATTCTTTGTCCTAGGAGGATAAAGACTGTATTTTTTTTATGTGCATCAAGACAAACAAACAAACAAACAAACAAAGTGTGAAATAGAGCTATGTACGAAAGGCAAAAGAGAGATAGAGGTAGAGGTAGAGGTAGAGGTAGAGATAGAAATAGAAATAGAGACAAAAAGATGAAATAGATAGATAGAGTAAATTACAGGGCCATGAAATGAGGGGGGAGGGGATGAGAAGGGGTAAAAAAAATATAAATAAATAATAAAAATAAAGAAAATGAAAAAGGAAATAAATAAGTCTTGTATACTGAAGAAGAGAGCGAGAAATTGAAAAAAGAAATTGATAGAGGAGAGAGGGGGGTCTTTTTTTTAGGTTCTATAGTCACCAGGACCACTCGATCAGAGCAATCGGCCTCTGTTCTATCCTTCGCTCGTCTTTTTCAAACGACTGATGATCTGGTGGTAGAGAAGTGGATCCTACGGGTGACACATAGTCAAATGGGACAGCTAGTACGAGTCGGTTGTTGCCTTTTGAGCATGGGTCTTGGTTGTCTGTTTCATCATCCATAATCATATCATCGTCGTAGTCTAACTGATCAAAACAAGCTTCGAAGCAGGCATCTAGCCAGATCTCTTCCTGTGATCTGGTTTCGTTGGCTTGGTATTGTTGTGGGTAGGAATGCTGCGGTTCTGGTTGTGTGAGGTAGAGGGATGTCAAGAGGATGTTTCTGACCAGTACTTGGCGCCTTAGTTTTGGCTCCGTGCGTGAGTGTTGGCTAGAATTTAATTTGGAAAGCGATAGGTAGGCGATATCTTGGTAGGATGCCATTATGATTTATGGTTGTGTGTTGGTATTGGTATTGGTATTGGTATTGGCACTTGTACTGGTATTTATATTAAAGAGAGTTCCACTTTCGCATTGCCCGATTGAAGAAGGGCAGAGTAGGTGAGAAAGAGAGAAAGAGAAAAAGGGGATTTTGGAAATGCATAAATGTCATTGCAAAGTGACTTGCTTGGCTTCTCGACTGTCAGACGGATAATGTTATCCGAACAAGGTCTGATAAGCGATCTACAACCCCTTTAAGAATCGCCACTCCGCAATATGAATCGTCTATATTTTCTACACACTTATTTGATGAGTGTAAATGACTCAAATTGCCAGCTTTTTTTTTGGATTATTATTAGTATTAGTATTAGTATTAGTATCATTATTATTTACATGTACTTGTCAGCTGAGTTCATCTGAGGTTTGCATACCTTGTATGTTCCCCGTGGACTATAGACAAACAGGTCAATCCCTAGTAACGTCATTTATATCTTGTATCATTGGATACTGAACCCCACCCCCCACCTCTATCTCTTTAAATTTCTTTATTATTCTTTCTTTTTACGATGAGAAAAAATGATGTTGGTCGCGTGATGAGATAAGTTATTTTGTTTTTTCTTTTTCTTTTCTTATTTTATTCTTTTATTTGTTGCCATGGTAATATCGGAAAAACCCGACGGTTCAGCTCGGCGATACAATAATAATAAAAACAATAATAACAATAAAACAATAAATAAATAAATAAATAAATAAATAAAAACAATAAATAAAAACCCCTTTAGTATACTTTATGTTTTTTAGTCATATAATATATATACATCACCATAGCAGCCCAATAGAACCCCATGCTTGGATGTCTACATGTTTTGTTGTGTCAGCCAAGCGTCATTGGTTCTCTCATGTAACATTGGCTCTATTCCAATACCATCTCAGGAAGCTCTATTCTTTTTTTTCATTATTATCAAGCTATACAAGTTCAGAAGTGGCGTAGTTGTAAAAATATAATTTGGTTCAATTGGGAAATCTACAATTTGGAAAATCTAGGCAATGCACGTGAGGACAGAGGATCGTCCTCTGTTGGTAGTGCAATGAATGACAGTTGTTCTTTTGGGGGGGTTTAATGTACACTTTTATGGTCTATTTATTTGAGGAGCCACTTTCCAACCAAAGCCTTTATCAGATTTGTTGCTCTCTTTTCGTCTGCACTCCACAGCGACTTTTCTGAATCTTTCTGTCCTTCCAGTCGCATCTCTCCCAGCACCTCTTTGGCAATAGACTTCCCCATTTCGCGCGTCGCACTATTGTATCCGACGCCATTTACATTCATCTCCTCTACCAGCCCAATTATGCCATGTACATCTCGCCACAGTCTCCATCGAATATTCAGCATTTGATTGTACACATCTACAGTACATCCACTGACATAACTCTCGACGCTGTGATTCTTCACTTGTTCAAATATTGCGACCGCTAGATATGGATCCCGTAACTGAAATGCTGCATGTCCTAATGCAGATTCTAACATTCTGGAGTAATTTGGTCCGTACTCTGCCTCATTGATACGCTTCGACACTTGCTCTACGAATTCTGAACTCGATCGTTTATGCCACAGACTATCAAATTCATCATAAAAACTCGGTTCGTGCTCGTCTTCCGGGAGTCTCCAGTGGGAGCGATTGTCCGGCTGTTCTATCGATTCATTCTTTATAGCTTTGCCGAAGAAAGACACCTGAACACCTTTCGGAAGTGGTGCGTTTTCTTTGTAAGGTGTCTTATTTTTCAAGACCATTTCCAAAAGCCGCTGTTCAATAAGTGTGCCTGACTTTGACAATGGTTGTACTGGTCGAGGTGGATCTTCAACAGGGGATTGATCAAACAGGCTGTCTAGTAGGTCTTTAAACTTTTGGGTGCTATTGTTTTCCGGTCGGTTGCTTTTTTTGTACAAGCGTGAGTCATTGTCTTCTAAATCTGGGCTGCTGTTGTTGTTGTTGTTGTTGTTGTTGTTGTTGTTGTTGTTGTTGTTGTTGGAATCCAGACTATATAAACGACGATTCAGAGCAGGCAATGCTAAATTGCATACAATTAGGCATTTTCCGATCAAAGTATTAAATAACTAAATGGACCAACCTCTCCTAGAGCACTGTGAAAGTTGAGAACGAAGAATGATATGAGTTCTAGGAATCATGAGTAAATTGAATCAAGAGAACAAGGGATTCCATAACTTGTTTTTGACGTTTATGTGACCATTTATTTTCCAAACCCAGAAGAGAGCATTAGGAAACAAAAAGACAACGACAAAGCCAAGCTGTTTTCTTCTTCATTTTTTTTTAGATCCATAAAGCAACACCATTACCTACTGATCTTACTATACAATAGTTTGATGACAAATTAGCTAGCCTGCAACTCAAAGCTCATTTGTGCCTTTACTGTATTAGGGTCAGGCTTAAATACTTAAAGTCTCAAGTCACAGCTTACTTGTCTTGGCGAGAGATTCGAATGCCGCCAATTCCTTTAAGAACACGCCTTTTTTTTGCATTGTAGAATCACTGCAGGATATTAGTTCTTTACAATACCATTCTGCTTGTGCTAAAACTTTGTGATGATTTCGTAATATGGTTGTAGAGCTGTTTTATGATAGTGTGCGTTTTTCTAACCATTGCTCTAATTATTGTTACAGCCAGTCTAAACTTACAATGTAATGAAAAAAAGAACGAACTATTCAACGCTCTCTCCTTTATTCCCGAGCTTCCATTTATTAAGTTTTAGACGCTCACAACAATAATAGTACTTGAAAGCGGTAAGAGCTATAAAACAAACCCCTACACAATTTCATGTCTCAGAAAAAAAATACAAAAACATTGTTATTTTGACAATAGTGTTTTAATGGTTGGTGTTTTTATTAATTCACAAGACTTGTTCAACGAAAAATATGTGCTGGTTCACTTGAAGCTATTATTTATACAGATCATTAATATATAAGGACGTTTTCTTTCTTTATATAAGCTTTTCTTTTTTTCCTTCTTCTTCAAACAAAAGGAAATTGTATTAAACCTAAACCGCTACCAGAGAGCAAAAGCTTCGTTCAAATTCTTGTAGATATATTTAATAAAAGGATCTGTCGGATGATACGCTTATGAAAGCTTTAAGGAATTATTTGTTTTTGTTTTTTTTTGCTTCGAGTATCTATCAGAAGAACATGTATTCTGTACTCTATAACTGATTAGAGAAGCTTAATTGAATGAAACATGAACACTAGTAAATCAAGGATATTCTGTGATGCAAAGCCTTTGTGGGAAATCATATGGACAAGGGTAAGAATCTGGCCATCATACTACTAAAATTAGATAAAGAAAAGGTTGAATCTTGTTCTTATTACCCATGATGAGCGTACCTTTTGCACAAAAGATTACAGGTCTAGCATGTGAGTCACACAAAAGCAAACACCACTCATCAAGAAGAACAATATTTTCTATAACAGTCAACGGATTCCAATGTGTGAGCCATGCAACCACGCGAATTAGAGATAAACCCTCTCGGATCTTTTTCCATCCAGGTCCCAACCCGGAATGGTTCTGGTTCCACAAATACACGATCCGCTATCTCACTGGCAGACCGATTCTCCCCTTTAATGAGCTCTATTACAACCGCCATGTTACTTTTATCTTTGATTAAAGCTCAAGTCAAGTCTTTTACAAAAAAAATCTAGCTTAATTTTGATGCCCTTTACTATCGAACCCCAATTCTATTTATACACAAAGTCATGAATTATCAGTCATTATTATACAATAAATTACATAATGACGAGATCAAAAAAGAAAAAGAAAGAAAAAAAAAACTACGAATATAAGTTCAATTCACAGCTGTCTTGGATAATCAAACAAACCTTTCAAAGGAGTAGAATCAACGCAACACACACACACACTACACTGAACAATCATTTATTGTTATCTTCTAAAAGAAACTCTTTGAATACCAAGATAATACAGACTACAATACCACCAAGGGTTAACTAGATCCCTTTAATTTGTATCAACTTTTCTTTTGGGAAATATTAATTCTAGAGTTTATTGGTTGTGAATATCTATGGTTCTTGACGAGACTAGATTACAGCTGGTTTTTTTTGGGGGGTTTATACTTTGTGTATGTTTAAACAAAGAAATAACAATAATAAACTCATTATACACTTGCATTTCCGCACGGCGAAAAAAGTAGTCTACATACAATCAGGGGTATGGCGGAAAACTGTATATGATTGTAGGCAACGTTAGAAAAGCGTTTATCGCCTCACTTCTATGGTGAGCATAATAACAGCAGGAGATAAGGGGACCTGTGATCATTGTAAGCTTAAAGAGAGTGACCTAGCCTAGGGTGGTGATTTCAATGGAAGGGGAGAGGTATTCCTGTATGTACCCATTATAATTCTACATGGCCAAAAAAAAGGGAATATCCTCACAGACTTATTTTGTGCTGATATTATTATTACAAATAATGTTAAATAAACAATAAGGATTAGCAATTCAATCCCAAGGTACTTCTTTCATACTGTGTATTGGCAACTAACATTTAGTACAGTCAAGTAGCCGCTAATACCGAAATAAATTCCAGTAGCTATAATTTGTGGGAATAGTGAGTATAAAGATCTACTCTCCGCTATGTTTATAGTTTATCATCATATATTAATCTTGTTCAAACAAGGTTTTTAGTTGACTACTTTTATAAGTAATTTATCTATCTTTATTGGTATACTTATTTGATTTTTTTTGGGCGCTCTACATGAAGTTTATCGAGTTGGAAAACCCGAGTAAACGACAACGTATGTAACATATTTAAGCAGTGAAAAGGTATAGCAATTTTAAGCAGAACAAATTGTAAGCTTTTTTTAAAGCGTATTTTTCTTTCGACTTCATTTTCAGTTCATATCATACTCATCATTTCGAAATATAGAACGCCTTTCTTGATATAAATCTTTGTCTAAACCGAGATGATTTTATAACTTTATACATTTCAATCGGCTGTCCTGTAAACCAAGTTTAATCAACCTTCACTCAGGTCAGCCCAATATTTTCTCTAATTTGCTTTACACACCCAAAGGTTCTCACGCAATATATAAACTCTCTTCTTTCCATTTCTTTTCCTGTTTTACATTCAAGCCAATAAATCAAATCTATAGAAACAAACTCCAAGCTCTTAGTGATATTTATAACTACACCAACGATACAAGATGGGGAATCATTGGGCATTAGAGTATTAAGAATGACAATATCCAAATTTTTTGTTCCAATGAATATAAAATTGGTCTTAGAAGAGATGTGATAAGGTTAATTCTCAAAGGCTACATAATAAATAAAAATTAAAATTAAAATTAAAATAAAATGAGCTTGTGTATGACTGCTACATGATCTGATAAGAGAACCTTTTTTTTTAAAAAAAAAAGTTTCATATTACCCGATATATAACACACCCAATTATTAATTTATTCCAAAAATATTAACTACACCAGTCTCGAATAAATTTCTCTGGTAAATCTCATACGTTGAATTAGTGTCTACTCTTCAAAGATTACATTTAAGATTCCTCCAATTAATTACAGCAACAAAAAAGATGCCAGTAATGGGGGATTGTTCGTCTTGACAGTAAATTAACAAGCTATGCTCATTTCATTTAGTCAAATGATTCATGTTCTAAACTCTATCGAAAGATAATAATAATAGTAATGTTAGATACCGGAGAGCTCGTGAGACAAATAATATCAGCTTTTCCTTTAAAGCTTTTATCACCAATTGTGATTTTTGGTGATGTCGTTATTACAGAAAGATTGAAAGACATCTTTAGTATAGTACTCCTTTGAAAAAAAAAAAGTCTATCTCTTTTCCCCAGGCATGTTAAAGAAAAAATGAATTCATATATTTAAGCCCCAAGATTAACGAGGTTTTTTTTTAAAAAAAAACGAATTATACGACAAGCACTTTTAAAAAGAAAAAAGAAAAAGACTGGTTGAAACGTTTGGGTAGTCATGCATTGCATATTTTATACATCAACCTGGTAAAAGACCTTTGAATATATCGAGCGGGACGTATGAGAATACACACATATCACTTGATTAAAATATGCCTCTTTATAAAGGAGAAAAAAAAAGGTATCTAGGGAGTCTATTTTGAATATTGATGATATACATATATAGGTGTTCAAGTTTCGATCTTTAATTGATACAGATATCTACAACATTAAGAAAAATACTTTCTTAGGAACCTTATAAAAGTAAATGACTTTATCTTTGAATTTACTTGAATTTCCAAATGCTGTTTTTGATTGACTTTATCAAAATATGCTAATTGGGTCTTATTTACATTTAATGACTTGCGAAATAATCGAGATATAACCTTTAACAAGCTGTTTCAAAGCCTTATTGTTGTTCTTATAATCAGTTCAAAAATACCCTTCTATCTATTGTGAGCCATTTGGACTGAAATGATCAAATATTCTTGTGAACAATTTTTTTTTTAGTTTATAAACATGGTCGATAACACTTTAACCGTTAATAGAATGCTTCCCATCTTATTCAAAGTTAATTATATTAATACGTGTGTGTATACTATTTTAATACCAAAGATAACAATAATAGCAAGCATGATTGCTTCTTCTGTCAATAACTGCTTGGTACCAGTTTTATATACTGCCTTACAAGAATAAAGCATTTCCAATTTATATTTTTTCTATCAGGATCATTACATTCGAACATTCGGATCATTGACATTGATTAAATTAGTCTTCCCTTTACGTATTCTAATTTTGAGAATTCACAGAGTACATTCAATGAGTATGAACATCTCAGCCTTGATATTAATTACCCTCTTTTGATAGCCTTGAATAAGCGCTATTGTAGAATATGATACTGTCTTCTTGGGATATAAAGCGCATGTCTTGTTCCCCTAAGAATCTTGTTAAAGTAATCTCGTATTATTATTGGCTTACCCTGTCATTCAGAAGCACCAAAGGTCTAAGATAGTTTGTCCCAAAATCAGCTCCGAGTTCATCACACTATCCTTTTCTTATTTGGTTCCTTGGGAGGTTATTTTCTTTTCTTTATCCATTGTTTCCCATGGCTGTATATATAAACTCGTTAAGATAAACTACCTCCTCTCAATTCCTTATCCTATCAATTCACATACTCATTAGTTCACTACACTCACCTTTGCTCGTGTTTTTGTTAGCAAATATATCCACCTGCACAAGATTTTCTTTTCCGTTCTCTCATCAGTATTTATCAATAAAATATCTTTTGGTTTTTATAAACTCGACCAAATATGCTTATTTTATGTTCTTAGGTATGGTTTTAGTGGACGAACAGATTAGTATACGCAACGAATGCAGTATTGGTTGCACTAAAATCTGACAAACAAATGCATGTAATGCATCTGTGCTCGTAAGGATTAACTTTTTGTGTGGGAGCCACGAGCAATTTTCAATAAAAGATATATAAAAAGCATATATTTATTGCTGTTGTTGATGTTGCTCGTATTACGATTATGCTTACTGTGATAATCTGGTAGAAAATCGGTGGTAAAGTCACGGTAAAGAGGTATTTATGTGAGGTAAAATTTGGCAGAAAAAAAATAGCTTAAAAACTAAATTATATACATTCTCTGGACATCTCTTTACTACAGCAAAAAAAATGTGGGGATTTGGATTTAGATTTGAAGGGGAAGGGGAAGGGGTTATTTTTTTTAAAAAAAAAAATTATCTATGATTTCATTATTACTGTTTTACTTTATAAGATGTAATAAAATATTAATGTTTTGAATTGAAACAAGAAAATATCAGCCTTACACAAAACACCCCCCTAGAGTTAGTTTTAAGAATACCCTTTAAATTTCCCCCCAAAATCACCCTCTTTTTTTCTCTCTCTCTCTCTTCTCCCATAATGTTAGATCGATTTGTTATCGTTAAAAGCAAACAGGATTTTAAGAGAACAGCCTTTGTAATTTACAGACTATTCTTGATATAAATCTTGTAATTAATATGGAATTATTGAAAGTATGCTCAAAATTGTGTTTTTGTATATTAAATGTATCTTCTTCTTCTTTTTTTTCTGGGATGGTATGGACAGTAAAAAAATAGATACAATATTATGTAGCCGCCTATGTACAAAGACATCTTATTAAATACTTTGGTGACCAGCACTGTAATAATGCTGGTAATATTGGTTCCATCCATGCTGTCCCACGCCTGTTCCATTGTCAGTATTTCCTTGGGATCCTGCTACGGGTGCTGGGGGTCGCATGGTATTATAGTCGCATAATCCTGTTCCTGGTAACACCCAGTTATTATTTTCGGCTTGACCGGGCGTATACTTTCTAAGATTTTCTCCTGCATAGAATTCGTTATTTGACTGAAGCATTGTGTCTTTTCCCCAGGAAAGCTCTATTGGCTGACCGCCAATATTGAACCCTTGAAGAGCGAGTATTGCACTAGAAGCATTTGCATGGGTATCCAGCCTATAATAACAGAGGTTGGTTTAGAATAAAGAGTTTATGCTAAGCGGCTGCCTTTTTTATTTGTAATCTAGACTCACTTTACTAATGCATAACCGTCATTTGAGCGTTCAAGGATGTCTGAAACAAATCCATATTGTTGAAAGAACGGACCAATCTGTTGACCTAAAACGTGGGGTTTCAGCCCAGTATATTAGTTTATTTGTTTTTTTTATTGAAAGAAATAGGATGGGTTATTTACGTGTGATGCCGCGCGGAAGGTTGCCTACGTATACGGTTGTGTTGTAGAGGGGTGCTTGTGCGAATATCTGCTCGTAAGTCATATTTGCTACTGTGGCTACAGAAATATCAAAGTAAATACAGGCTTTTGTTTTTTTTTTCAATTCATTTACTCTTACCTTTCTTGTTCTTCAAATCTGTACTTATTGTAGTTGATGTGATTGTTGGACTGTTTGTGATCTTCACTGCCGTATCTAGCCAACTACACTCAATCTTGTTGGAACCTATGCTCTTGCCAGTCATCGTAGTCATGGCGTTTTCGGCATTTTCTTTTGTGTTAAAAGTGATGAGGCCAAAACCCTTTGGTTTCCCCGTACTCGGGTTCCAGACAATCCGTGCGTTTCTTTCAAAATAAATAAATATATATATATATATATATATATGCGCGTGTGTGTGTGTGTATGTATGTATGTTAGGAAATGCCGCGGTTTGAAGGGTTCGGATCTTCCGTGTATTCTATAATTATTAATATATAAACTGCGACTCACAACATGCCCGGAAAGACTGAAAATGATTTGGCAACTTCTTCTTCTTTTGTGTCAGGGCTCAAGTGGTCTACCCGAATAGTTTGGTGGACATGGTTGTCGGTTTCTGGTAATGGTGTAGAATAACCATTTGTTGCCCAACTTAATTGGATTTTCTATTTTGATTGGATTTAGTATTAGTTGAATGGTGATATTTTCAGGTATTGACACTAGCTGACATTACTTGACCAAAAATGGCTCTTCCATTCATTGCTTGAAGTGCTTGCTCAGCTGCCTGATGTTCATGGAATTCTATAAAACCATGGGAAAGATCGTCTCCCTAAATACACCATTTCCAGGACAATGAATATGATTAGTATAATTCCTATATTAAATCCAAGTATATATATATATATATTCTTATTCTTGTTATTTTGAATTGTGGATACACAATCCCCTGCTGCAGCGGACTTATCCCCCCTAATAGAAATGCTCAATTATAATGATTATATATAATAATAACCATGACAATAGTCTAATATCGGCATCAAAAATGTGCTAGTTCAGATCATGATTTCTTTCTTTTTCTCTCTCTCTCTCTCTATAGCCTTGGATAAATGGATTGGCTTATTGACGACCATGGATCTTATCTTATCGATGATTATCACTACCCAATAGATTCTATATATTTTGTGATTAAGCCTTGACGGTGATACAAAAATATCCCAGGGGTAATAAAAAAAAGCAAACGGTGGGAATAATCCATGTAAAGGGTATTTAATCTTGGGGTATTTTCTGGTCCAAAGCTTATGCCAAGCTGTACATAGAAAGCGAGAAGAAGTAGGAGAAAAGTGCATGCCAGAGCCGATAATAACAACCACCTACAAGAAAAGATTATTTACTACTTACACATTCGATATCGGTAATCTTTACACGCTTGACAGAAGATATCATTGAGAATATGTCCGTGAGCATCTTGCTGGTGATTCTTGTGTCTAGATTGCTGACACGAATTGTCTTGCAGCCTTCGTTTACAGTGTATTCAATCATGACTTGAAAGGTTTAATGCTTTGAGAATTAGTGCTGGTGTTAGAGAGGAGGTGAAAGAATTATAAGTATAATAATAAGAGATTGATGAATCAAAAAGGGAATTCTTTGATTTATATCCATGTAAGTCTACCCCTCCTCCGGATACGTCATTTCCCAACTTGGTCTTTCTTTTGTACATCAGCAATCTGTCTAAAATGCTTGATTTTTTTTATATATATTTTTATTTTCCGATATATAATATACATATAAAGAAAATAGAGTGAAGGGGAGGAGGAGGGGGGGGTAGGAATGGGGTAAAGACATCAATTTGCTATAACCTTTTATTCTTATAAGTAAATGATATTTTAAGGATCAACATACAAAAGTAAATTCAAAGTAGAATATTAGTCTTAAATCATATAACGATGAGAAATAAACTCTTCGGATTACGTTTCTTCTAACTCTGACAATGGAAACACAGTCATTGATTTATTGCTAGTCATTTTATTAAGAGAAGAAAAAAAAGTCCATTAAAATGAAATCTATATTCTGTTCAATAAGCCATAAAGAGCAACGAACAACGAACAAAGAACAAAGAACAAGCAGAAGAAGTAGAAGAAGTAGAACAATCAGAAGCTTGGAATCACTTCCCCTAAATGCTATTCAAATGAAACAATCCAAATAAATCCTTTGAACAATTTACTTTAACCCCATCTTTTTCTTTTTTTTTCTTTCTTGCATAAAGTGGGGTAATCGAGTCACAAGCTGTGGTGTCAATGCGAATGTGGCGCAGAAGGGTATTTGCTGCATTAATCATGTTTACCAATCTTAAGGACACGATTCTTTATTTTATTTTATTTATATAATGGTCAGTCACGCTGGTAAGGCGTAAGAAACAAAACTTATCTGACATCATTGATTATTTTATATATATATAAATAAATCAAGAGTCTGTCCCTCTCTAACTACCACATCCTAGCTCATATCCTTTTCAATTAGCAACGCCATTACTGAAAACGTATTTTAATTGAGACAGACAATTGACTATACATCAAATTACCAAGGTAAAGTACTTTTAATTCCATAAGTAACCTGCTGGAGCACATCAAGATCCACCATTTAAACGTTGTTTGACAGTTAGTGCTCAAATATTGATAAAATGATTCCATTTTTATTTTCACTCTAAAAGACAATTTACTAATAAATAAAAAATGAATATTTACACCACATAACCATGTTTGATCCACAAATTCCCTTGGGACACGCATAAAAAAATCAATTATTTGTGCTTTTTTGTACTAAGTAAAGCTGTTGATAAAGTTGACCGATGTTTGCCAGTGTTTATTAAATCAATATCAGAGCAATATTGATAGAGATATCGATAGATTTAAAAATGACAATATCAATATTTACACCAAGAGGCGATGTGTTTTAAATCGCCGCCAGTAAGGCTGTGTACACCAAAAATCATTTGCACTGTGCGATGGCAGGTTTTGTAGATCATTTAGCATAGATAGATAGCTATCAAGCTAATAATGGTATTTTGTTCGTGTTTGTTCGCAAAGGCTCGAAATTATCGATTTTTAGAGAGGGAAAAATAAATAACTATCTTAATCACTCTATATATTATACGAACGCTTATAGAACTTTTTTCTTTAAAAAAAAAACACAAGTAGAGAATATCAGTTCCGGTTGTCTAATATATATTCATAATTGCAATTTCAGGACTTTTATTACGAGATACCCATGCGTAAATAGTCAGTCCGAGATCTACGGATTTAAGGAACTTGGGTTTCTCTCGCCAACAGCATACTCTATAAGCTAAAGGCGGCCATGCACACCAGAATATTAGACCTATTGACTTTTATAAAATAACAAAGAATCAACAAAGTAAATATTACTCTTATTGAGATAGAAGAGTGTATAAATGAAGGAAACCGCGTCCTTCTCGAAATTTTGCGTCTTTTTACACACACACACACATATATATATATATGAATAGATATTCTGAGTCTTCTTATACAATACCTTTTCCATATATCTAATATTTGATTTATCAATGTATGCCAGTGGGGGGGGGGGTTCTTTTTCTTAGAAAAAAAAAGTTTATTGTATTTTACTGCTACTACTATTATTATTGTTTTTGTTGTTTTGCTCACCCATAGCTTTTAGTATTGATCAACAATGACCTTTTTTTTATTTTATTTCAGCAAAGAGTGGCCATACATTGTAGTAGTAGCTCCTTATTATATTCCGGCTATACGTTAAGCCTGTGGGTACAAGTATATCAAATAAATTAAATATATATATATATATATATATAAATAAGGTTCTTTGTGTATCATAAAAAGTTTGGCCAACAGTAGTTTTCTCTCTCTCTCTCTCTTCTTCTCTTTTCTTCTTTTGGTGTTACAATGTTCATAGAACAAAAAGCTGGTTTCATTCTGATGACATGACCTTGATTGCTATAGATAGTATTTCACGTACAATGCCAAGCTTTGATCTTACACATATGAAAGGCAAGTATATTTGCAAGACATTTAATATATTTAATACAAGTAAATTTATTATAATCTGAGGTATTCTTCTTTATACTATCAATAAATCTTATTGTTCTTCAATAAATTGAAAAATATAACTAGTTTATTAAGTAAATGGAAGTAATTCATCTTCTTTATTCTAATTTTTTTTATTAAATAAAACTTGTATAATTGCTTAGTAATAGAGTCTTGAGCACAGATCCTTATCTTTCATAATGTATTTTTACCTATAATAGTAATAAAAATAAAATTTATAAATAAAAGTAAAAGTAAAAGTAAAAATAAAAATAAAAGAGACTTAATATTGACCCAGGCTATCGTACCCAGTACCCTATGTATAAAATTGAACTTGCGGCTAATGTAATTCTAATGGGACTCACAAAGTCTACATGCAAGTGTCAAATACATACCCCGTAACATACCGTTTTTGGGAACAAACTGAACAAGAATCGACAGTGTACACATACCAGATTAGCAAGTATAACTTCAAAATTATCATACGTTTTGTAGGTTGCTTTATATGTATATATACTGTTTCTGAGATGCATTATCTGATGGAGTCTATTTTCGGATTACAGAATTGGAAATCCATTGTATACTTCTTTATTGAATGAACTTACTTATTATTCTTATTATTGTCATTAATATTATAAAATTATATATATATATATATATATCTAAACCAAACCAAACCAAACCAAACCAAACCAAACAAAAAAGAAAAGCAAACTTTAATTGATAATACACTTTCTGGAGTTGTACTACTTCCTTTTATTAAACCAATGAAGCAACATTACACTTTCATCGACAGCCTTCTGGGTTTCATTTTCAACATTCGCCATTTCAAAATCCAATCCTCGTCAAATTTAAGGTACACTTTATAACATTGGCATGTGCCAAGATGTTTGTATTCTTTTCATCTAATTTTTTTTTATTTTTTTGCTGTTTTGTTCCAACCAAATTACTGGATTTGACCTAGCTACCAAGCAAATTAGTATATTATTATTAATTTTGAAAAAAAAATATACTCTATCAAAAAGAACACAAAACTTTGATCCAAGTAACATGATTTGTTTAAATTACCAATCTCGATCCATTCTACTCAGATTCTCAAGTTGCACTGCTGTATGTAATATATTATTTAAAAAAAAACAAGAGAACCAATGCTTACATACCAAACATAGTACATGTCTTGTTGTAAGGTCTTTATAGGGATAGAGAAGAGAAGAGAAGAGAAAATAGCACAGAGATTTTTTTGTGTACGAGTGCAATAGGTGTGGCTAGCTAATGTACTTGACATATGAAATAATACCATCTTTTAATCAAAAGCATAAAAGGAAAGAAAGAGAATAGGAAAAGAAGCAGAGAAAGAAAAATAACAAGACGCTTAGTGTATTTAAAGCACATGGCTAATATTCATGTTAATGATAAGATTGGTGGTTGTTTGCCAAGAGAGATGAAGTACGGTGCAATTATTAGATATTTTAATATTAGCATTAGCATTAGCATTAGCATTATTTCAATGTGATATTCCAGTAAATGAGTTTTCCAAGTAACCAATATTTTGTATGTAAGAGTAGCTTTGTATAGTACTTCTTTAAAAATTGTAAATATAAAAAAGGCGTGATTTTCCGTATTATGAGCTAAATAGCAATACTTATGAAGATTTAATGGAAGCTTTCTTGGATTGGATAAAAGCACAATTGTAACAACATAGCCTATTCAAAGGACTACAATGGTAAATGGTGTTAACCAAAGCCAGAAATAGAGAGCCAGAAATAATATTGAGTTACCATTAGCATTTGTACCCTGTTGCTATTGATGTTACTCCTGTTACTGCTATTACTGTTATTTTTGTTTTGCTTGGCGATACAGCTTATATATGCCCACTAGAAGTTTCTAAGTTTTAATAACAGACCCATTAATACAAACTCGAATATTCGAAATGAAAATATTTCAAAAAACCATCCATTTTTTTTTAAATATAAATAAATATAATAATCTTGAATATTTCCTTTACAATCAGGTGTTATTTATCATCTCTGCTTACCTTATTTTTTCTTTTGTTAAAGATGTAAAAATAAAATAAAGTTCTTTCAAGCCGTATAAGCGCTATATTAACGATCAGTCGGTTATATTACTAGTTAACTTCTTTTCCCTTTTCTTTATTCTCCTTTACATTTCTTTCATTCTTTAAAGAAATATCATACAAAATATTGGTTACTTGGAAAACTCATTTACTGGAATATCACATTGAAATAATGCTAATGCTAATGCTAATGCTAATATTAAAATATCTAATAATTGCACCGTACTTCATCTCTCTTGGCAAACAACCACCAATCTTATCATTAACCTGAATATTAGCCATGTGCTTTAAATACACTAAGCGTCTTGTTATTTTTCTTTCTCTGCTTCTTTTCCTATTCTCTTTCTTTCCTTTTATGCTTTTGATTAAAAGATGGTATTATTTCATATGTCAAGTACATTAGCTAGCCACACCTATTGCACTCGTACACAAAAAAATCTCTGTGCTATTTTCTCTTCTCTTCTCTTCTCTATCCCTATAAAGACCTTACAACAAGACATGTACTATGTTTGGTATGTAAGCATTGGTTCTCTTGTTGAAAATGAAACCCAGAAGGCTGTCGATGAAACTACTGTAAAAATTACATGTTCGTATGTGTGTGTGTGTATTTCATTATTATTTATTATTATTTTACATGAACCTTCTTTGTACTACTAATCAAATGGCGCATTATCTTGCTTCCAGCAGATTAGTAAAGATATATAAAAGGAATCGAACCATGAAGTTTCGAAAACCTTGATTTCTGTAAGTTTGACAAAAAAGGTAACCAAAATAAAATCATATAAAATAATATTTATGTACAAAATATATAATGATAATAATTATATAGATATATAGATAGATATTATCCAGAGTATCCGCGGGTACAAACTAGTCGAGTTACACTATTTCAGGTCACAAAGTGGGGAAATACCTACTATATCCAGGACCTTGCTTTTAGGAAAAATTATATTTGTTGGTGAGCATTGACAATATTCGATATATGCTGACCGTCATTAAATAAAATACATTATTATTGAACCGCATTTCGGGATTGTGTTTGTGTCTAGATGTGTGCCTGTGTGTGCCTGTGTGTGCCTGTGTGCCTGTATGTACGTGCGAGCGAGCGTGCGTGCGTGCGTGCATGGACTACTTTTTACCTAAATCTCAATACATTCGATACATTATATTACATTACATTATTGGAAAATAATAATAAAGTAACAATAGAAAATACACTTCAAATGCAACAACAGAAATATATATATATATATATAAACTAAAGGAAATTTAGGTTTTCTTTCCATGGTCTTTGTTGGCTATATCCTGTAGAAGACTTCTTCTCATGCTGTAGTGGATGACACTCGAGGATTCATTACACAAATAATATATGGTTCAAATGAATGATACGATAGGGAATATGCAGTGTGGTGTGAAAACATAGACCCGCGGGGACTGATTATTCTCCTAATGTCCGTAGCCTATAAAATATAATAAAATTTCCGGACATTACAACCTTTGTATTTATTTTTTTTATTTTTATTTTTTTTATAGGGTGCACAGGAAATCCCAGCATTGTCAACAATCGTTTATTCTGAGCTGGTGAATTTGCTTTCTTTCCATCATTCTACAAAGTTTATATATATATCTATCTATCTATCTATTTATCTATCTTAGTCCAACCTTAGTTCAGTACAGTACAAACTAGTACAGTACAGTAAAGTCCAATTCATTCTCGTTCTTCAACAACCTATTTCTTCTTCACCATCATTACCACAACCACAACCACAACCACAACCACAACCACAACCACAACCACAACCACCGCCACCGCCACAGCCAGAAGCACAGCCACGCTCAATATTTCTTAGATGAACGTCCTCCTTCAACCTTACACACTTCCGTCACCAGCATCTCCGTCCGGCACACTGTGTTCTCGCCCTTCACCTTCCGAAGAGACTGCTGCTCGGAAGAAACGTCCTAGTAAAGCCCAGGTACCGGTGGCCTGCGTAAGTTATTGTGATTTTACCGAATACAATAGTTTCAAAAGAAAAATGAATAATAATAATAATAATAATCAAAGACGCTTGATTCACAGCAAGATCCAAAATAGCCATTGAATATTTCAATTAATATAATGTTTATCTCTATCTCTATCTCAATATAGGTCAACTGCAAAAAGGCACACCTGGCGTGTGATCGTATGTTTTGAATTAGATTTTGTTTTGTTTACTGATTTATATGTCTATACAAAATATACTTAGTAATATTTTAATCTCTCTCTCTTTTTCTTCTTCTTCTTCTTTTTTTAATGTATATCTATAGTTACAAGACCTTGCAAACGTTGTGTATGTGTGGGCAAATCAGACTCATGTCATGATATTCAACCCAAGAAACGAGGTCGACCAAAATTAGGCGAACGTCGAGACGGACCAACAAAACAGCGTCCTTTATCCACTCGATCTAACTTTGCCAAATCAACGGTGTCATCGATAAGCGTTCCAAATATGATGAACTCATCGTTTGCAATGACTCAGAACCTAGGGTATCCAGAACACAGAAATTCCCAAAATAACAAAATGATGACGGTACACAAAACTCAACACAGTTCAATTCAATTCAATTCAATTCAATTCAATTCAATTTAATAGTATCAATAGTAATAATAGTAATACCAATTTTCACCTTGAAATTATTATTATTTTTTAAAGAAAATTAAAACTAATCAAGTCAAGCATTTATATATATATATACTAGATCTTTTTGACGATGGATATGTGCTGTGCACGTGCATCAGACGAATCGCTCGAATTGCTTGGAATATATCCTCAAGAATTTTCGCATAGACCACTCTACGATTTTGTATTACCTGAGCACTCTGGTAAGATAGGCTCTGCTCATCGACGACTGCTAGACAACGCAACCCAATTATACCAAAAGTACAAAGTAGACCCAAAGACTAGTCTGCCGCCCACGCGCCGCACCACCTCGTCTTCATTTACCGACACGCCGCCGTCTACCTTACTCGGGATTGCCAATGGCTCCCAGACATTAAAAGAGACTCTGGTATTCAGATGTGTCCACCAGCCCGACGAGACATTCGAGGCCTGTTTTTACCTCGGAGGTGGATTAGGAGCAGATCTATTTGATCCAAACTCTGCAGAGAATCTCTATGTTGTATGTCTGATGACTCGAAAGCCGCCCACTGTGAACCTAGAGACCGCGTCTCACACTCCCTCTCATACCCACACTCACACTCGATCTCTGGACGGCACCAGATCGCCATTTATTCAACTTGATTCCTTACCAGAGGCGAACCCAGTTCCTACTCAGTCGACAATCCACAATCGTAATCATAGTACATCTTCTGTGCCGACAACATCAGAAGCGAGTCTATTATTGGATCATGAAATCGACATGGCCTATTTTAGGAACCCACTTTCTTCTGTCAATGGCAGTACATCTCCCCTCTCTGCTGAATTTATGTCTGTAGTAAGTAGCCATCATATATATATATATTTGAGTGAATGAATGAATGAATGTATTTATTAAGCTTTATATCTAGTTTGCTCCATCTGATCATTCTTCAGAACGTATCGATTGTAGGGGGAATCAAGTTGGATCCCTGTCACACCCCGTTCAGCGGACATTATCAGTGTCTCCTGTAAACAGCTGCAACCTGGGGCCGACAATGACAGGCAACCGAAACAACAGTGTAGATAGCATGGCACCATCACAGCCTACGACATCTCAGTCCGTAGTAAATAGCTGGCCCAAGTCTCCAGCATACTCGCGCGCATCATCAGCCATCGACTATGATTTCTCACCCGATATTTCCCAAGGCGCACTTTCTGTAGCTGGAAGTCAATCATTGGAGTTTGAACCCCTCAACACACAACTTACATCTTCAAAGAGTTTAAATCATTTAACGAATCCAGGGCAACACCGACAGCACCAGCACCATAGCCATAGCCATAATAATCAGCACCATCATCAAACTCAAACTCAAAACCAGCAACAACAACAACAACAACAACAACAACAACAGCAACATCCTCATCATTATCCTCAAATGCCCTTTATGCATTCCAACCCCAACGAGTACTATTACACACAAATGACATCCAGTAGACTATCGGCTGAAGCACGAGCGATTGTCAGCCACTCCTTTCCTTTGTCAAATCCTGGTCTGACAGGGACGTATAAACCACATCCTCAGAACTCTATTAACCCAGTAGCAGCTCATCACGCAGCCTTTGTACAGTCCAAATCCAATTCCATCTCTCTTAGCAACCCCACACCAAATTATTGAACCAAACACACAAGACTCTCATCGATCCATTCATCTGCCCTTCTTTTTTCTTTCTTTATTATTTAATTTCTCTTTAAGCATTTAGGTCAATCACTCACTCAATCAAACATTCATATATTCACACTCTTACAAGCACACTCTTACAAGCACACTCTTACAAGCACATCTACAATTTTCCTTTTTAAATTACATTACATTACATTACATTACATTAAATTACATTACATTACATTACATTAAATTACATTACAATCAAACTACACCTTTGTTCCTTTTTAATACCTACTATATTTATATACTTTGTCTTGTTTTTGTTTTTCTACACATCAAATAATAATAATTATTTTTTCATAAAGACTATCAAGTACATAAAGAATAAGAATAGATGAAGAAATGAAGAAAGATTATTACAAGACAGTAATATGTTTAATTCTGATGCCCTGTAGCATAGTAAAAAAATAATAATTTAGGTGTGAGCTACAGATCTTGTACAACACAAGCTTCTTTCAAGATTATTTGGGTTCAATTAGATTTTCTGTACAACTTGTTCTACAATTGTCTCCAACAAATATTATTTGTTGTTATGTATTTTCTATCCCTCTCTTCTTCTTTATTATTCTCTATAAAAATATCCTTGTTTACTGTCAATATAATTGGTTTTCATTAAACAATTTTTACAATAATTAATACTCCACATAAATAATATATAAATAATATGTATCTATTGTGCGTTTGTTTATCTTATATAAATATAAACAAAGGTATTCTGTATTCCGAAATGATGAAGTAGGCTGTGAACAAAAAACTACCAAGTCACATTCACTCACATTCACTCATATTCTCACATGCTATACATACACATATTACACACAAATACAATATAATAAAAAATAAAAAATATATTCAAAACCCAGTAAGATCAAAACTTTTAACTCTCTTTTTTTCTTCTTCTTCTTTCTTCTTCTTTCTTTTTAACAAACAAACAAAAAAGGGATCAAATGTCTAACAGTAGCTCTGTCGAAATTGGAAAGCAGCGGGCTGCTCACCAGGCTGTAGATGATTACATCAACTCTGAATGCAAGGTAGTTGGAATTGGATCCGGTTCGACTGTGGTCTATGCTGTCGAACGTATTCTCCAGAGACCCGAGTTGAAGGACATAATCTACGTACCCACCAGTTTCCAAAGCAAGTTATTGATTGTAGAGGGTGGCCTGACTATGGGAAGCATTGAGCAGTAAGTGACAAGCAAGCAAACAAACAAACAAAAAGAAAGAGGGTGGGGAGAGAAAAGTAAGAATATTATATGCATATATGTATTTGTTAGATAATAAACTTTGCCCAACAGAAATGTATAAATGTGTGGATATTCATTATTAATATTGTTTTATAAAAGGTACCCTGATATCGATGTTACAATTGATGGTGCTGATGAGGTCGACAGCCAGCTCAATGTCATCAAGGGTGGAGGAGCATGCCAGTTCCAGGAAAAACTTGTGGCCGAAGCAGCAAAAAAGTTTGTGATTATTGCTGGTGAGTAAATAAATATTTCTGTATGTATTTATGTATGTGTGTGTTCTTTACACACAAGATAGATAAGATATATCACATTACATTACATTACATTACATTACATTACATTATATTACGTGAACATCATGTCACCACCACCACCAGCAGCAACAACAACAAGCCAAAATGATTGTTTGTTATTGGCCAGAAACAAACAAACAAAAAATAATAGGCTGATACAAACCACTCGCAAACCAAACCAAACCAAAAGAAAGAAAGA